>NC_057716.1:18883967-18964453 GCF_004010195.1 Chiloscyllium plagiosum | reverse complement strand
ATCACCCTCACCTTGACCTCCTTCCACCTATCGCATTTCCAACACCCCTCCCCCAAGTCCCTCCTCCCTACCTTTTATCTTAGCCTGCTGGACACACTTTCCTCATTCCTGAAGAAGGGCTCATGCCCGAAACGTGATTCTCCTGTTCCTTGGATGCTGCCTGACCTGCTGCGCTTTTCCAGCAACACATTTTCAGCTCTGATCTCCAGCATCTGCAGTCCTCACTTTCTCCTCGAAGATTTTATCACGAGGACTACATATTAAAGAGGTTAAAGCTATGTCATAAACATCTGATAATGCAGCATTTTATGGACTGCACTTAGTTCCAAGCAGAACACTTAGGAAGAATATACTGCTCTGGGAGGAGGTGCAGTACAGATTCATTAGTTTGAAAATGTATTTGTTTTATAAGGGTTACAACATGAGGAGAAGTTGCATTGACTCAGATACTTGTATTCCTTTCAATGTGTGATTATGGGGTGATCGAGTTGAGGTGCTCACCAAGATCAACGCTAAAGGACAAAGATAGACAATTTCCTCTGGTGTCCAGAACAAGGTGGCAACACCTCAAGATTATATCTAGCCTGAGTTTGAGATGTTTACAAACTTTCTATTACACAAACAACACTGAAAATCTGGAACTCACCCCAAAGATGTTGTTGAGGCAGGGAGTACTAGTGAAAATTTTGCAATTCGTGATTTTCTTTTGCTTAAATGACACAGAGCCATTGCTAATAAATAAACGAATCAGCTGTGTTCTGACAAAGTAGCTAAACAACCATAAGTTGAATAGCCTTCTGCTCCTCTCTCACCATGCACAAGGAGGAGGAGGTAGGGCCAAGATGGGTGTACCCCTGAATGAACTAGTGCTTAGACTGAGGTACTGGAAAACAATAACCCCTGGAGGCTTTTGAGAGCGAGCAGAAGGGAGGTAAATCATACTATGGAATAGACAAGTTATTCCTACATCTGTTTATTGGGAAATTATTAGTTTATAATTATTAATGAAATGATGGAAAACCTTAAATTTTCAGCTGATTAGGCTGTCAACATGGATTTGTAGGAGGTAGCACAAATCCAACTGAATTTTTTTTTGAAGAGGGACTAATAGTAGTGAATAGAAGAATGACAGGAAAATTATTCATTTGATTGGTTTGAGCAGCAGGAGGCAGGGGGACTGATAAATTAATACGGGAGAATTATAGGAAGTGCAGAAGGTAAATTTAAAGAAAAAGAAATTAGAGAAACAAAGCATGTCGTAACATTGGCAAGTAGAATCACAGAAGACCCAAACCTACTTTGTAAATAAATAAAAGCCATGAGGATAACAATGAGCAGGAACAAACTTGGGGGGTAGGGGCCTTAATAATTTTCCTCAGCAGAGGTCAATAACTAAGGGAGATTGATTTCAAGAAATGAGCAGACAGATTAAAGAGAATTCGGCAAGGTTTTTCACTTGGAGGAGCTGGGGGTTTAAAAATACATTTTCTTAAAGACTGTTTGGGGGATTAGCTCTCCACATAGTATAATAAATGGATATGTGGATTAAATGTTGTAACCTAGTCTGTCACCAAATGTTAGAACTTTGGGTTAAATTGCATAGTTTTTTTTATTCTAAACGTTAGATTACAAGGAAATATTACACAAACTACAGCTGCATTCCTTCCAATCTAGAAGTTTACAGGCTGATTTGATCAAAGATGTCTAGATATTGTAGGATAGATTAAGAGAAATGCATTCCACTGGTTGGGAAATCCATGACTAGAAAAAATAACCAAAACATTAAAGCCAGATTGGTCAGGAGTTAGGAAACAATACCACAAAAGGGTAGATTGGAAGCTGTCTTCCACAAGCGGCAGTTGATGTTGAGTCACTTGATAATTTAAAATCTGTGATCAATCCATTTCTTGTTAACCAAATATACAAAGGGAACAGGGCAAAGCTTGAGATTAGATTACAGTCGTGATCTCACTGCTGGTAAAATAAGATGGAAGTGGATAATTTTCGTCATTCTCCTATCTACTACTTTTAGTCACTCTTCAAAAAAAATTCAGTTACATGTAGAAGGTAGCTCCTACCTAATCAATGTTGACTGCCAAATCAGGCTGGAGGGGTCAGTGTTGGGTCCATTGCTGTTTGATATCTATATCAATGATTTGGATGAGAATGTAAGTAATCTAATCTAATCTAAAAGCATGATTAGTAAATTTCCTGATGACACTAAAATAACAGGTATCGGGGACAGTGAGGGAGGTTATCCGAAAGTGGGCAAGTAAATGGCAAATGGACTTTAATATAGATAAGTGTGAGGTCTTGCATTTTGGCAAATCAGTTCAAGGTAGGAGTTTCATGGTGAATGATAGGGCCCTAAGGAGTGGAGTGGAACAGAGGAATCTTGGAGTTTAGGTTCACAGTTTTCTGAAAGTGGAGTTTCAAGTAGAAAGGGCAGTGAATAAGGCTTTTGACTGGCCTTCATTAGTCAGGACATTCAGGATAGAAGTTGGGAAGTTATGTTGCAGTTACACAAGACGTTGGTGAGGCTGCACTTGGAGCATTGTGTTCAGTTTTGGTCACCTTGTTGTTGGAGAGATGTTATTAAACTGGAAAGAGTGCAGAAGAAATTTACAAGAATGTTACCTGGACTCAATGGTCTGAGTTATAGGGAGAGATTGGACAAGCTCGGATGTTTTTCTTTAGCACATAGGAGACGGAGGGGGGATGGGAACCTTGTAGAGGTGTATAAGATCACGAGAGGCATGGATAGGGTTGGGGAATCAAGGACTAGAAGGGAAAGAACAAAAGGGAGCCCAAGGGACAACATTTTTACACAGAGGATGGTATGCATATGGAATAAGCTGGCAGTAGGGAAGTGGTTGAGGCGGGTACATTAACAACATTTAAATGGCATTTGGACAAATATATGGATAGGAAAGAATGAGAAAGATATGGGCCAAGTGAGGGAAATGGGGTTAGCATGGAAGGACATTTTGGTTGACATAGACTAGTTTGGGTGAAAGGGCCTGTCTCCATGCTTTAGGACTCTATGACTCTAGATGGACCTCTCCAATTTCCACAATCTGGGAGGAAAGCAAAATATTAAATGGCTGATGGCTCTCAAGTTAATATCAGAAACAAAGTACCACATATGAATTCATCCCAGGAGATGCTAGTAACTGAGTGAAGGTCCACAAAGTGGGTAAATTCCAAGAGCAGCACTGCTAATGGTGCTTTTACATGCTATGAGAAAAAAATTCTTAACATTCAAAGGAGCCATCAAATGACTGGGTGACGCAGAGGGTCCTCTGGCTGGGAAACAAGGACTCATCAGTTACAGTATTAATATGCTTGGTGTGTGGTCATCTGTACTTCAAGGTCATAATCAACAGCAGCTTGCATTTATATTGAGGCTTTATCATATTAAATGTAACAAGGAGTTCATAGGAATGTTACCAGAAAAAATATGACACCAAGCCATGTAGAGATTTTAGACAGGTGATCAATAACTTAGCGAGCAATAACTTTTAAGAATCTTCATAAAGGAGGAGGGTAAATGTTTATGAAGTGAATTCTAAAGTGGAATAATTAAAAAGGATGCACTGGAAGAGGCTTGGAAGAGTACAAAAATCTTGAATGGTTGGTTGGTGTGCTGAAGAAGGACATAGAGATAAGAGGGAGAGGGCTTTGAACCTCAGGATGAGAATTTTCAAGTAGAGATGCTCCCTATTCAGTAGCTAATATGATAGGCAAATAGGACATTGAACAAATTAGGATAAAGATAGCAAACCACTAGGTGACTTGAAGTTATGAAAGTTGCAAAGTGGGAGGCCAAGTTGGAGAACATTGGAACAGACCAATAAAGAGATAACAACGGCATAAATAATGATTTTTAAGCAAGAGTTAACCTGAAGCAGGTGAGTTGGTTGGTGGTCTTGGTGAAGCAGCATATATGTGGTCAGATTCTAGCTTTTTGCTGCAAGTGATGAACAACTTCTCAAATGATTCTTAAAGTCTACTGAGCTAAAAAGCACCAAGTGCAATGCCTGGTGTATAATCACATTATGGTTATGATACTGAACAAGCAAACTGATCATAAAGAATTCTATTAAAAGTTTAGCTGTAAATTTGTCTTCTGATGAAAGATTGTTGTTTCCAGATCTGCTGAGTATTTCCAGCGCTTTGTCTTTATTTCAGATTTCCACCAACTTTTCCTTTAATATACCCAATAACATATTGGTTAAAAAGGAAACATCTTGAAAGATGTTATACTAGTTAGAATAGCTAATATGTTTCAGGAGAGACTGGTCATTCTCCATACTACTTGATTGACAATTTTATTCACTGGCGGGATGTGGGCATCGCTGGCTGGCCAGCATTTATTGCTGGTCTGTAGTTGCCCTTGAGAAGGTGGTAGTGAGTTGCCTTCTTGAACTGCTGCAGTCTACCCACTAAACATTAACCTACAAAGTTCTTTAGGGATGAAGTTCCAGCATTTTGACCCAGCAACAGTCAGGACGATGAGTGGCTTGGAATGCAACTTGCAGGTTCCTATGTATCTCCCAGATGGAAGTGGATGTTGGTTTGTAAAGTGCTTAGGATCATTGGTGAGTTTCTGTAGAACATCTTGTAGATAATCTTGTGGATAATACACATTGCTGTTACTGAGTGTCAGTGGTGGAGGGAATGGATGCTTATGGATGTGGTACCCAATAAAGTGGGCGGCTTTTTGTCTTGGATGGTGTCAAGCTTCTCGAGTACTGGCGGAGCTGCACTCATCCAAGCAAGTGAGGAGTATTCCATTATACTCCTGACTTGTGCCTTGTAGCCTCTGACCTGCTCTGTACCAAATGTATTTGTATGACAAGCCCAGTTCAGTTTCTGGTCAATAATCACTCCCAGGATGTTGAAAGTGGGGGTATTCAGTGATTACAACGTCATTGAATATCAATGAAGTGGTTAGATTGACTCTTATTGGAGATGGTCATTACCTGGCATTTGTGAGACACACGTCTTACTCAAGAACCTGAAGGCAACTAATAAATGAACATCTAATTTCTCAAAGAAGGGAGTTTTCATTCTTCATAGAGATTAGGATAGGAGCTTGAATGCAGTCAGTTCTAAGGAAATGCATTAAAGTAAAACCAGTCTAAACAAATCTAACACCTTACATAAAACAGGTCAACTCCAAAACGAGGATATTAAAGTCCATGAAAACGATTGTACCAGTGGTTCTTGTTAACTTGTGCACTGCATATTTCAATCAAAACCCAGTCACACAACATTTTATGTAAAAAAAACAAGTTCAATATTTGTGTAGGTTGCTATAAACATGCTTTAAACATTCCAGTCACTTATCTTTTTATTATTTAAGACTCAAAGCCTTTAAACTTGTTCTTTTCTTATACACAGGATACAGTTAATTCACAAAACTTTATTCTTGCAGGCACAGAAAATATACAGCCATGTCCCCACCCATTAGAAGGGGAAAGAAGATGATCTGAGTTTGGTGCCAGCAATTAAATCAACCAATGCCTTCCCTACAGGCCCAGACCCTTGGTTGTCACCCCCTCCCGACCCTTTGTCCCAGGAGCTTCCAACACACTCAGTCAAAGCTTATTTTCAGCTGAACTGACTGCATTACTGAGCAATGGATTATGAGCATACCTACTCAGCCTCCTTCCAGAGGATGCATTTGGTTGGGGTCTTCCTTATGCAAAATCCCCACCACCCATCCCCATTAAGTTTTCCTGTTCAAAGATGGTGTTGTTACATTTTTCATGAAAAACCTTGATAGCTTTCCTTCAAATTTAATTGTGAAAAATGACCAGGTCCACAGTTCTTTCCATCATCCTAGAAAACAAAGAAGTCTTATTTTACTTGCTACAGCTATCATTCTCTATCAATTGGTCTACCATGCTTCTTTTAAAAATTGGAAAAGTTAAGGAATTATACAATCACAAGAAAACTGTGAATTTTCCCATCAGTTTGAGGGATTCTGCTTCCTCTTTGTAGTCTCAAGTCAAATAGGATTCAAACAGAGGCATTACTTCAAGGAAGGTGTTGTGCTCACTCCATGTACTACTCAGTGTTGACTCCCAGAGCTTCTTCCTGTGTAGAGGGACATGGGGACTGTGTGGGATTGACTTCAACAGATATCTGGCTTCTACTCCAGACTCTCTCTCATCTGTGCATCAGCGGGGTTATTCAACAATGAATTGCTGCATGATTGAAACAAGCTGCAGATGAGCCTGATTACTTACACAACACGCACACACTTTTACACGTATGGATATACACACAGGTGCATTTTCCAAAGGAGAGTTAATAGGTTGCCATTCAAGATTAGGAACCAGAGTTTGTCTTGGAGTCATACAGCACATACAGTCCAACCAGTCCATGCCAAACATAATTGCAAACTAAGCTAGTCAGTCCTGCCTGCTCCTGACCCATATCCCTCAAACCTTTCCTATTCATGTACTTGTCCAAATGTCTTAAATATCTTACACATCCATCACCTCCTCAGGAAGTTCATTCCACACGTGAACCACTGTGCAAGAAAACTGCCCCATCTTTAAACATCTCCCTCCTTAAAAATATGCCCCCAAATGTCTTGAAAGTCCCCATCCTAGGGAAAAGACATCTCCCACAACTGACTAAGCCATTGACAGATGGTTTTGAAATGGATAGCAAAATGCCCCCAGCAACTCGGGATGTCAGGATTTTTCTCTTTTTTTAAAAAAACAAGAGTAGATAGTTTCCAAACGCGCTGCAGCCCAGTATTATAGAACCTCAGTAAAACTGAAAATAAAGTTCAAACATATTTGCTGTTCCCAGTACCTGTAACATTTTGAGGGATCTGCCGTTTCAGGATTTGGCTTTCCAGAATGCTAAATCTCACTAATCTCCAAATTCCACCAATTACCCTTTACTACTTAATACAATGTTTCTAGTTAGGTGGGTTGTGCTAAACCAGAGAGAAATCTGAACCACAGAGATAAACATGCTCAGTTGGGAAAGAATTAAACAAAACAAACTGCTACTCTTTCCCCGGAAGATCAATTACTGAAACCTTAATTTTCCCCTCTCCAGGTGAGGCATTGGGAGTGAAAGGGACAGAAACCTTGCAGAAAACCTCAGCTTAACCCCACCTGACCCAATCATCATTTTTGAGCTGAGGGAGAAGAGTAGGCAGACATAACCGTCACCTTACCTAGCCTTTGCAGGGGTGACTGGATGGCAAAATCAGGAACAATTGAGAGCTCCCCCTCCTTAGCCCAAGTGTGGAGACCGCTATCACTCAACACAAATCAGGGGCCTTCTGATCCAAATGCCTCTTGCATTAAACTCTCTAGCGCATTTGTCAATTGAGTCATGTGAGCTCCGTCATTGCATGAACCCAATAAAAACCCTTCATAGACCAGTGAGCATTACACGGAGGTCATGTCAACCCAGGTCAAAAACAAAGGCATACAATTCAATTAGGCATGTGACCACGCCTACTACTGATACACTTGGAAATCTCACCATTTTAACCATGAATGCAAACCCCACCATCAACTTCAATAGGGAATAGACAATGAATAAAACCTTTTGGAGCAGTGAAGGGAGAGTGCTGGAAGCAACACTGGATCAAGGAGCAGGCTGGCACACAAATGATCTTCTGACCCCTTTTCAAACAAAGCACTCAAATCATGTGCTGGAGAAAGGGGATTGGGCAGACAGGCAAAGTCCAGTTGTCTGACAAGGGAGAATCAGAAATCCAAGAAAAATGGGAGGGAGACAAAATGCACACTTGAAGAAGAAATCAGTACCACTATGCAAGTTTCTTCTAGATTTATTGCCTTGGAATGTGCGCTCACTTCAATGAAGGGGCATTTGGCAGCACAATGATGGGGGCATTTGGCAGTGTCCCAAGTTGCTGCTCCATCATACAGCAAAAAAACCCCTACACTCCTGTGCCAGAGTGGGGCATATAGAACAAAACATCTCTTGTCCACCTGCAAAAGGAAATGACAAAGTTTAGTCTTAAAAGGGGGACAATGTGAGAAATAAAAGCAAGCTCCAGGACAGGGATTACAGCATGCAGTCTATTCAAACATTACAGACACAGATTCTTGTACATCAGGCTCTAGTCAATATTCTTTACACAGCATCTTAGCCAACCCAAAAGAAGAAATAAAATCTTACAAAATGGTGCATAAAACCAGTGAGGATATCTACACATTAGTACCGCAAAGAAACCAAAGGGTCGACCGATACAACAGAAAGGACCAGTACTACAAGGCCAGGCAACCATGTTCACTTTATAAATTATTGGGAGTTTTAGTGGTGTTACACCCTCAGGCAGCTGTTTCATATCTTTTAAAGATTTCTGATATCCTAAGAGGTTAAGGTACAAATATTATTACTTAAATACGCACACTGTCCATAATTAACTCTGCCTATTTAATATTTATTATGATGTACTACAGACAGATATAAATGCACACATATCAACAGTGCCTTGTGCGATTTGCACCCATTCTCACAAATGTATTGATTATGCAGTCTGTATGTTAAAAATTGCTACTTAAAAATTTAGAGCAATTATGGAATTCAAAATCAGGTTACAAGTTCAGTTCTAATGAAGAACAACTCTCAGCCCATTAGTTCTTTTTGCCAGAATATCAACTCTATCCACTTACCAGTAAGGCTTTTTCATATTTTCACCTCAATAGATGGACAAAGCCTTGGCCACTCATGTCACCCAAAGGTTAACATGTTGAACATCCTTGCAACCTTTCTCTGAACTGATCAGATGTGTGGGTCCTGGAGAAAAATCTGAGATTCCATGAAAATCCTGTTGGTATTCCACAAGAACTGGTGCTGCCACATGTAATGGAGCAATGGCCATATTACTCCAACTAACTTCCTGATGATCTCCTCGCCAGGGAGGAGAAAGTGAGAACGGCAGCCCAAGTTGTTGCATGATTCCTTGTGATTTGCTCACAAACCCATTCCGAATGCAGGAAATAGCCATTTAGAATCAGGAATTCATGTAAAAGACCTGATTTCCATTTCCCAATTAACTAACTGCTATAATCTGTAATGATGAAACTTGATCTCGTAGTGGCTGTGCCATAGATCCCCACAAGCATTCAGTCTCAAGAAACCGTTTACTTAAATTGTCCCTTTATTCATTTTCAATTCCCAAACTTCCATCCTCTTCTCCTTTGCCAACACAGCCATTTTCTACCAGGGTCGATCAGGAATTGATCAGGAGCAGCAACCATAGGCTGATTGTAGCTACCTATTCCTATCCAGGATCAGATGACTCAATGCAGCACAAAGCAAGATAGAAGCTGACAAATTTCGGCCAGGCGATTTTACTCCCCCTGAACTGACCTCCTTTCTCATTTATCCAATACTAGCCTTTATTTTGGTTGCCTTAAAGTGAAATTAAGTTGCTAAGGGTCAACAACATCATTTTAAAATTGAGAGATGCATTTTGTTACATATTTTAGCAGTCTGTTGTGAGATGAACAAATCCTGTCAATTTGTAATGATAGAATGGTTATGGCACATAACCAATTGTATAAATTATGTCTTTTTTTGCCAATCACTTGGTCCCTCTACCAATGGGAAATCTTTCTCTCATTTCATGATATAGACTCCTCTTCCTGAAGACTTCCACCAAATCTCCAACCTCCCCCAACGAGACCAATCTCTGCTTCTTCAAACTACCCTATCAAAGACCCTCAGCTCAGAACATTCTCATAAATCTCCCTGCACTCTCTCTAAAGTGCTTTGTCAGCCTTGGCCTCAGCATACCTTCGGACAAATCAGGGTTCTATAAAGGTTCATTACATGTCCCCTGCTTTTGTACACCTCTATCTATAAATCCTCAGGATCCCATCAGTCTATTTAACCTAATGGCAGAATGGAACCGAGAAGTCACATGGCCTACTCCTGCTCCTATTTCTGATGTTCTTATAACATAAAGAAGTGTAAAGTTCAATCTAGTGACCAATGTACTTTGTATTTAATCAGAAAAGAAGCCCTTTGAATCCTAGTAGCCTGGCTATAAACTTATTCTTATTTCTGTGCTTCCCCCAGTGGTACAGACTGGGAAATGTCAAAATTATATCAGGATAATTTAAAACCTGAATAAGGCTACACCAATTCCATCTGTAGATTTTATTAACCTGTCTCAGAAACATTAGTCTATGAATTAGAATAAAAATGAAAGCAATCCTCGACTCTAAAACATGTGTAACAGCTGTGAGTGCTGCTATGATTATTAAATATATTGAACCAAGACACTGTGCAAAAAACACAATCATATACATTATAATAGAATGCAATATACTTCTCACATAATACTCATTTCCATGAACTTTCTCCTACTTCTATACCCACTAGTATCGTACCCCAGTGTTATAGTTGATAGACCTTATCTTTGTACTGCACCCCAGTGTTTTGATTGACAGTTCCCACCAAAACAGACCCCAATGTTATTCACTAACAGACCTCTTTCCACCAGTACTGCACATCAGTAATGTACAGTGGCAGACCTGTACCCACCAGTAATGTACCTTAATCATATCCAGTGACAAACATGTATCTAACAACACAGCACTCCAGCATCAGTGGCACACCTGTATCCACCACTGTATCTGTTGTACAGTGATATACTTGTACCCACCAATACTCTACTTCAATGAAATACAGTGAAATAACTGTATCCATTGTGTATTGTATCAAAATGTTATACAGAACAAATTGCTCTCTTCAGACACTACCCACGCTTGGAATGCTGAATCTAGAATTGTAGATTCTAGCTGTTTCTCTCAGTTACAGATGAGAGCCAAACACACTTACCAAAATTTACTCAAATGCTGGTAGCCAGATTGCCAACTAACTCAAGGCAGACTCAACTCAACCAACACAGACATGAACTGTACTACAGCGTACCCTGTACAACACAGCATCTAATATGACTGCTTCCAGTATACACTCTCCAGGTGACTTCCTTCTTGAGCTTTTGAAGGAGGTCTGCTTTGAGAATTTCCTTGCAGATTGCATTTGGGAGTGTGGACAGCTTAATTCAGAATATGGAAGCATCACCACAGAGGCATTTTGTTTGGACCATTACCTGGCAAGGGACTTGCCCTGTAGTAAAGGTGGTATCGGTCAACCCTTAACACCAGCATGACTGCATTACATGATTTTCTGTATAGGAGACAGGGAGAAAAACTGCGTGCGCGCATGTGTAAAAGACAGTGATTTATGTGTGAGAGTTTAGAAAGGCAGTGACTGTGTGAAAGGCAGAGTGCCAGAGTGTAGTGTGTGAGAGAGACCGAGACAGTGACATGTGCATGTCAGTACATGTTAGAAAGATACAGAAGAGGGAGACAGAGAGAGAGTGCATGTGTGCACGCGCACGCACATGAGACAGACACAGAAGAGCTCATTTCACAATGGAGTTCAACAGTCACTGATGCCTACACCGGCAGCAGGAATATCAGACTCCTGAGAGACAATGCCACTTCACTCTATCCTGGTTGAATAACAAGGTCATTATTTGTGTATCATTTACTCAAATCCTTCATTTCAGCTTGTTCCTTTTCCAGCATGACAGGAAGCCACAGAATGCGGCAGTGCACCAGCGGGAAGAGGGGGGGCAGCTGCCGGGGGGCTGCCTTTAGCATGTCACTCTGCATAATGCATGATGGATTCCACGTAGTTGCCAGGAAACAAACCAGTCACTCCATTCATCACTCCTTCATACCAGCCGTCATCATTCTTCTTCAATACATAAATAATGGCACCCTCTTGAAAAGACAATTCGTCTTCTTTATCTTTTGAATAGTCATAGATAGCAACCACTGTGAATAGAGAACAGGAACAATTAATAGTGGCATAATAGCTCAGGCAATAACAAAGAAAAATGAATCTGTTAAGTAACCTCAAAGTTCAACTGGTCCATGCCACAAGCAAGGCCAGTATGAATTGCCTATCCCAAAATGCCCTTGACGAATGGCTTTCTAGGCTACCTCAGAGGCCAGTTAAGGGTCAATTACAGGGCTGTAAGTCTGGGTCTAACGTAGATCAGACTAGAAAAGTACAGCAGATTTCCTTACCTATAAGATGTCCACGAACCAGACCAATTTCTGCAAAAATCAATTATATGTGTCAAGCTTGCCATGATTGAGATTAGCTTTATATTCCAGATTTATTAACTGAATTGAAATTCCAGTTGCTGTGGTGGGATTTGAACTCATGCCCCCACAACCTGAGTTTGGATCTCTGAATTACCTGTCCAGTGGCATGTGCTGATTTAGGATCAAAAATGTGATCTTATGGAAGTAGTAGGTAAACTGTAGTAGTAAAAGGATTATTTTACATTCGTCTGCATCACAGAGGAGTCTATTCAGTCAGAAAGGAGCTAATAATGAAATTAGATAAAAGTAAATAGGTTCTTGGTATGAAAATGGTTTTGCATTGACCAGTGAGCATATACAGTTTTTATTAAACCCACAATGAACAAGCATGTTAGAGGAAAACCATCTCACACAAGAAGAAATAAGCGAATCAAAACCAGTCAATCCAAGGTGTGATTATTACCTGAGAGAGGATAAAATTAAGTCTAATGGACAACTTAAATCTTTTTCACAATTTAACAGTTGTATAAGCTTGTATGTTAAGAATTATATAGCAGACAAAGTATGTTCACATTAATGACTCATTAATCATCCATCCCTATATGTCATAATCAGACCTACAGCTGTTCTTGATGAGGTCTATAAATTATGCAGTCGTCATAATTCCACAACAAAGAGAATTTCCCTTTAACAAACTGTAAAATGCTTAAACTAAAATAGGGACTCATTCTCCGAAGAGAAAGATTTAAAATAATAAAGAGACGAATTCAAAGAAATTGATTGGCTTTATCTGTCTCAATTTCCATTCTTGTAAGAAACTTGGCTATTTGGTAACTTCAGAGCAACTCAAATTTTGAACCATTGGACAGAATCTGTGGGAGAATAAGGCAAGCGTATAAATTAAATTGTCTCATTTTGTGCAAGAATAGAGGTATCTCGGGATGTATGTATAAAAATCTTTAAAGGCAGCAGAAAGCTGAAACGGAAGTTAACATCCAATAGAGGCAAAGTATAAAATCAAGAAAGTTACAATAAACATTTATAAAACACTGATTACACCACTAATTTGTAGCACTACGTCCAATTCTAGGCACCACGCTTGAGGAATTGTGGAGAGTTGTTTCCCAAAATAACAGCATGTAGGTCGTGTGTTATGGGGAAAGAGTGGACTGCTGTTTGTTCCCCTGTGTACAGAGAGGTTAGCAGGGGATTTGATAAAATGTTTAAAGTCATGAATGGTATTCATAGATTGAATAAGGAAAACTTTTTAATGGGAGAAGTGTCTATAACTAGAAAACACAGATTTAATAGAATGGGCAAAGAACCAGAGGGGCATGAGAATTATATTTGCAGAATAAATTATAATGATCTGGAACAGGCATGGAAGCAGATTCAATAGCAACTTTCAAAAGGGAATTGGATAAATATTTGAAATGGAAAAGGTTGCTGGGCTGTGGAGAAAACCGGAGGTGGGTCTAATTTCAACTAATTAAAATGCTATCAGAAACTCTTAAGCAACAGACCATCAGACCAACATCCAGCATTCGCTGGGTTATCAAAAGCTATCAAAGGAAGCAGTTCATAAACAAAGAAAAAGTTTCATGTTAAACGCTCAACTTAAAATCTTTCATTAAGGTCAAGCAGCCTGAACTCCAGGTTCAGATCATTACATGTGGTTTTGAACTTGATTACTGTCACATTCAAAAAACTAATCTTTCTGGCATATTGTCAAAATAAAAGCCCCTCTGTACTTGATTAACCCTAAACATCTGCAAGATCAGTAAACCTTTAGGAATACAGACATCAGAAAGAAAGCCTCTAGTGATAGATATTCATAAAAGCTGGAACCTCCTGATGAAGACTCCTGAGAACTGCTGGAAAGTGCATCAAGATCATGTCATGCAGTGTAAATAGAAAAATATGAAAATAGCAAAATTGTGAGGAAATGCCAGAAGATTGACCTGATACAGATCTTTAAGAAAATCAAGGGTTCTGAGGAAGTGGGCATTGAGAAGATATCTCCACTACTCAGGCAGACTAAACCTACAGGATATCCCAGCAAATTCAATTCAGAATCTAAAATGTGGTATGGATATGAAACTCTGTCCCAAAAGTGAAATGAATTGTACAATTGCAGTTAAGAAGAAACTAGAGAAACAAATAAAGAAGAAAGGTTTAGAAGAATATGATGATACGGTTGGGTGAAGAAGATGCTCATGTGGAGCATAAACATTCTATTCTGCAGATTCTATGCTATTCTACATAATTTCTATTCAATATTGAAAGATATCTGTGGAAATGTATGTCTATTGCAAATGTCTCAAGGGACCTTGGCACAGGTCACAGTATCAGGCCAGCCTAGAGATAGTACATTTTATTGACAACTCTCTGACTGAGATCTTTGAGGGGGAATGCTGCGGATTACATTGAGTTCCATGTGTTTCAGTAGGTTAAGTTATGTGCTGAATCAAAAATTAGTATCGCATCTGCAACTTGAAAGCACTGCGCATCTTTCATATGCTGGGTAACATTGTTTTTTTCAAAGCAGTAGTCTGGTCTACAATATAGGAAATGAGTTTATGGTTGAGAATCTAGACATTTTAGAGAAAGTAAAAGACATCATTTTTTATTTTACCTGGCAAGGAAAGTAATGTAAGATGAGGTGTTGAGTCACTTGTCTAAAATCAGGGATTGAATTTTACAGCTCTGCCTCCCCAACTCCTTATTGGAAAGGGGAGATGGACATTAAAATAAAGCTGATGGCCAGCTTCCTTCTGAACATGAACTGCCCCATATTACGGAAGGATGAGGAAAGAGACGGTAGCACCTGAAAGCCCATTCACTTGTTGACCAACTCAGGCCCTGAACTGGTTGCTTAAGGGACACATTCAACTACCAGCACAATAAAGTGATAAAGTGTGGCTGTGCAACGGGCCACTCAGCAAGTTCCAGAGAATCATGAAGGTAGGATAGCACATTGGGACACATTGTGCTCAGTGG
The DNA here is from genome assembly GCF_004010195.1 of Chiloscyllium plagiosum. Classification (NCBI taxonomy): domain Eukaryota; kingdom Metazoa; phylum Chordata; class Chondrichthyes; order Orectolobiformes; family Hemiscylliidae; genus Chiloscyllium; species Chiloscyllium plagiosum. The sequence continues at coordinate 18,949,313 of NC_057716.1, read as the reverse complement.
AGGCACTTTCAATCCACCTCCCCACAAGATGATAACCCCTTCCTTTAGTGTTTCACCATGAACCCAGCCTATAAAATCCTCCCCTCCCATCACCATCCTGTCCACAGTCGGAGTCCCCAGCCATAACCCTTGGATTCATCACCAACCTCAGGACTACCTGTAGTTCCAGCAGTGACCACTAATTGCTTTGAGTGCTGCTGACAATACAGAAGTCCCAGTTAATCAGACTGACCAGCAGTTCTCAAGGGTTGGGACTTCCTATCTTGGAGGGACTGCCTATCTTATTCTCAGATAGTTAACTATGTCCCAACATATTATCACGGTGACAAGAGTTTGGTCCCCAATAAAGTTCAACCCAGATGTTGGTCTTCAAATGCAACACACTCAATCTACAAAGAGACATGCTGTACACACCGTCACATGATGCTTTCAAGTAGATGGCATGCAAAGGAAGGATCATGGGGTCTCAGTAAAATGTTACCTATACTGCTGGCAGGAAGACTCCAGATGCCAGCATTCACTTACAGATTGGCATTGGCCAGTGATGCCGAACGCTGGAGAGTATCTCACATCAAAAAGCATGACAATGTTATGAATTACTGAAAATTTACTGGATGTGGAGATGCAGCCAGAATGGAAAGTCAGAATGATCACCACAAATTTTGTTTTTTTGTTCCACTGACCTTTCTCCAAATAGTTCTTGGGTGCCCATGGTGGATCCTCCTCAGCATATGGGTCACTGTACTCTACCACAGCTGTCTCTTCTTCCTCATAATCCTCTGGTGGCGGGGGAGGAGGTGGTGACTCATCAAACACTACATCAGCCGGTGGAGGAGGAGGAGGTGGAGTGGAGCCATCTGAAACTGTAAGTTTATATCATGTTAAGCAAAAAGACTTGCAGTCAGATAGCACTTTTCTTGACCTCAGGACATTAAGAGTTTCACAGCCAACTAAGTATTTTGAAGATAAATCTCAGTCACAGTAAAAGAAACATGACAGACAATTTGTCCTTTGTGGGAGCTTGAATTGGACAATGAGATAAGTGAGCATATATATCTGTTTCAGGTGTTGGCCGAGGACAATATTAGCCTGGGATATTGAGAGATCCCCTCATCCTTGAATGTCATACGTTTAAAACCAGAGAAGAGATGGGATCTCAGTTTTAAGCTCTTATTCAAAAAAAATGGTTTCTCCAACAGTGCAACACACCCTCAGTACTGCATTGGAATGTCAACCCAGATTATTATCTGGGGCAGACCTTGAACCTGCAATATTTCTGGTTCAGAGGTATTCATAAGCAAAGAAAACTTGCAATAAGCTTTCAATTTGGAACAGGTTATACTTGGAGTATCTGCATATTGGTTGCAAAAAACCTCTTCCCTAACTCCATGTAATTTATGCAAGTTCTACAGAAGATAATATTTTGCTAACATTAGCAAAATCATTTAAATTTTCACTGACAAGAGTAATCTTTATTTTGAAAATAAATTTGCTTCCATCAATTTCAAAGTCCCAGCCTCAAAATAGTTTTAGTGCCATACATCAGAAATATAAATGCTGCCGTAGCCTGTCTAGCTTGTGACAAACCTTCATCAGCTGGCCAGTTCTCCATCCAAAATGAGACACAGAGTCGTCAAGCATCACGTGAATCAGCTAGTATAGTATTTAGACACTACTAGGATATGGTACAGACTCCGCACCGACTACAGGATGAATACTTCATAGCTGGCACTTAGAATCTTCGATCAGTTTGAACAACTTCAAGACAAACACTGAAAGGGCATAGACAGAAAATGACAGAGAGGCACCCAATTGGTAACTTCACCCAGAAAATGCCAGATGTGGAAAATGGGAAAAAGGTTACACTTTTGAATTCAGATTGCAGAAGCTCACCTCTGGAGCTTTGTGCTGAATCCAACACTAATTCTTGACTGACATCGTGGTGGACATGTGATGCCAATGTGGGACTATGCCCATCATGTATTTTCAGGAGGGACTGGGAAAATAGGGACAAATGAAAAGGCAGCTGTGCAAAGAGGTCATAAACTGGGAAGTATTATTATTACAGCTCCCTACAGATTTTAAAACCCATGTATTTGTGCTGGGCAGAACAATTTTAACACCAATAAATGGTTTTCAAATATGATGTACTCAAGAAGACTGCTAAGTGACATTGCCTTTCACCTGAATTCTCAGCTATAACACACTACACTTTGCATTAACTGCATCTATAGGGGGCACTTAAAATTAATCGTTGGGATATCATGGACATTGTTTGTTTCTGCTTTACTTTCCATTCCAGCTGACAGGATTCTTGTTTTGACCTGCCCCATTATCTGTGCTTTTATTATCTTCTCATGATGACAAGATCGTTTTGGTCTTCATTAGCAACTGCACTGGCCAGATCACTGTCAACCTCAGTGAACATCTTTCCTTCTCTTCCACATTCTAGAGAGTGACCATAATCTCTGCAACACTAGGTCATTCTTCCATGACTGAGCTCTGGTGGCTTGCCAGTGATACTCCAAATCAAACCCGAACAGATACAGTGCTTCTCCTACACCAAGGTCCAGCTCCCCACATATTCTGCCCATGGAACACATTACATATACATCCTTGCTCCAATTTCACATACATGAATTCACTACTTGCTTTGCAGTTTCCATTACATTGGACAGAATGTAGTCCAAGGGAGTGCTTTGCAAAACACTTTAGTCAATAATTATGCCAGTGATTGCTTTGTGACTTGTCTCTTTAATTGCTTCTACAATTCTACAACTGCATTCCAACCTATGCACTTCTGCCCTTCAACACTTACATAACCATGATCCCTACAACTCCTAGAATATTTAGAGACCAACGTCAACAAAGTTAGACCTTAACCACCTCTCCAATCTTCTTGCTTGTCTCTTGCATCTACCAGTGCTAACCATTTCAAAAATTTTATTGTTTCCTTCCTGTGTCTCCCCATTGCCTTATTCATCCTGTACATTCTGCACCAGTTTTTAACTTTATCAAAAGCTGTGAAATATAATTAACTACCTCTGCAGAATGGGACCTCGCTCTTCCCTTAATCCCTTTCTACAGTTCTAGTTCACACAAGCATCCAATTTCCAGTATTATGTAATACCTACAATAAAGCCATGGAGCAATCCTTTCCCCTTGCACCTGTTGGACTTGCTGCTTTTCTTTTTACTTATAATGGAACTCTAACTCTGCATTCAACCTGTGCTGTACCTATCCTGAAGTGTTTGAAGCAACAGAACAATGAAAGCTTTACCATGTGTGTAACCAATATATTACCTACCCTGGAGTGTCTGAGGGGACAGTAAAGTGGGAACTTTACTCTATCTAATCCTGGTCTAAACATGTTTGATGGGGCAGCATAGAGGAAGGTTTACTTTCCATCAAGCAACTGTTGTACCTGCCCGGGGAGTATTTGTTGAGACAGTGCAGAATAAGCTATACTTTACATCTGAGATGTCCATGTACAGTGATGGATAAGTTGAAAGTGTTTCTGGTTCTGATTGTTTTGTTCTTGGTGTAATGTTTTTGCAGAACCTCTCTGGATACAGAGAGCCTCACTGTCCATGATAGAATGTGGAAAGAGTGGACTTACTGTTATCCTGAACTCTGGCTACGAAGCCCATCAGCGGCAGTTGAGGTGTAACCTGCAGAATAGAAGGTGGCGGTGGAGCCAGTGGCGCTGCACACAGGAGCAGACACATGAATGATGGAAAGGAAAGGAACAAACACCCATGAGAAGCAGGAGAGGAAACATTTTCAAGCAAAACAAGAACACAACTGCAAAGCAAAGCTGCATCAACAAACCCACATCACAGTCAGAGCCAGAAGAGAGAGGCATTAGAAAGAAAATGCCGCTCACGGACACAAATTATCAATGTCAGGAGCAAGAACACATTCAAATATATCATTTGCACCAAGTGACTTCACAACTGCTTAAGAATGAGGAAGATGATGTTAATTCAGTTTCAGCCTCCTGTAAGCACATTTATTTCCATACTAGCCTTTGTCCCACAGAGCTCCCTGAGATCTAAAACACAGGCATAATGTTCAGACGTTAACCAGGCTTTTTCAGGTGACTACTTATGAATCCCATGTCAGGAAATGATGCCAAATAGTTGGGTGGGGTCACTTAAAGATAAATTCCTTTTGTTGGCTTAGTATTGATTAAAAAGAGCAGTGATCCTAATGTCAACACTTGGCAAACACTGCTGCACGCCTCCTTCCAGTCTGGAGAACAAGTGTTCATCATTACTCTCTACTTGTCTCTTAGCCAACTTTTCTTTTTTATCCATGCTGATTAACCCAATAGTTTTACATTTTTTCTAAAATTCACTCATGGGAAATGGATGTCACTGGCTGGACTAACAATTATTGCCTGTTCCCACTTGGCCTCAAGAAAGTGGTGGTGAGCTGGTGTAGTCCATATGTGTTAGGGAGGGATTATTAAAGATTCTAACCTAGCAACAGTGAAGGAATGGTAATATGGTTCCAAGTCAGGATGGAGTGACTTGGGCACATCACAACCTACAAGTTCCTCTCCATCTATTTTCTGCCTTTCTTAGTCTTTATGGTAGATATCACAGGTTTAAAAAGTGTTGTCAAAAGAGCCTTGATGAGTCACTGCAGCGCATCTTGTAGATGGCATACATTGCGCCACTGTGTATTGGTGATAGAGGACATGAACATTTAAGGTGATGACTGGGATATCAATTAACCAGACTACTATTTTGTATGGATAATGTTCAGCTTATTGAGTGTTGCTGGTGCGGTACTCCACAAGGCAACGGGAAGTATTCCATCACACTCCTGGCTTGTGCCTGGTAAATAGAAAGCAGGAGTTGGAGTTACTTGCTGCAAAATTCTTCACCTCTGACCTGTGTCTTAGCCCAATATTTATATAGCTAGTCCAGTAAGATTTTAAAAGGTTAATGATAACACGCAAGATGTCAATTTTACTAACAATTTTTTTGTACAGCACTTTATCTAAAGTCAAAAACTGTGATGCTGGAAAAGCACAGCCATTCAGGCAGCATCCGAAGAGCAGAAGAGTTGACATTTCAAATATAAGCTTTTCCTGAAGACCTTATGCTCGAAATGTCGACTCTCCTGCTCCTCAGATGCTGCCTGACCGGCTGTGCTTTTCCAGTGCCATTCGTTTTGACTCTGATCTCCAGCATCTGCAGTCCTCACTTTCTCCGAGCACTTTAGATAAAGTCCACCTCAATGCATCCTTTAAGACACTTCATAAATTAAGTCACTCACATTTGTTCAACAAAATTTGCCTTTAAAGAGTTTATGTCAGCTGTCATCTATTAACCCAAGCTTTTCCAAATGACAATTAACTTTATCTCAGATTATTGTCAGAAAGATTTTCATCAGCAAGTTTTGGTCTATAGCTCTTTGTCACAGTCATCCAGTCCTTTGCCACCACTCTCAAATACCACATTGAATAATACAGCGCAGTACATGGCCTTCGGCCCTCAATGGTGTGCCGACCTTTTATCCTACTCTAAGATCAAACTAACCGACATACCTGTCATTTTACTATCATCCATGTACCCATCCAAGTGTCGCTTAAATGTCCCTAATGTGTCTGACTTTACTACCACTACTCTGTGTAAAGAACCGACCTCTGACATCTCCCCTTAACCTTCCTCCAATCACTATGATTAGATCCCTTGTGATAGCCATTTCTGCCGTGGGAAAAAGTCTCTAACTATTCACTCTATCTATGCCTCTCATCATCTTGTACACCTCGACCAAGTCGCCCCTCACCCTTCTTCGCAAATGAGAAAAACCTTAGTTCCCTCAACCTTTCTTCATAAGACATGCCCACCAGTCCATGCAGCATCCTGGTAAATCTCCTCTGCACCCTCTCAAAAGCTTCCACATCCTTCCTATAATGAGGCGACCGAACTGAACACAATATTCCAAGTGTGGTCTAACTAGGGCCTGTGCCCGAAACGTCGAATCTCCTGTTCCCTGGATGCTGCCTGACCTGCTGTGCTGTTCCAGCAATAAAGTTTCAACTTTGATCTCCAGCATCTGCAGACCTCACTTTCTCCTCCTAACTAGGGCTCAATCTCCCCCCGCAAATAAAAGCCAACACACCATATGCCTTTTAGCAACCCTATCAACCTGGGTGGCAACTTTGAGGGATCTATGGACATAAAGCCCAAGATCCACACTGCCAAGAATCCTGCCTTTAACCCTGTATTCTGCTTCAAATTCAATCTTCCAAAATGAATCCCTTCACACTTTTCCAGGTTGAACTCCAGGAATGGCTGATGAAGGGCTCCTACCCAAAACGTTGATTTTCCTGCTCCTCGCATGCTCCCTGACTTGCTGGACACTTCCAGTACCACTCTAATCTTGCCCCTACCCTCAGTCTTCTGGCCATGCTCTTGCTCCTCACGTAAGTATAGAATGCCTTAGGGTTTTCCTTAATTCTATCTGCTAAAGCTTTCTCATGTCCCCTTCTAGCATTCTTCAGTTCCTTCCTGTCTACCTTGTAATGCTCTAGAGCCCTATCTGATCCTTGCCTCCTCAACCTTAAGTAAGCTTTTCTTCTACCTCTTGACTAGATGTTCTACATCCCTTGTCACCAAGGTTCCTTCACCCTACCATCCCTTCCTTGCCTCAGTTGGACAGAAACCTCCAATTTCTGTCATGCATTTTCTTGAGAACATCTGTTCCAATTTAGGTGCCCCAGTTCCAGCCTAATAGCATTGCAAACCCCCTCCCCCCAAACCATTTGCTCTTATCCCTCTATGACTATAGCAAAAGGTCAGGGAGTTGTGATCATTATCACAGAAATGTTCTCCCACAGAGAGATCTGACACCTGACCTGGTTCATCGCCAAGCACCAAATGCAAGATGTCCTATCCTCCCAGTCAGCATCCTTCCTGGACACACCTGACAAAGTCTGCACCATTCAAACAATTTGGACTAAGGAGGTTCCAATCAAAATTAGGGAAGTTGAAGTCACCCATGACAACAACCCTCTTACTTATGCATCTTTCCAAAATCTGCCTCCCAATCTGCTCCTCCATGTCTCTATTGCTATTGGGGGGAGGGGTCTGTAGAAAACTCCCAATAAAGTGACTGATCCTTTTCTATTTCTGTCTTCCACCCATACTGGCTCTGTAGACAAACCCTCCATGACGACCTCCTTTTCTGCAGCTGTGATTTTTTTCCCTGATTAGCAATGCTAACCACCCCCCCCAACCAACCTCTTTTACCTCTCACCACCTATTCGTTTTGAAAGATTTAAACCCTGCGACATCCAACAACCATTCCTGCCCGTGATATCCAAGTCTCCGTAACGACCACAACATCGTAGCTCCACTACTGACCTAAGTTCATCATCCTTATTCCTGAAACTTGCTGCTTTAGAAACAGACACACTTCAACCCATCACACCAACTGCAACTTTGCCAATCAATTGTCTTTCCTTCCTCACAGACTCCCGGCATGCTGTATCTGGCTGTCCACTATCTATTCCATCCTCAGATCAGTAGCTTCGGTCCCCATCCCTTTGCCAAATTAAACCCTCCCAAGAGCTCTAGCAAACCTCACAGCCAGGATATTGATGCCCATCCAGTTCAGGTCAATCCGTCCTTCTTGTACAAGTCTCACCTTTCCCAGAAGGTATCCAATGATCCACATTGCTGAAGCCCTCCCTCCTACACCAGTCCTTCATCTGCAGTCACTCTCTGTTCATAGCCTCACCGGGAGCAATCCTGAGATTACTTCTCTGCTCGTCCTACTTTTTAGCTTCGAGCTTAACGTATATTAAAAGATTGTGGCCAACACCATTATTGGATACAGCCATTTCAGAGATCACTTGTTGTGACAACTTACAGCTGAGGTCTGTGTTACTGGATATGACAATTTCCTAAAAAAAAAACAATCATCGGTCATAACACAGCTTTAGAAAGAGATAGATTCAGATTTTGTGACCTTTACTATGATTGTTCTGTAAAAACAGCCAATTTCATAATGAAGCCTTCACAATGAGGATGAGTATATAAAATAATAGTTAAATGAATTGTATCTCTCCTGCCTTTCTTATTTGCCAAGGATCACTGGATCAGTAGCAATCAGCTGTGCAGTAATGTAGGATTTTGGGTCTGACTGAAGAATCAAAACGACAAACTTTGAAAATCTCAGTTCTTCATGAATGTGAACAAAACATCCATTTGTACTTCCAGTTCCATTTGAGAATGGAAAAACACCTGCATTTTGAAGATTTAGTTTCTCTCTGTTGCAATTCAAAGCTCCCAGAGTTGTCCTGCAGAAGAGAATTACAACAAATAGCAGATATTGCCAAACACTATCTTTACCTCGTGATTCAGTTGCCTGGTTCTGACTGTAGAATGGGCCCCCGTTGATTTGATTCTGGATGTTACCCTGCGAGGTCATGGAGGGTGGCCGTCTATAGCCGGGTAGAGATCCTCCTATGGTGGTAGGATTCTGCCGCTGCACTGGTCGATTCATGCTGTAGAATTGAGGAGTGTGCCCTAGAATATTTGAGAGAGATTCACATTTAGATATGAAACAAGCTGTATGGAGAAAATGCCCGTAAATGAATAAGAATTTGTATTTCTCTCAAGTCTTTCATGATCTTGTGGACTTCCCACAGGATTCTCCAGTCAATGAAACTGCGAGTCACTGATATAAGTAGTGCAACTGTGAAATTGCAAGATCCCAAAATCAGCAATGAGGAAATTACCTCTTGACAAACCATGCTTGAAACTGCTTTCAGCACAAAACGGTAGGGCTGAATAACTTGTTTCTGTGCTGTACGTTCTGTGTAATTTGACATAATCTGTTTGTGATGTTGCTTGGATAAATTTTGGTGAGGACACCAAGACAATTCCACTACTCTACCTCGAATACTGCCACAGGATTTTTTTTTATATCGAGCTGACTGAGGGTACAGACCAGGTCTTCATTAAATTACTCATCTGAAAAGTGGACAATTTTTCAGCAAAGATTTTCACCCAGATTTGAGCACCAGCTTGATTTAAACTATATATACCACAAATTATATTAAATGTTGCTAACATACTTGCTAATCAGCAATTTGTCCCCATTTCACAACAAAGTAGTCAGATGGGTCTCTCCATAACTCCTGAAGGAGGGCTTATGCCCGAAACGTCGATTCTCCTGTTCCTTGGATGCTGCCTGACCTGCTGCGCTTTTCCAGCAACACATTTTCAGCTCTGATCTCCAGCATCTGCAGCCCTCACTTTCTCCTCTCCATAATTCCACCAGGTGAAAGTGAGGAAAAGTCCGAGTGGAGATGGAGATATTTTCATGCAAGACATGCAAACCAATCACCCTGCTTAGAAAGACTCACCTCATTCATACTGCAATGAAGCCAAATAAAGGCAATGGAAAATATGCTTCACAGGCAGCTTTTACATAAATTAAAGAGTAACTCCAGCACTGAGACATTGAATACGATAAAGCAGCTCCACACACTCCAACAGGTGTTCGTGAAGCCGACATACTATCCTGTCGACACTTCAACCTGGACTCTGTCACTCAACTGGTTGACAGTGAGATAGGAGGCTCGAGGAAAAGCCAACTGGAACGGGAGGGGGAATCGTAAGACAAACCAGCAGCAATTACTTGTCTATTATAACATATTTACTCTGTCAGTCATAGGAGAGCGCCTTAGGGGAGGAAGCATGTCAATTAACCCCTCTTCTTGTCCTGAGGTGATCTGTATCATCCTTAATGTGACCATAGCTGAGATAAGCACAGGCCAAGGATAAAGTTAGGCCATGGCTCTCCACCGGATGACTTGGTGCTCTATCAGTACTATTCTAGCCAAGAAGAAGTGTTCAGAACTTTTTGTGAAAGACTTAGCTGAATTTTTTTGCTGAGTTCCCAATCACCAAATAATGTTAAAGCCTCTAGCTCCTAATTGACTGCAGCGGTCAAGACATTGCTTGAAAAATCACAAAATCAGATCTGAAACAGAGGCACATGCTGGTGTGCTGTGACTCAGTGATTAAATGCCCTTCCTAAAGACATGCAAACAAAGAGGTCTGAGTTTTGTGTATAACAAAACAAAAAGAAGCTGAAATAGGACATTTAGGTTCCTCAAATGTCTGTCTGAAAGCCTTGAATTCAACTACCCAGCCTCCACTGCTCTCTTTTTAAATATTTCAACAGAATCATCTCTCATTCTTCTAAACTCCAATTAGTATTGGTCCAATCTAGTCAATCTTCTCAGAGATGACAATGAAGAATTGCTTTCCAATTTTACTCTTGAATGATCCAGATATAATTTTAAGACACTTGTTCTGGACTTGTTCTGGACTTGCCCCACATGAGAAACTAATTTCCCTCTAACTATCTTATCACATCCCTGTATCATTTTCTAAGAATACAATTAGGGCAACCCTGAACCTTCAAATCACAAGGGAAAAATTCATGCAAGCTGACCTTACCTTTTAAAATCTAGCGTTACTCTGGTGAACCTGCACTGCAATAGGGCCTATGTATTTTTCCTGGGGTTCGGGACCCGAAGCAGAATGCAGGCTTCTAGAGAGTGTCCAACCAAGGCTCAGTGCAATTTGGATTTATAGAAAAAAGGGTTCACTGCCAACAGAATTGAAACAAAATCATGCAGCTGGGAATATGTGGGATAAAGAATGGAGAACTGCTTCCCATTTTTGTGCCCATTTTGCACCCACACACTGCATTGACGTAAATACTGAGAACTGCAGGGAACTGCTGGGGCTGTTCAGCGAAACTGAACTGGAACTGAGACAACTCAAGTCAAGGCTCTTAATTCTTTCTATTCACTGTGCCAAATATCACCCCCACCCTGACTTTACACATTAATGAATCACTAATAAATCTTCATCTGTAACAGATGTGCTGCATTATCTTTTTAAGCCAAGTTAGTCAGAGTCAGTTTTATCAAGAATTTATTGCAAAACTGCCTGAGAAACAACTGTGGTGAGAAAGCGAGAAAGTCAGAGAGAAAGAAGGACTCACCTGCAGTAGGAGCGGAAGAGACAGCAGGGAGAGATGGTGAGATGAAGCCATCAGTAAAGGGCTGAGCTCCTGCTACGGAGTCTGGGGTCAGTGTTGGAACATGGGTAGGGGTTGCAGAAGGAACAGAACCTTGAGTTGAAGCAGGTACTGCAGCAGTAGGAGGAACAGGGACTGGAGTAGGATTAGGTGTGGTAGGTGGTGGAGGGGTACCAGCAGAGCCTTAGGGGAGGGTGTAAAAGAAGGATTAACACAAACGAGAACGTTAGCTAGGGCGAGAAAGCCTGTTGAGCAGTTAGTTAAAGTTCCAATCATGCAAGAACCATGCTTATAACATTGCAACACAGGCCCTAGAACAGAACACCCATCAGCTGATTGAAAATTACAATATTCAGACACTATCAATTCATACCACCAACTCAGGCACAATCTAACATACCAAGGGAGTGTCTGCTTCAAACTGGAAACAGAGATTGATCACCAATCACTAATATCATTTTGCATCCCACTTATTGCTGATTCTTGAGCCTGTCAATTTTTTTTTGGTGCCTGATGCTCTTCTTCACTTCAAGAAACTCAGTTTAACTGCTGGGGCATCAGAGCCAAAGTCTCCAAACTCTACACACACCCTTCATTAGAACAGGGATTGCTGGACAATTATCAGAAACAAGAAGTTCATCAAGTTTTCATTTTCTCATACATCGCCATAATGTGGACATCACTTTATTGATCATCAATAATTGCCCTGAGAATTCTTGCCCAAAAGGACATTTTTGAATGAGCTGAAAATTTACAACAATCCAGTAATATAAATGGTCACCATTACAGATACTAGATTTTAATTTTAAATTCCCCAGCTGCTGTGGCGAGATTTGAACTAGTCCAGTTGAAAAGCACTACTCTACAGTACGCCTCTTCAAAAAAGACCAAAGCTTAAAGTTGCATCTCTTCATGCTCGACAGCCATCAGCTATGACAGCAGGGATCAAATCTGCAACTTTTCTGGATTGTGGCCAGAATGTTGGAGATTACATCAGGAGCACAGCAGTGACAGGGAGAGTTACTTATGTGCAACCAAAACACCAGTCAGAATTCCCTGAAGAAAGAACAGGTTTTGATTTATTTAGCTGCTACAAAGTGGCTTATTTGGAAAAGGCAAATGCTTATTATATCAAAAGTCACTCGAAATGTTTGTCTCCTCTCTAACTGACATATTATCAGCAGTACAAGAGGGTAGCAGTCTCTGGTGAGGTCAAATCAAATTGTTGGATTCATAAGATCAATGCAAGATTTTCTGCACTCCATCAGTCAGTGCATCCATGAGATGTGAGGGTATTTAAAGTAAATTTAATCTCTTATATGAAATATTTCATACTAACAACCCTCATGTGCATCCAATATATAGCTACTGGCTAGGCCATGGTGATCTTCTGCATTTTACACCACGAAAGTGCAGTAAATTGTGACTTGCGTCTATAAGTACTGTGACACAACAGAGAACTGTAGATATTCATCATTAAATATATTTTTAATCACTTGGGGAGTCAAGGGATATGGGGAGCTTGCAAGAAAATAGAGCGAAGTTTCTGAGTTGGGAGGTCATGTTGCAGCTGTACAGGACATTGGTTAGGCCACTTTTGGAATTCTGCGCGCATTTCTGGTTTCCTTCCTATCGGAAAGATGTTGTGAAACTTGAAAGGGTTCAGATTTACAAGGATGTTGCCAGGGTTGGAGGATTTGAGCTATAGGGAGAGGCTGAATATGCTGGGGCAGTTTTCCCTGGAGTATCAGAGGCTGAGGGATGACCTTATAGAACTTTTCAAAATCATGAGGGCATGGATAGGATAAACAGACAATGTCTTTTCCCTGGGGTGGGGCAAGTCCTGAACTAGAAGGCATAGGTTCAGGGTGAGGGGAAAGATTTAAAAGGGACCAAAGGGGCAATTGTTTCACACAGAGGGTGGTACGTATGTGCAATGAGCTGCCAGAGGAAGTAGTGGAGGCTGGTACAATTACAGCATTTAAGAGGCATCTGGATGGGTATATGAATAGGAATGGTTGAGAGTGATATGGGCCAAGTGCTGGCAAATAGGACAACATTAGGTTAGGGTATCTGGTCGGCATGGATGAGTTGGACTGAAGGGTCTGTTCCGTGCTGTACATCTCTATGACTATAAGTCCAAGATCAGTCATGATCATTCTGAATGGAGGAGCATGCTCACTGATCCATATAACCCACTCCTGCTCCTATTTCTTCTACTCTTTTGAGTTCTTGTGACTGAACTGGTCATCTTTCCCTATATTCTTTCCTTCAAAATTTCCTCTTCAAATTTTTATTAGAAAGTCCAGAGGGGATAAATTATTGAAGATTGTTCCCAGTGTTTCCCATTGATAAAAGGAGCACAGAATGAAGATCAATCACTGACAGAATCATGATGACCTCCTGCTACACAGTATGCTTAGTGATACTCTTTTATCCAGAAATTAACCATTTGGGTTAAATGCTTGAAGGTTGCTGCCATTCTTAATACGCAAAGGCCAAAGATGAAAGTTAACGGTTTCCCTCAAATGTTCGCACAGGACAAAACAAAAGAATGATGGGGAAATAACCTAATGAGGGGCAAATGGCAACAGCCAAAGAGACGGGAGGGACGTGGCACTGAAAAGTGCATTCAAGTATTATTACTAGTCAACAATATGACAGCAAACACTTCAGAATGACACTGCGGCACGGTTACACCACTATAATGGTTTAAATTTCATTCAATAACTTAAGCTTTTAAGAGATTAATGAAAAATACCAAGAGTTAGCATGCCAGACTTTCCATCAATAGACTTGACAGCATCACATCGTTAGCTCTATTTCAAAATTGCCATTTTCTTATTTATAATAAATGTTTCTTTTTACCTTGAATATATCATTGCTCAACTATATTCATATTACGAGGTGCCCAGTGTCAGCACTAAACACTGCCAGAGCAAAGACAGCATGGGGTTAGATACAAAGTTCCCTCTACATCATCTTATCTAACATTGCCAAGGCATGACATTTTCACACTCTACATATCAGCCATTTTGCAGCCACAATGAGCTTAGTGGTGGATTAGCAATACTTCCATTCTCACTATAAACTGTATTGAGACAGGTAGCAGGGAAGTTCTTCCCGGTCACAACCTGGGACTGAATTCAAAACCCAAACCCAAGGCCAACATCTGAAACATAGTACTCAATTGTCATATAAACATTCTGGAAGTACTTAACGTTAGCAAATTTATTCTGAGGGATCACAAAAGTGAGGGTGGGATTTAAGAAGCTGGATAAGCTGCCATTTGTTGGTGAGATGTGATAAAGCTGCTGTATATTGGAGAGATCTGAGTGCTGCATTTAGTGAAAGGCAAGTCTGGCAGAATTTTAGTGATGAGCACTGCACGTGGATAGCCCTTACCTGGATAGACACTGGGTGGAGAAGGAGTTGGTACAGCAATGGGAACCCCAACACTGCCACTGCCGCTGTTCTCCCTGCTGCTACTACGGCTACTCGGGTGGCTTCCCCCACTGCTCCCACTGCTGCTGCAATACACAAATCACAGTACATGTCAGCACTCACACGTAGTTTGAGGGAGCATGCCACCACTCTTCCTGGTTCTCTCCTAAATTATCTGGAGTCAGTCTCCCTGCACCAAAGAGGAGTTGACTGTGAAATGGGTATAGGATCTTAGACACCCCATCTCTTCTCTCCACTCGACAGTACCCAACTGAAATCACAGAATTTTTGAAATCCAGATTGCATCTCCTCACGTTCTATGCAGTTGCAGCTTAATACACCAAACAGGGTATATTATATATTTTTTCAAAAATGCCTTGGTCGAGCAGAATCTAGTGTTTCCCCTTCTACAAAACAATGATGCTTAAAAATGTGTTGCTGGAAAAGCGCAGGTCAGACAGCATCAAAGGAGCAGGAGAATCGACGTTTCGGGCATAAGCCCTTCTTCAGGAATCCTGAAGAAGGGCTTATGCCCGAAACGTTGATTCTCCTGCTCCTTTGATGCTGCCTGACCTGTTGCGCTTTTCCAGCAACACATTTTTAAGCTCTGATCTCCAGCATCTGCAGTCCTCACTTTCTCCTACAAAACAATGATGACCATACTTTGAAAAGACTTACATAAAATTATAAGTAACATGTGGCACAGCAATGGGTGCAACTATTGCAATTAGATATGTGGCTTATTACATTTAAATTAAGCTCTGCAGAGTCGGATGGGACCCAGTATTTTCTATACCTGTATGTCCTTGTTCTCTGATTTACAGAAGCTGTCCGCACCGGACTCTGCTGCTGTGAGGAGCTCATGTTGCGAGTTGGACTTGGAACGTAGTCATTTGGGACGACTGGGGGGCGGACAGGTTCCAGCGTACGATAAGGAGAATGCCGACTACAGAGAGGGAAAGCAAATTAGTCGAAATCAACTTGTACCTATCATGATGTTCACTGACACTCTAGTATTGTGAAGATGTGTAGGCATAAACAATGATCATTGACATACATGTACTGCTTGTGCACACACGTCACTGACATACACATCCTGTTGAAATATACACACGCATTGACAGATTTTCATTCATACGTTCTCTTCAAAGAAATGGGATCTCTGTTTAATATCTCATCTGCAGAGTCCCCTCTATTAATTCAGTGCTTCTTCAGAACTGATTTGTTTGCTTGGATTATGAACTTGACTACTGGTGTGAGACTTGAACCCATAATATGACTTGGGAGTCACTACGTTTTAGGCAATTGTAGGAGGTCAATGCCAATATTTTTAAACTATGTTTGACATTCAAAACATGCATCAAATAGAAAGCAACAAATGCACATCCACCAATATGGCTAAGTCTTGCTATTGGCTAAATACATGGTCCACCACAGGATGGTGCAACACACCAACAAACATTGATGGATAGGGCAAGAAATCAACCTTTCACGTTACTCAGATGTCAAATTCAGCTGCAATTCTATGCCAACCCTCCTATGCTTCAGGCTACTGACGGGTCAGTCATGATGTCTGTCTATTTGGAGAAGCTATCAGTAGGATTGCGTGTGCCACTATCAGGGAAGTGAGAGGTAGGCAAGTGAATCAATTGTACGAGGCTGACTGTGCATGTTAAACATCAATGTACAGTTAATAATTTCCTGAGGGAGTGAAGAGTTATCTCGAAAAGTCTTTGCCCCAAGTTGCATTATCCACTTACCCAAGGGTGCCCTTTCCTGACACAGGGGGACTGGGCGGTTTCTGTGTGGGTGGGGTGCTCCGTGGAAGCCCACCCATCTTCATATTCTGAGTGCTAACCTGAAAGGCGACAAGCAAGGTAGATGCATCAGCAGCTTGTTAATCATACTAACATGAACAGGAGATTGACGCAGAAGTTTAATCAGAGTCAGAAAGAAGGAAAAAAAGTAAGAAAAGGAAACAGAGCAAGGCCATGCAAAGTGCTTGTCTACAAATTTCTAGGTGGCTAAATGATCTAATATCTTATAGAACAGATACAGGGTTTGCAATTTAAAATAGTCTGAAAGTAATTGCTTAAAAGAAGATACAAAAAAAAGCAAATACACAACCAGTCACACAGCAACATACAGAGAAAGAGTAGTTCATGTTTTGGGTGGGGGCCAAAACATCATAACTGGTAACAGATTTCACCCAAAACACTAACCAATCTTCCTTGTCAGATGCTGATTGACCTGCTCGGTCTTTCCTATATTTTCTGTTACATTTCAGATCTACAGAATTTACCATGAAGGCATTCCTCCCCCCCCACATAAAAGATAAGGGTCATGAAACCTAAAATCAAATCAGTAACAGAATTAATCATAATGGAGAATGAGGCAGTTTCGTTCATGCCTTCTTGAAGGTGGTAGGGTGGTAATGTGGAGACAACACAAACAGGTGAAATGGACAGAGTATATGATGAGTAGACAACAAACACGATTGATGGTGGGCAGACGGGGGATAGAACAGAGGGAGGGCAGGAGAGATGAAACATAGAAGGCATAGAGGGAGTGCAAAACAGATGGCATGTGGAGGGCACATGGGGGAGCTGGCATGCAGACAGAATGGCAGACAGGGGAGACAGCATGTGGAAGGCACACTGAGAGATGGTGTGAGGATTAGACAGTGTGAGAAGACGACATGTTTAGGTGGGTTGACAATTGAAGGGCACATGGGAAATGGCACGTGGAGGGGGGAGACTGCACATGCAGGGTGCACCTGGAGATGGTTCATGGAACGATTTGAAGTTCTAAGTCAGAAATGGCCTGGACACACACACTCAAGACTCAATTTCTCTTCCACAATTACGATCCAGCAGACAGGGCAAGCAATAGACCAAAGTCCATCGGTTGCCATCATAGGAATAATGGATAACTTTGGGTAAGCAAAGTCCTGAACTGTCTTTGCAATCTGACTGAAGTTGAAAAGCAAAACATTCAATCAGCCATGTACAAAGATGTATGGTCAGGAAATCTCTCAGACTAAAATTAGGGAATTGTAAACACTTGAGGTTAGATTAGATTAGATTACCTACAGTGTAGAAACAGGCCCTTCGGCCCAACAAGTCCACACCAACCCTCCAAAAAGTAAACCATCCAGTCCCATTTCCCTCTCACTAATGTACCTAACACTATGGGCAATTTAGCATGGCTAATTCACCCGACCTGCACATCTTTGGACTGTGGGAGGAAACCGGAGCACCCGGAGGAAACCCACGCAGACACAGGGAGAATGTGCAAACTCCACACGGACAGTCACTCGAGGCTGGAATCAAACCTGGGACCCTTGTGCTGTGAGGCAACAGTGCTAACCACTGAGCCAGTTATATTCAGGATACTGTTGGGGGCTCCATTACACCAGTGAGGAGCTCTCCTACTCCAGAAAGAACACTCAGTGACATCCATAGCTTAGGGCCAGTGTGTCCCCTACACCAGATAGGGTGGTCCGGGTTCCCCTACACCAGGGGGTTAGGTCAGGGGCTCTCATATGCCAGAGAGTAGGGTCAAGGGCATCCTTATACCAGATAGTATGGCCACGGACTCTCCCATGCCAGGGAAAACTGCAATGGGGTCCCCTACACCCGTGTATGGCCAGGGGCTCCCCTACACTATAATGTGGTTGGGCATCTTCTACACCAGAGTATGGGTATGACTCCCCAACACTAGGGCCATTGATGGCCTGTCCAGACCTGAGAATACATTCATGGGTTCCCTTATACCAGAGGTACTGGGGCTATTGTGCAACAGACATAACTGTTAGGGGTTCCCCTGGATTAAGGCTATGGTCAGAGGTTCCTCTACAAAAGACATGATGGTCAGGGATTCTGCTAACACAGAATGCACGGTGAGGGGCTCCCCTACACCAGGAGAACATTTGAGGACTCTCCTCCATCTAAGTTTCTGGTCAGGGGCTTCCCTATGTCAGAGACAATGTTCTAGAGCTTCACTACACTATAGGGTACAGACAGGAAAACTGTAAGCAAAGATTCAGGACCAGAATTGATGCAATCTCTGAAGCACTCAAGCCAGGAAAGATGTGTAATGCTTTTTCCTGACTTGCAATTAAGATTAAAAGGCCCATTATACCAGTGATCAGATCTTCCCTTGCAGCCAACTCTGAAGAGTCTTCAGTCAGCAAGAGCAGCTTATCCATGTAGTCAGGTGCCCAATCCCCTGATTAGACAACTCTCTCACACGCAAAAACACACACACAGTGAGTAATGATTGGAAGAAGAAATGCATCAATTGAAATGGAAGAATTCAATAACGATGGAGAGAATTTTGCAAAATGTTTACACCACGAGGTGCATGATCCCACATGTAAATCAATGGGTCTGCAAATTGACCATAGACTGTCAACACTGTTGTGTTATTTAATGTCAAAATTACAGAAATGTCTCCCTGGCACATGTTCAACTCAAGGTTCTGTCCTATTTTAAATTGACACAAACCCTGCTCCTCAGCCCATAAGTGACTGCAATATTGGTATTTCTAACAGGTTATTCATATGGAGATCACAAACTACATTGGCAATATAAAAAGGAAGTGATTTATTCTATATACGTAATCACATTTCAAAGATAAATGGTCATATTACACCATAACTTGTAATCAATATCAAACAACTATCTTCCACAGAAAATGCATTTGGTTAGGTTGGACTAAATCTACATTGTAATAGTTTCTTTCATTATTCATGACCAGCTCTCTCTGCTCTCCAAAACCAATTCTGTCAGTTCAGTATTTATATTTCTTAATGGATATTTAAATTGTTCCTAACTACACTTAACACTTGAGTATCAAGTACAGATGCACTGCCTGCAGGGTTCACGATAGCACAGTAATTCATCTGGTTTCAGAATGGAGCTGACCCCATGCTGAGGGGCTAAGTTTCATTCATGGAAACAATTTGTTGCTGCAATTACAGTACTATACTAATGTTATTGGGATGCAGGTTATCATGGAGAAACATTTTAAATTAGTTCTTAGTTCATTTTATGCTTTTTGGTTGAGAGATGTTAGTATGAGTAACAATCATTCCCAAAAACAAAAATAGAAACTGCTGGAACTTGATTGAGAAGAAGGGTCACGCGACCTGAAACATTCACTAATTTCTCTCCACAGATGCTGCCAGACCTGCTGAGCTTTTCCAGCAACTTCTATTTTTGTTTCTGACTTATAGCATCCGCCGATCTTTCAGTTTTAATCAATCATTCCCAGAACAGGGACAGCACAGATTAGACACAGAGCACAGCACCCTCTGCACTGTCCCATCAAATGCTTCCAGAATTCCAACATACACTCTCAGGACATGTATAGCATGGAGTTAGATACAGAATAAAGCTTGCTCTACATAGTCCCATCAGATACTTGCCGAACAGATGTAGCAGAGTCACCTCAACAATGCTCTGAACACACTCATATGCTGTACATCAAATACAGGGATCACTGCAGCAGGGTAACATTTTGATGTTTCCTGCACCAGTCATGCAGTGGTCTCAAAATGAGATTTCCAAAGCAGTGTTAAATTAAGAACAGGTTTGTATTGTGGGCCCCTCCTCACTGGGAGTTGGATAGATGCAGTCCCAAATTTATTCAATGTTTCCCATCCAAAATATCTGGAAACAAGCTGAGTAGGGTGAATCAAGAAATGAGGCAGAAACAGTCCAACCTTTTGATGTAATTTTTCAAAATAAAAGTTTACATATATAGAATACATCTGTCACAGGATATCACATACCAGGAAGATAAATTCTTGCCAATTTAATCACATGGGGATTCCAGACAGTGGGCACACAGTGTATTGTTAAATAAAATTAACCACATATCATTTGGATGGGATGGGCATCATGCTGTGTCTTAGATGTTTTCATCCTCTGTCAGAGGATGTAGGGAGCTTCAGAATAGAAGGAATCCTCAAGACGAGCCAGAACAGACAGTGCTTGATTGGACTGCTAAGAGGCAAAGAGCAGTCACTTCATAATGATTGCAGCCCCTTCTGGTGCTCCTGATTGTAGGCTTTTGTAAATGCAACATCAGCATTATAACTATGTCCTGCCTAGCAAGAGCAGGAGCTATCCCAGATCTACTGACATCATTAAAAGGGGCTGTATCAAGAACAAATCAGAGGCGGACATTGAGAGGTATTAAGAGTGCCACTGGCTCATTTTTCATGGACATAAAGAATGATGTTATTATTCCTTAAAATAGGAAATTAAGAAATGATCCTGACAGACCAGGAAGCCAATGACAGAATGACAGCATAACCAGACATGATCTCTCAATGGCATGGGGTTAATTAGGAGGTGTGTCGGGGGGGGGGAAAGAGATTAAATGAGAATGTATTCAAGGTGGAATAATCGAACATGGTCCTTCAGTAGAATTAGGTTATTCACAGTAGGTGGAATGAGGGCAGAGAGAAAATCCACAAAATGAAAACTCGGACATAGTCAAGAAAGTCAGGATGATCAGTGACATGGTGGTCATGGTGGGGAACCTCATATCCTGGCAATACAGCCTAATCTTGCTCAATTAAAGTATATGCACTTCCTATTTTGTGGTCACAAAGTTTAAGAGAAGACTCTGAACCCTGGCTGATTTTGCTGGTCCTGGTGCAGTTCTGTTATCAATATTAAGTATTCCAAGTTTTCAGTGGCCCGGAATTTAAAGGCTGAAATGATAGCAAGCTTATAGAACATAGAAGAATACAGCGCAGTACAGGCCCTTCGGCCCTCAATGTTGCGCCGATCCAAGCCCATCTAACCTACACTAGCCCACTAAACTCCATATGCCTATCCAATGCCCGCTTAAATGCCCATAATGACGGAGAGTCCACCACTGCTACTGGCAGGGCATTCCATGAACTCACGACTCGCTGAGTAAAGAACCTACCCCTAACATCTGTCCTATACCTACCCCCTCTTAATTTAAAGCTATGCCCCCTTGTAATAGCTGACTCCATACGTGGAAAAAGATTCTCACTGTCGACCCTATCTAAACCCCTAATCATCTTGTACACCTCTATCAAGTCACCCCTAAACCTTCTTTTCTCCAATGAAAACAACCCCAAGTGCCTCAGCCTTTCCTCATACGATCTTTCTACCATACCAGGCAACATCCTGGTAAACCTTCTCTGCACCCGTTCCAGTGCCTCCACATCCTTCCTATAGTATGGCGACCAAAACTGCACACAATACTCCAGATGCGGCCGCACCAGAGTCTTATACAACTGCAACATGACCTCAGTACTCCGGAACTCAATTCCTCTACCAATAAAAGCCAGTACGCCATATTCACCTCACTATTTACCTGGGTGGCAACTTTCAAAGATCTGTGTACATGGACACCAAGATCCCTCTGCTCATCCACACTACCAAGTATCCGACCATTAGCCCAGTACCCCATCTTTTTGTTATTCTTAAAAGCTATTGCTTTCCACCTCTACATGAATTTTAGAGCATATTTGGTTATTTATCTAGTCTGAATATTTAGAGCTCAGTGGTGGAGTCCTCCAGACACAAATCTGTAGGATTCAACTGGTAGGGCCAAACTATGAGCATCCAGGTGTCAATTTTCTTCATGTCCGGCCCACAGTGGGCTTCCGAGTTACTGTTGTATTGAATGGTAGAAGTAATCCAAATTCCCATACAAACCTATACTCCTAATGTACTTTTAAGAAGAGTCATCAAAACCAGAAGATCTCACCCAGGGATGAGTCTCAAGTCCAGTGAACAGCAACAGGTCTTTCTGTGGTTAACCAATACCAGAACTGACAGCAACTGATGAAGTGGGGGAAGAAAGAATCTGACAGAATATAGACCAGGACCTCAATACCTCACCACCCAAAATGGTCGCCCTGGTGCTGTGCAACAATGTTGAACACAACTAGAAGAGTAACCAAATAAATAAATGGCCCACAGTAGATTAACTGGGAAAAAAAAACTGAGTCACAGAAGGGATCTCCAGTAGGAAAGACTAAACACTTGGATTAGAGGTAGATTTTAAGAGGGTCTAAAGGAGGAATCAGAGAAGTGGAGAGATCTAGAGTCAAAATTTCAGTGAGAGTGTTATCAGTGGCTGAAGGTACTGCCACCAATGGTGGAACAAAGGAACAATGAGACACACAAGAACCAAGAGTCCAGCAACACCAGCAGTTAGATGCATGGGTGAGTTGGATTGGAAATGGGATAGAATAAGGGGAGCAATGTTTTGAGTGGGGTCCAGTTTACGTGGAGTGGAGGATAGGAGACAGCCAGGAGAGCAGTGAAATAGCAGAAACTGGAACTAAGGCACTGATTAGGATTTGAGTGGCAGGTGGCATGAGTTAATGGGGGAGGTGGACAATATTATGTAGGCAGTCTTTAGAGATTACTGAGTCAATCAACATGCCACTGCTGCCCCAGCGTACCTGAAGGTATACCTGAGAGGCGCAACAGCACCTCTCTTATTTCCAAGATGTTTGGGTTCCAGGAAAACGTCAATGTCGAATCAACATGTGTCTGAAGCTCGGGCACAGTGTCATTAGTCTTGGGCTACTCCCAGCACATTTCCAGGTTACCCATTGTCTGGTCTCCCCAGTGCATAATAAATTTTTTACATACTACAAATTCCAGATTATGCATCAAACGCTTTGCAGAAATTTGCTGTTCTCCTTTATGACAGAGGGTTTGGTTTTAAAATACAGCATCACTGAAGTCTACAAATTTTCAAAATATTATCAGTGTAAAGGCTGAATCTACACCCTTAGGCATGATAGTATATCTTCCCTTTAAAGGGCATAAACTCTGCAGCATTTAACCACCCAGTCTGTAATATCCTCAGCACAGCAATAGGATGGCGGAGAAGCACTGAGATCTCTTACCTTAAATCTAAGCAACCACTTAATGCATAAATGAAGCAAATGAAAGAAGTAAGAAAAAAAACAGCATTGAAAGGTTAGTTGAAACCACAGGATAGGAGTACAAATGGAATCAATGTTCAAGCATCTGATACGGCGTCATGTTACAAATTGTTTAGAGCGAAGTCGAACACGAGTCACGACCACATCCTGAACTACCCTTCCAGAATACATTAAGTGTTGACTGGCCATCAAAAAAGGAGACCTTTGACTGCCCTACGATTACATTTTGGATGTAAACCTATAGAGTAGTGATTCAATCATCCATTGTTAGAAGTCTTGGCTTTCTGATCACAACTCTCCAATTCAATGATTGCAGCAATAGTGCAGCTTGATAGTGTGCACTGTGCAGATTCTTCATACTGGTCTGTTCTGAGACAGAGCATGGGAAGGTAACTGGGATGGAATGACTTTGATCTAGGCACCCAACTTCAAAAATGTTTGTTACTGGATGTCTTGTTCCATTCCAAATCACAAGGCTGCAAATAATCAAATATATTTCAGCCAGGGCTATGCAGGAAAAGTAAACGACCTTCATGCTGTACATAGTCAATGGATTGGTCAACGTGAACACTGTGCACTTTTAACACTTCCAGCCCCTTCAACCCTCTCAAACCCATGGTAGAACTTCCATTTGGATTTGGAAGCTCTGTCCAAGAGCTAGCTGGTGAAGGGTTCTGTGAGATATACAGACCAGACAGTGCCAAGGTTCAATACTTGAGTGGAGAGAGGTAACTGATCAAAATCTGGGATTCCGGTGGATAGGTCATGGGTCTCAACTCCCCCCGAATTGAAAGAAAATGAAAATTGGCCTGGCCTCCTGAGCTGGATCAGATTCCAACAGCAAAACATGGAAAATCTTGGATGTGCATTCATCTGCTGAAAGTTGAACCAATTTTGCTAATATCTCTGGTCAAATCACCTAATACTCCCTGTCTAAAGTGACACTGCAAGAATGACCTGTGGACTGCAATACAAAGTTCAGCATCTTCAGGAGAGGAAGAAGAAAACTGACAGGAAACACTAACTTCTGTGTCTTCCAACATTTGGCTCCCCTACCTTTCATATCTTTTATGACCTTTAGTATCCTGATGTTACCTACTACTTAGATAAACTCTGAAGATAACAGAAAGCTGTAGCATCGAAGGTAGGTGTCGATAATGGATATTATGAGATGATGTACTTCATAGATATGATGTGATGGTGCAGGGCTGGGATTGAGGGACAGGGTTAATTTTTTTCTCCATTCACAGGATGTGGGCATCATTGGCTAGGGCAGGATCCATTGCCCATCTAACTGCCCAGTGGGCAGTTGATAGTCGACAAGTCAACCACATTGCTGTGGATCTGGAATAACATGTAATCCAGACATGGTAAGGATGGCAGTTTTCTTTCCAAAAGAGCATCAGTGAACTAGGTGAGTTTTCCCAATAATCAGCAATGGCTTCACGGTTATCATTAGACTTTTAAAAATCCAGATTATTATTAAATTGAAATTCCACCATCTGCTGCGGTGGGATTCGAACCTGGATCCCCAGAACATTACCTGGGTTTCTGGATTAATAGTCGAGCAATAATATCACTAGGCCATTACCTCCCGAGGGTGGGAGATAAGGAGCAAGATTAGCTGAGTTAATGGATATGGAATTGAGGGAGGAAAGGTTTGTTTTAACAAAACTAGGATAGCTTAGGGAGGCCTGAAAAATATCAAGTGTATCAATATCAATTTACATATTGACAATGTAAAACTCTACAATAAGGGCAGTGGAAGCAAAAAAAAATCTTCAATGGTTTGTAAACCAATAAAGAGAAATGGCTAGAGAAACTCAGCAGGTGATGAATGATTTTATCTGACAGCATCTGTGGATAGCCTTCTTGGGAAATGATAGGAGATAGGAAAAGGTGGTCCATACAATGAAGATAGGGACAGATGGACAACTGGAAGCTCAGAGGATCTTCAATATAGAGGAAAGAAAATGCAGACTGGGCAACTGCTTTATGGAATATCTACATTGTTTGTAAAAATGACCCCAAGCTCCCAGTCTCCTGGATCTTGGCCCTACTGCAGTGCTTCAGTGAGGCGCAGTGCAAGCTGGAAGAATAGCAACTCATTTTCCATTTGGGATCCTGAAGCCTTCAGGACTCAATATCTAATTTCAGAACCTGAACACTACCTTCTATGTCCTTGAACCACAGCCAACCCGATTTCACTAACTCTTGGTCCCCCATTATCAGCTTTTTTTCTTTCTCCCTGGTTCACCATTATTCATCCCTTTGTTTGCCTTAGTCTCCCTCTCTCCCTGGGCTTCATCTCTACCTATCTGCTCACTCCTTTTCTTCCGACACCTGCCCAATCCCTGCATTCAACACATATACCACCTTTTCCTAGCTGCCATAGGTCTAAAGGGTCATGAGAATCGGAAAGTTAACTCTGCTTTCTCTTGACAGATACTGCCAGGCCTGCTGAGTTTATTCAGCAATTTCTGTTTTGCTTCAGATTTCCAGCATCTGCAATTCTTTGTTTTTTTTTCAGTAAACCAACTGTCACTTCACTGAATGCTGCACCACCAAGTTTGGAAATGGCATATAGTTCAAAGCACTAACAGAAGGGACTTAACACATCCACCTAAATTCAACTTCAGAAATTGAACACTCCACTTAACTTTACCTTGCAGTCAATATCAATTTCAGAATTGTACCAGTAGGTGGTACTCAGCACCAGGAAATGTTGCAATCACAAGTTCCAAAGACAAACCGAGATAAAACACCTTTCAAGAGAAGGAACCTGTACTAAGCTCACAATAGAAAGTTAAAAGAGACATTTCACTGGATCTTGAATCTGTAACCACAACTTATCTGACACCGTATTGGTCAGAGGGGTTTTTAGATTAGATTAGATTAGATTACAGTATGGAAACAGGCCCTTCGGCCCAACAAGTCCACACCGCCCCGCCGAAGCGCAACCCACCCATACCCCTACATTTACCCCTTACCTAACACTATGGGTAATTTAGCATGGCCAGACTAGATTGTTCTCGGTGCACATTTTCCTGTCTGTAATCTGTTTCGTCGCCGTCTGAGATTCAACTGATTATGCTTGTGTCATCAGCGAACTTGTAAATGGCGTTAGTCTGGTATTTGGCAATGCAGTCATGGGTATACAGTGGGTACGCAGGGGGCTGAGTACACACCCCTGGGTGTCTCCAGTGTTGAATGTTAGTAAGGATGAAATATTGTCGCTGTTCTTGGTGTCAAGATGTTCAAGGGAGGAATGAAGGGCAAGTGATATGGCATCTCTCGTGGATCTGTTAGTCCGATAGGCAAACTGGAGTGGGTCAAGAGTAGTGGGGAGGTTGGAGTTGATTAATGCCATGACCAGCCTTTCAAAGCACTTCATGACCACCAAACTTAGGGCCACTGGGCGGTAGTCATTGAGGCATGCTGCACGAGCCGCGTTAGGCACAGGGATGATGTTGGCCCTCTTGAAGCAGGCAGGGACAGTGACCTGCTGCAAGGAGAGCTTGAAGATGTCCAAGACGACCTTTGCCAGTTGATCTGTGCATGCTCTGAGTGCACGGCCTGGTACTCTGACTGGTCCTTGGATTCACACGAAGGAAAACTGATCTGACCTCTGATGCAGTGACTGTTGGGATAGGTTCGTCAGGACTTGTCAGACTTGTCGGAATAGGTGTTAACTCTCTGCCGAAATTCTGCTCCAAGCGAGCTTGGAGGGCATTGAGATGATCCGGGAGGGATGTGTCATCATCTGCTATCTTGTACTGGATGATGTTTATGATTTGCCTGCGATCTCCTTTAGTGACATGGTAGAGAAACTGATTGGAGGGATTAAACCTGTTGTTGCAACAAAGATGGGCTTGGGCTTGAGAGAAAACAGCCCATTCAAGAACTTAGAGAGTGAAGGGAATTGGGAATGGAATGGTGGTCTGCATGGACTGAGAAGTCAAGGTTGACCTTTTGAGGAAGGCTAATGTTAAATGGCTTTCTGGTTTCTGATGGCCAAGTGTGCCAAATAATGTCCCAGATTCTGTCCCTGGTTTCTCCTAAATTAATGGCTGGCAGCCAAGTTCAGATCACTATCAGGCTAGGGAAAATATAGGCAGCTGATTGCCTTGTGACTTGATGTTCAATGGGTCACTGAATGGAGTCTTCGCTTGAACATCAGAGTACATCTCAATTGGACTGGCTGACAATGCCCTTCACTGTTTGCGCTGATGCCCCAGGTGCATGTATGGCTACTTGGGTGCATTATCAGCGCAATATCTGTCTGGTGTCATAGACTAACTGCCGAATTTTCAAGTCAGCATTTTTGAGAACTAAAGGAGGGGGTAACTGTAGAATCCCTACAGTATGGAAAGAGGCCCTTTCCTGCACGTCTTTGGATTGTGGAAGGAAGCTGGAGCACCCAGAGGAAACCCATGCAGACACTGGGAGAATGAGCAAAGTCCACACAAACAGTCGCCTGAGGTTGGAATTGAACCTGGGTCCCTGGTACTGTGCTCAGTGCTAACTATTGAGCCTCCATGCCTCCTCAAACTGCTATGATGATTACTCATCCTGAATCAGTGCTTGGAAGTGTAAAACCAAGCATGAAGTGTAAAACCAAGCATCAAGTGTTTGAAATTATTTGATAAAAATTGGTCAGTGCATCAAAAAATGGCATTCTGTCTGTGTTTTAGCTAAAATTCCACACTGCTGACAACATGACATGATAGGAAAATCATTGTGAAATAGTGAGTCATAATACAACTTCAGAACCCAACAGTCACTGCATCAGAGGTCAGATCAGTTTTCCTTCGTGTGAATCCAAGGACCAGTCAGAGTACCAGGCCGTGCACTCAGAGCATGCACAGATCAACTGGCAAAGGTCGTCTTGGACATCTTCAAGCTCTCCTTGCAGCAGGTCACTGTCCCTGCCTGCTTCAAGAGGGCCAACATCATCCCTGTGCCTAACGCGGCTCGTGCAGCATGCCTCAATGACTACCGCCCAGTGGCCCTAATTTTGGTGGTCATGAAGTGCTTTGAAAGGCTGGTCATGGCATTAATCAACTCCAACCTCCCCACTACTCTTGACCCACTCCAGTTTGCCTATCGGACTAACAGATCCACGAGAGATGCCATATCACTTGCCCTTCATTCCTCCCTTGAACATCTTGACACCAAGAACAGCGACAATATTTCATCCTTACTAACATTCAACACTGGAGACACCCAGGGGTGTGTACTCAGCCCCCTGCGTACCCACTGTATACCCATGACTGCATTGCCAAATACCAGACTAACGCCATTTACAAGTTCGCTGATGACACAAGCATAATCAGTTGAATCTCAGACGGCGACGAAACAAATTACAGACAGGAAAATGTGCACCGAGAACAATCTAGTTCTCAATGCCAGTAAAACCAAAGAACTCATTATTGTCTTTCGGTGAGATGTTACTCATGCCCCCCTACACATTAACAGCACAGAGGTGGAATGAGTGGAGTGTGTCAAGCTCCTGGAAGTGGCCATCATCCACAACAAGCTTTCTTGGACTCATCATGTAGACGCACTGGTTACAAAGGCCCAACAACGTCTCTCCTTCCTCAAGCAGCTGAGGACGTTTAGCATGACGATGAATACCCTTGTCAACTTTTGTAGGTGCACCATCAAGAGCTTTCTGTCTGGATGTATCACTACCTGGTATGGCAACTGTACCATTCAAGATCAGAGATAGTTACAGAGAGTGGTGAACTCAGCCTGGACAATCACAAAGGCCAACCTCCCATCTACAGAGTCCATCTACCAGGCCCGCTGTCAAGGAAAGGCCACCAGCATTCTCAAAGATCCACCCATCCTGGCAATGTTTTCTGCAACCTCTACCATCGGGGAGAAGGTACAGAGGCCTGAACACATGCACCAGCTGGTTTCAAAACAGTTTCTACCCTACAGTTGTTAGAATACTGAATGGACTCAACTCTTAACATTCACCTGTACCTATGTTTCTGTTTTTGCTGCTGTTTATCTATTATTTACTTATCTATGCTACTTAATTCTGTGACTGTGCCTTGGGTACACGTGACAATGAATTCAATTCAATTCAATACTTGACCATAACAACGATAAACTGTCCTAAGCGTTCTTGATCTGTTGGCAGCCTTCAACATTGTTGACCATACCATCCTCCTCCAGTGCATTTCCTTTTAGCTTAAATGCCTGTGATTTGATTTATCATGGTGCTTGTCTGTTACCTGACATTGGATGTACAGATATTTCTTTCAACTATATAGAGGAGATCAGAACAACTATATTCAGGCTCACTGTAAATTTCAGTTGCTAGTCACAATCTCTACGCCTTTTCCCAGTAGCTATCTGAATCTGATCTGTGATAATTTAATTGATCCTCAGATGAGCTTCTGGCCCCATAGCCCACCTTCACATGTTATCTATGTGCTCTGTAATAACACCTGACTCCAGCTCTGTCTCAATGGAACCATCATTCATGCTTTTGCTATCTCTAATCCAAACTACTTGAATATTCTTCAGGCTGCCTCCCAACTCCCACCCTCTGTAAACATGATCTGAATTTTTTCTCCTGTACTCTAACTTGCACAAAATCAACCATCATTCATGCTTGCTGACATTTATTGACCCCCCCATCCGGCAATATCTCTATTTTTTAAGTTCTCACTGTTTACAAATCACTCCCAAATCTTGCTCCTCCCAAATCTGTCACCTCCTGCACCCCACTGACTTCTCTTCCATCTCTCAGGATTTAAATTATATAATGCATGGCTGTGCGGTCAGCTCCCTGGGCCCTAAACTCTGGAATTCCCCCCCTCACATCTTCGTCCTTAAAACAGACTTATTTGACCAGGCTTTTCGTTCCATGCACCAGGATCTCATTTGGCTTGGTATCAGAATTTATTTGAAAACAGGTCTGAGAACATTTTTACGTTGATGATGATATACAAGTGCAAATGTCTGTGAGTTGATCTAGATAACCAACAAAAGATACAGGAGTGTGCCATTCGGCCCCTCAAGCATGCATTGCTACTCAACAAGATCATGGCTGATCTGCCACAGATTAAAACTTTTCTTTCATGCCAGCTTATCACCACCTTGAACTCCCTGACATTTCAAAAAAATCAATCTTTCTCCTCTTTAAATAATTTCAAGGGTCTAGCCTCTGCAGCTGTTTTGGATGGAGAATTCCAGACAACTTTTTAACCTTCTGGGAGAAGAAATTCCAATATATCTCAGTTTTAAATGAATATCTCTTTATTCTCTAACAATATCTCTCCATTCAAGACTCTACCACTAATGGAAACATCTTAACATCTCCCCATCAAAGCCCCCTCAGAATATTGTATGTTGCAACAAATCACCCGTTATTCTTCTATACTCTAATGAATAAAGTCCTAACCTGCTTCGCCATTCTTGGTAAGCCTAACCTTCTTTCCAAGAATCAACCCAGTGAACAGTCTTTTGAACAGTCTCCAATACCAGTATGTTCTTTTTTAATTAAAATTTGGGGATCCTTACCAACAACCTGTACGGTTGTAACAAGACACCCCTCCTTTGAAAATCCAACCTTCCAGTAAAAAAAAAGTCATAAATTCCATTTGCCTTTTTTATTACTTGCCGAATCTGCATAGTAACCTTATGTTTTTCATGCAAAAGAACACCCAGATCC
This sequence comes from Chiloscyllium plagiosum, assembly GCF_004010195.1. NCBI lineage: Eukaryota > Metazoa > Chordata > Chondrichthyes > Orectolobiformes > Hemiscylliidae > Chiloscyllium > Chiloscyllium plagiosum. The sequence goes on along the minus strand of NC_057716.1, from coordinate 18,918,141 downwards.
CTCTGGATTGTACTTTGTTTTGGAATTTCTCTCCATTTAAATAGTCCTGCAGTTCGCATTAGGAACAAGAACTTTGTACTCTTAACAAGGGCATGGACTGAAGCTCCTCCAAAGTTAAGTTCTGGATCCTCATATCTGCCTAGGTAACAAGACCATCACCAGTTAAGATTCAACTGCAAAACCCCTGCCTTCACATTCCATTACTTCAACATCACAGGTAATGGTGCAAATCTGACTGAAACCTTCCTACTATCCTGACTCTCAGTTCATTATCTCTTAAGTCACAGCCACTATTTCACTTCCCCCACCCCACAAAAAACTCTGTTTCGCCTCAAAAAGCAGAATCGGAAACATTTTCCATGAATTTCTAACTCACTGGTTCACATCTGCACAGGCTGATCTGATCGTTACTCAGGTAACATTCTGCAGGGAGGCCAAAGATTAGACTGATGCTGTACAGGTATATATTTAACTATAATGTCACACCTCCTGCCATAACAGCATACTGGTTCGTACAACCACTGAAATATGATATATTCATTCAGCTCCTTCGTTTCTTAGCTCAGTTTGCTTATTTTAACTCCCTATCCTTGATACCTTTACCTGACAAAAATCTTCAACAATTTAGGACAGAATTTGACATTCCTCTACATTTTGTGACATGACATGTTTCGTGATTTCAATCCTATGGGTTGAGCTATGATTTTAAGATTACGTCCACTTGTTCCGAGGAAGTAGTTTCTCTGTCTTACCCTTATTAATTCTACATCATTGTTCCATTCCTCTACATATCTCCTGAAGATAACTTTTATTTGGATGCAGTTCCATAGGCAAACAGGTATCGAGCACTTAAATGGTTGCTCTTGACATGTAAACAAGGACAGTGAGCATTAGCAGGTATTTTTGATCTTGGGGGACAATGTTGTCATACCTATTCTATTGCCCTCTCCTGACACCATGCACATATACTCCCCAACAGCATTCGTGGATGCAGATTAAAAGCAGGAACACTGGGTAATTCTTTCCTTATTTGTAATGGAGATCTCAGACTCAGACTGGAGACCAAACCTGGGTCCAAATGATCTACCCTGGTTATACCTCTGCTGATTTACATTTCTCACAATATTAAGGTGGGAGTGCAAACTTTTCATAGCCTTTCCCCTGCTTACTCAGACGACAGACATTGGAGGCAGAGCGAAATGTGGAGCTTTCTAAAACTGAAGCCATCACAAGCCAGTTGAAAGATGGCAAGTAGTGCTTCAGTTTCTCTTTTAGCATATTGCCACTGGTATGCAGCAGGACAACGCAAAAGGTCAAAATATACAAATCTACATGTACCAGCAGACATGGGTATCTGCATCAGATAGTGGCGGCCATGAGATGACTTTAACAGAGCATTAAAATGGCAGTTTTCCATAAATTTTCTATAAATGAACATCAGGTTAAAACATTGTTTACTGGGCCATTCTTTATATAAAATCCCACATTGGTAACATTCCAGTAAACTTAAATGAGATGCCAAATTTAAAAGACTGACTCCCAAACCAGTTCGATTGCACAACACCCGCCTCTATCCAAGTAGCTGCTGTAACTCCTACTCCAAAGAGTTCTGTTACCAGTTCCTGGGCTTACAAAGCATACCTTCACTCCATGACCGATGTCATCCAAGATAGCGTAATCGATGGGTTTCCTGATGTACCTGACAGGCCTCTCAGGGTTGGACGGGGCAATGATTTTATGAGTCCTGGAGGTGTTTTTATTGGTTGTCAAGATACCAATCTCTCTTCTTGCAACTTTCTCCTTGTGAATATCCACTGTCTGAAAAAGGAATAGGGACCTCAGTCAAAATAATGGCAAAATGTCATACAGAATGTTAAATAATTAGCACAAGTAGCTTTATTATGGCAAGCACATGGTCCTGTCTAGAGACAGGGAAGTTGGGCACAGCTAAACAAATGGGCATCATGGGTCAGTGGCATAGCCAAGTCAATGAGCACTACAGAAAGAAAATCATTCAGCTTGACTCGCTGACAGTGTGGTGACATTCATACAGCACCAATGGGCAAGCTACCAGCATCAACAATTAGGAACTAGGGGCAGGACAGGATCCCAAAACAAGTGGAAATGGGTTAGGCAGCACCAATGAGGAGCCATGATTATTAACACTGTTACTCTGTGCTTGGAAATGATCTGACATCACCAACGCAGAGCACAAATTTGTAGAGTTACATAATAATACAACCAGGATGCTATCTGCACTGGAGAATTTAGGTTGGAGGAAAGATTGGAAATGCTGAGGTTGCTTTTCTTGGAGCAGCAAAGGTTGAGAGGGGGCCTGAGAGAGGTCATTTATTCCATTAGTAGAGCAGTCAACAATCAGGAGGCACAGATTTAAGATAAGAGGTCGAAGGCTCAGAGGAAAGCTGAGAAATGTTTTCACTCAGTGGGTGGTGGGAATCCAGGAGATATTGCCTAAAAAGGGGAGTGTGTCAGATATTATACTACTTTAAGCATTATTTACAATTTCGCTTGTGTTGCCATAGCTTCCAGGGCTATGGACCAAAGGGTAGGAAATAGGATTAATGTAGTCAGATCCTTTTTTGACTGACATGGACAAGATGGATAGTTTTCCTATGTGCTGTAATCCAATTAGCCCCATTCCTGAAAAACACCTTTTACCTTCCAATATTACAAACTATCACATCTACAACCTCCCTGTGTTGTCCAAAATTCTCCAACGTAGTGCAAAGTGGGGCAATCCCTGATAAGGGAAGTGTTTATAATATTGGTTAACAAAGGAGGCAGGAGAGGAGACTGGGTAATCAACAGTTCAATGGGAACAAGATTGAGGGAGCAGGAGGTAACCATCATGGAGAAGACAAACTTGGAAAGTGTGGAGATAGGAAAGAAACTATGGGAAAATGTGAGCTTAGGACGAAGGCATTAAGAAACATTAAAGGAAATTAGGCTGGGTAGGCAACAGGAAGAGTGGAATGTGGTTTAACATCAATTTTTGTTTTAAAAGGATCATTTATTTCACATGGTGAGTTAAGATAATCTGGAATGCACTGCCTGAAAAAGATGTGGAAGCAATCTGAATAGCAATTTGTAAAAGGGAGCCAGACATATACTTTATACTTGAAAAATAAAAAAAGAAATGCAGGGCTATTGGGAAAGAGCAGAATAGGGCTATCTGCACAGCCCTTTCAAAAGGTTGACAGATACAGAGGGCTACAAAATTCCAAAAGTTGCCATTTCTCTCAGTTCGGCTGACAGTCACCACAGGGAGTTGAGATCCTGGCACCATTCGGAGGTGGAAGCAATGCTGCCAAATAGTTGACTGGTTTTATTTTGAATTTTATACTATATTAACACCAGATAAAGTCCAAACATGTTGCCTGGTCCCAGGAATTTATCCAGAATAGTCCAACACCAGACGGTGCAGGCAGTACCAAGTTAACTCAGGTATTTGCGACAATCACAGTTATTATTCAAATCTGCAGTAAACGCTTTGTCGCTCAGGCACTGGATGAATTATGATAAAGGAGTTAAAATTATGTTCTTTCATCTCGTGTAGCGAAAGAGAGTGGGGTAGTACAGGAATAAAGCTAACAGCAGAATGAGATGAATCTGATGCAAGTTGGAAATGAGCATGAGAGTGCAACATCATAGGAGTTGAAATTTATGTTGGGAGCCATTTGGAAATTGTCTTATGATTTCAGATATCTTTCAGTAGTTTAGCTGATGACAGACAAAAAGTTAATTTGATGACGTATTGACAGAGTGTTTATGAAACTGTACGTGAGGCTACAGTTGTGCCTTCAAGATGGAAGAGACAATAAAAGAAATGGAAAAAAAATACTCAAGATATGAAAAAAATGGCTGTATTTTGCTTCATCCTTCAGTTCAGGAGCAGATATTGATAAAGAAACAAATGAATTCATTAAAACCCACATATCTGAATGAAATCATCTGATGCCCTCAATCAGGAAGAAGTCTCCTTTAAATCAGTAACGTGTTGCAAGGTTCTTAAGTCAATGCACGATGCAGCACACAGACTCAGCACTGTGCAGATCTTCTTAATAAAAAGCCTCATTCCAGGTTCAGGTGGGCTTGGAATTCTAAAATTATACAGTTATTACCACTTCACCTCCCTAACTCAACAGTCAGCCAAATAAGGTCAGCCTTGAAAGTAGCCAGCCCTCACCGTCCACATTGCATTAACACTCCGTGGCACCAGCAAGCTAACAGAGATGCTCTTGAAATGAAATGAACAGATGTTGTTGGTTTGTCTCAGATATCTGCATACTTCAAATTTCAGCACCTTGTGCATTGCCAATTTTAATCATCAGGCAATACACTGCCAGGGGCTCATCTTGCACTGATAGTGTCTTGAAGATGGTTACTTGCCTTGGAGTACAGACCAAATCGACATCCGTAACCTCTGTTAACTGACCCAAGCAGCCAGTGTTTTTTTCAAGCTCATACTAGAGCCAGATCTTTCCTGCACTTAATACCCACTCTTCCAGTAAAGGTCACTGAGCAGAGATTAAGGGCTAGAATCCTGGGAGTGGGGATGGTTTGGGGGAGGGTGGCACACAAACCTTTGCCCATAAATTGGGTATGGCCCAAGGGAAATATTAGCACTGGTTCCACGGTGTCACAGTTAGCACTCTAGACATTGAATCCTGCAATGAGTACACATCACAGCAGAGCCTCAAATTGTTTTATGGGCAGCACAGTAGCTCAGTGGTTAGCACTGCTGCATTACAGCACCAGCGACCCAATATGATTCCAGCCTTGGGTGACTGCCTGTGTCAAGTCTGCATGTTCTCCCTGTATCTGCAAGGGTGTCCACCGGGTCCTCCAGTTTCCTCCTCCACTTCAAAGATGTGCAGGTTGGGTAGACTGGCTGTGCTAAATTCCTCTGTAGTAACACTGGGGATGTGCATGCTGACTGGATTAGCCATGGTAAATATGAGCACAGGGTCGGGTGCTGGGTCTGGGTGGGATGCTCTTTGGAGCCTCAGTGCAGATGCAATGGGCTAAATGGCCTCTTTCCATGCAGTAGGGATTCTAAGAATAACTGATCAGTTTTGGCAAAATTAAAGATGCAGATCCTGGACTTATTTTGTGAAACAGTCACTGACATTGGGAGTTAGGGTGAAATAATATTTTAATGGAAGTATGGGTGGTTTTATTTAGAATGCTACTGACTGCCTCAGCTACTATAGTGGAGTTCGTCATAGCCCTCAATACATGAGCAGATATTTCACAGCAATGTGTTCCAAATGGATTGAACCAAAGCTGTCTCCTTAAGAGAATACAAAATACAAAAAAGTTATTTTCTTAGTTTTGTTGCTACTACACATTAATCAGGCATGGAATTGCATCATTGTCATTGCTTTGAGTTAACACAGTGAGGTGGTGGTATGTGGTCTACTCTGTTCTTTTTGCTTGTTAGTAGCATATTCCTGCAAAAGGAGGAATGACTTCCCACTTCTGGTAAATTCTAAGTACCAAATCTTCATATGCTTATTAATAGGACTTTCTATTAGACAGAGGCCGTTGACATGTACAATGAACAAATGGCTATACATATTTACTTAAAGACACACTGATCCCCATTTATCTGGCAAGTTCTCTGGTAAGCCCGTCCTGATCAAATTATGCTCTTGCTTAATAACTTAGTGATGCATTGTTACTTTTTCTAGAATATGACTTTAGGTAAATCCCATCAAATGTATAGGAAAACAAGTCAAGGAAGATGTTGGAAAAAACAAGACAACATTGACAAGACAAACTAACAAAATGAGCATTTAATTAAATGAATTTATAATGGAGAGAGAACAAATCATTAAAAGTAGCAATGCAGGTTAACAAAAATAGGCAAATAAATTGGAATTAATTTCCAAAGGACAGAATTGCAAAACAGAGATTATATTAAACTTTCATTTAAACTATATTCGTGTGGGTGGCATGGTGGCTCAGGGGTTAGCATTACTGCCTCAGTGCCAGGGACCCAGGTTCGATTCCAGACTGCGACTGTCTGTGTGGAGTTTGCACATTCTCTCTGTATGGGTATCCTCCCACAAACCAAAGATGTGCAGGTTAGGTGAACTGACCATGCTAATTTGCCCATAGTCTTAACGAAGTATAGGTTAGGTGCATTAATCAGGGGTAAATGTTGAGTAATGGGGATTGGGAATTGGTGGGATACTCTTCAGAGGATTGATGTGGACTTGTTGGGCTGAAAGGCTTGTTTCTATGAGCTTATACCATGAACAATTCTGGCCTACACAATAAGGTATAAGGTAGCAAAAACAGGTTCACAAGGATGAAACCCAGAAATTAGTGAATACATAAACAGAAAAGGCTAAGCAGGTTGGAGTTGCTTCCCCCTATAAAGGAGCAGCTGAGGAGTGATCAGATAAAAGATTTGGAAGGGGAAAGCAGAGAGAAAATGTTTCTCTTTATGTAGGTCCAAAAGTAGGGTTCATAAATATAAATCAGTTCCTAATTAATCCAATAAAGAATTCAAGAGAAACTTCTTTTTTAGAGTGTGGAAACACATGGAGTAAGTTATCACATGGAGTAATTGATGCAATAGCATATCAGAGGAAGCTACATAAGATTGTGAAGAAGAAAGGAATATGGTTTGGGATGTAGGCTGTCAAGAATGAGGATGTGGATGTGGGGGCCAAAGCTGGGAGTTGGTAAACAATCAAGTCAGTGAATTAAATGGTCGCCACATTGCTGAATGGGTCAAGGGTAGAGGCTCCCAGTTTAACAGCGTGTTGAGGATGGGGGAGCTGAAAGAATGAGACTCTCCTTCCTGTACAATCATCCTCTGTAGAATTGCAGTTAAAAAGGCAGAGCAGGTCTATCATAGCCATAAGATGTTAGAGGGAGGGAACAACATGGGAGTAAGGGTGGGAATGAGGGAGCCAGGAAACTATCAAGGGAGTATTGGAAAATATGAACTATTGAGAAAATGGATGAGGAGTGAGTGAGGGAGTGTATGAAGGTGAAGGGAGTAGAGGGGCAGTTTATGTTTGAAAGTGGGGTCAGGCGACGAGGGAGGGAGGAAGTGAGAGTGCGAGTTTGACTGTGAGAGAACAGAGACTGGTGAAACAGTTAGACACACACCCACCTTTCTCCTCTTTCCCCTAAAACCTGTCCAGAAAGCAAACTGGGAGAGTAGGAAACCCACGCCGAAAAGCAACCTGATTCTTCCCACACTTCCATATGTTTTTATAATTTCATATCAGATTTAATTGAGTTCTTTGACAAGCTGACCCAGGCAGTGAATGAGGATAGTGCGGTGAATGTTGTATAATTGGACTTTCAGAAAGCATTTGATATAGTGCCACATGAAAGGTCGGTTATCAAATTATAAATGCTTTGGACTGATGGGTCTTGGCAACATAGATTAGAAGCTGGATGAAAATCAGAAAAAAGATGCTAAATATAGATGGGCATTTCTCAGATTGGAAACAAGTTGAAACTGGTGTTCCACTGTAATTGGTATTAGAACTCTTGCTTTTTCTGCGTATATAAGTGATTTGAAGGTATGTTTTCAGGGCAAAATTTCTAAATTTGCAAATGATTCTAAGCTAGAGAGAACAGAGAATTGAGAGGATGATGCTCTGCGACTTCAGAGACACAATTGGGCAGACACCTGGCAGATGAATTTCAATGTAGAAAAATGTAAGATAATTGTTTTTGGTAGAAGAAACATGGAGAGAAAGTACAGATTCAATGATATAACTTTGAGGGAGCAGACGGACTTCAGGGTTCAAGTGCATAATTCTTTGAAAGTGGCCAAGCAAGTTGAAATAGTTAAGGAAGTTTATAGGATCCGTGGGTTTATAAATTGAGGAATAAAAGTATGATAATTGTTACATATTAGCAAAACAAAATGACAGCAAGCGATGCTACACCTCTATAAATTATTCGTCAGACCACATTTGGAGCATTATGTTCAGTCTTGCGAACCTTATTTAAGGAAGAATGTTAAGAGGTCACTGGAAAGAGTTCAAAGGAGATTTACGAGAATGATACCAGGAATGAAGGATTTTAAATACAAGGAAAGATTAGAGAAATTGGGTTTATTCTCCTTGGAGCAAAGAAAATTAAGAGACTACCTTACTAAGGTGTTTAAAATTATGAACAATTTTGACAGGGCAAAGAAGGATATTCTGTTTCCACTAATTATATGTTTCCACTAGTTATATGTCAGGTGAACTTAACAAGTACTTTGCGTCATTTTTCACAGTGGAAGACATGAGTAATATCCCAAAAATTAAAGGGTGTCACGGGCTGAGTTGAGTATGGTTGCCATCACAAAAGAGAAAGTGCTAGAAAAGCTAAAAGATCTTAAAATTGATAAATTTCCTGGCCCCGATGGGATACACCCTAGAGTTCTGAGAGAGGTGGCTGAGGAAATAGCAGAGGCGTTGGTTGAGATCTTTCAAGAGTCACTGGAGTCAGGAAAGGTCCCGGATGATTGGAAGATGGCTGTTGTAACCCCCTTGTTCAAGAAAGGATCAAGGCAAAAGATGGAAAATTATAGGCCAATCAGCTTAACCTCGGTTGTTGGTAAAATTCTAGAATCCATCATTAAGGATAATGTTTCTAAATTCTTGGAAGAGCAGAGTCTGATTAGAACAAGCCAACATGGATTTAGTAAAGGGAGGTCATGCCTGACAAACCTGTTGGAATTTTTTGAAGAGGTAACAAGTAGGTTAGACCAGAGAAACCCAGTGGATGTGGTCTATCTAGACTTACAAAAGGCCTTTGATAAGGTGCCACACGGGAGGCTGCTGAGCAAGGTGAGGGCCCATGGTGTTCGAGGTGAGCTGCTGGGATGGATTGAGGATTGGCTGTCTAACAGAAGGCAGAGAGTTGGGATAAAAGGTTCTTTTTCAGAATGGCAGCCAGTGACGAGCAGTGTCCCGCAGGGTTCGGTGCTGGGGCCACAGCTGTTCGCATTATATATTAATGATTTGGATGAGGGAACCGGGGGCATTCTAGCGAAGTTTGCCGATGATACAAAGTTAGGTGGACAGGCAGGTAGTACTGAGGAAGGGGGGAGGCTACAGAAGGATCTAGACAGGGTGGGAGAGTGGTCCAGGAAATGGCTGATGGAATTTAACGTGAGCAAGTGCGAGGTCTTGCACTTTGGCAAAAAGAATAAAAGCATAGACTACTTACTAAATGGTGAGAAAATTAATAAAAGGATACTGGGATTGTATTTGTTGGAGTTTAGAAGATTAAGGGGAGACTTAATAGAGACGTACAAAATAATACATGGCTTGGAAAAGGTGGATGCTAGGAAATTGTTTCAGTTAAACGAGGAGACTAGGACCCGTGGATACAGCCTTAGAATTAGAGGGGGTCATTTCAGAACAGAAATGCGGAGACATTTCTTCAGCCAGAGAGTGGTGGGCCTGTGGAATTCATTGCCACGGAGTGCAGTGGAAGCCAGGACGCTAAATGTCTTCAAGGCCAAGATTGATAGATTCTTGTTGTCTAGAGGAATTAAGGGCTACGGGGATAACGCTGGTAAGTGGAGCTGAAATGCGCATCAGCCATGATTGAATGGCGGAGTGGACTCGATGGGCCGAATGGCCTTACTTCCACTCCTATGTCTTATGGTCTTATAGTAACTCGAGGTCACAATTTCAAGTTAGGCAGCGAGAGAGCTCGGAGTGAGAGGAGGAAAAACCTCTTCAATATAAGTGTTAGGATTTGGAATGCACTGCCTAGGAGAGTGGTGGAGGTGGATTCCACAGGAAGTTTCAAAAGAGAGTTGAATATATAATTGAAAGTAATGCATTTAGTGGGCTGCAGAGATAGGTCTGGAGAATGGGATGGGCCGGATAGCTCTTTTGAAAGCCTGGACAAACACGATGGGTCAAGGACACTGTACTGTAAAATGCTGTCATCATATGAATTCCTGAGGCCAAGTGTTCTCACCAGAGGTCAGTATTATTGAAACGCAAATCCTGAGCTTGGCCCCTCCTTTGGCAATTTTGGGCAGAGGGCTTGTCTGTACTTTATTGCTCTGAAGTGAAAAGGCAAGTAACATTTATTGGTAAGCTCTGCTGGTTACTCTCACACCCTAACTACACTATCCTAAAGAACAAAAACTATGAGATGTGAATTTCCATGCAAAGAGTTGGACAAGCCTGGGTTATAACAGGAGGAAGGGAGGAAACTCATCTAGAGGATGATCACCTACACTGACCAGTTGAGCTGAATCGATTGCTTTTGTGCTGTATATTCAAAAATAATTTGATGCAATTTACAGTTTTGACAAAGGATTATATCTTAAACGTCAGAAGGTTTCTCTTTCTTGACAGATGCTGCCTGATGAGTGCTATCACCATTTTATGTTTTTGAACCAGATTTTCAGTATTATGTTTTTCCCACCTGAGCATTGTGACTGTCTTTTTTTTCAAAGAAACTATTTCATGGGTAGAGAAAAGAACAGAAACCAATTTCCATTAAGCAACTCGAGGAATCATCTTTGTTCAAATTGCATGCTTTTAAGCTCGAGAGTGCATCACAGACCCTCAGATAACAGACAAATGTACAATATATTTTCCTCACAAAGCCAAACTGAACAATTGTATGCTCGTTCACATAGCGATGTAAGTTTTCTATACCTTACATGGGATGAATTGACAGCATCAGCAGGCCTGGAAGCATGAGCATTGATTGTGTGGTAATGTATTCTCCTTAGAAGGTGAAGGGTTCAAGCCCCACACAGTCTTAAGCCCTCAGAACCGAGTAACTCTTCAGTATTTAGTGAGGATTGAGGCGATTGGGTTTGGATGAGATACTAAATCAAAGATCCCTCTGCCTTCTTGGGAACAGTGATGTGAAAGATCTAATAGGCACTATTGAAGAATAGCTGTTCTCCCTGGTGTCATGGTCAAGATTCATCTCTCAATTAACATCACTATAAAAAAACCCATGATTATTTGATCATATATCACATGTCTGTGTGAGAGACATTGCTAAATGTGGACAAATACATTTTCTACCATTATAATTCTGATCACATCAATTGTATTTTATTTATGTTCTTTGGATGATGCTGAGATTGTGAAACGCACTATCGTCTTTTGTTTTCACATGTGGGAAGAATTGTTTCTGCAGTTTAAAAGGAGTATACCTCCCACCAGAGGATGGTTCCAGTGTTTAATGCAAAGAACTATACAAACCCACAAGGTCCTGGACTAAGGCACTGCTTGTGCTGAGTTAGCTCATGAAAATCACAGCAGTAACGGACTGTCTCAAGATCTGTGAATAAAGGATGGATAATCTAAAAAAAAAAATCAAGATGCACATTCTGGTCGCAAATGAGTCATCCCATCGGAAATGTGCAAGGACAAATTTTAGGATTGGCTGAGCTGAGGTGCCCTTCATGGACAAGTAGATTGTGGACATTCACGAGGTTCACTCAAGAGGAATTCCCAATAGGTGAGGCATCAGCTACCTGCCAACAAGAGTCAGCAACTACACGGAATAACAAAATAAAATAAAAGCAATTCAGTCTGGAACTATGCTTGAGCTTGCATGATGAGAATGCAGGGCTCAACTCTTGAGCATTGTGTCTGGCCAAAGAAAAGTTTGGGATTGATGAGAGGAGGAAAGTACTGAGAACACACCGGAGACTTCTTATTTGCAACAGAGTGTGATTGAAGCAGTGATCAGTACATTTTTATGGGGAAAATCAACAGATTAAAAATTAAAGCAAAGGCAGTAATAAGATAATGAGAATTAGTTCTGAATTGCTCTATCCATGAATTGGCAGAGACGTAATGCTTAAATGCCCCCTTCCTGTGCTGGAGATGTCCATTTCTTTTATTAGGTAGTTTACTACATAGTTTAACTTAGATATGCTTATACCTGTACATATGCAAATATATCTATATAAACATTAAAAAATGTTGATCACATAAATTAAAACTCACTAGAAGCACTTCTAAACAAAGGGTGGTAGATGTTTTGGACTCTTCCACAAGTGGCAGTGGATGTTGGATCAGTTGTTCATTTTAAATCAGAATAATCATTGGCCAAAGGAAGGTACATGGAATTATGCGACAGATCAGCCATGTTCTCACTGAAAGATGGTACAATTTCGAAGGGCTGAATGACCTACTCGTGTTCCCAAGTTCCTAAGTCATTAGCAAACTTGGCTACCAAAGTATAGAATGACACAATCGACCCCAATGCAAAACTCAATATAAGCATAGGGAAAACAGCAATCACCTTTGTCTAACTTGCAGCACATACTTAGGATAAGAACAAGCTGACTTTTAAGACCAAGCTAATTATTTATAGGGCCTGTATTCTCAGCATCTTACTATGGCTATGAAACATGAGCAAGTTACAGCTATTATAGAAGGAAAAAGTGGCGTTCTGTGGTGCATTGAGTATATTTATCAAAAAGAAATCACAAGTATGACAGTTCCTAGGAATACTGACACTAATCAAACAGAGACAGCTTTGGTGTATTGGGCATCAATCAAACACCAGAAGAGAGCACAGAGGGGGATGGCAGCACCAAGAAAAGGAGAGCTGAGACAGAGGAGTGGGGCAGGAGCAGGAATAACCATGAAAAAGCACAAGCATTAGACAATAAAACAGACATCAATGCTATTTGATATTGCAGACCAAGCAATTAGAGCTATAAGTTCATGTTGGGGGCAATGACAGCGTTTGAGCTTAATAGGCTGGAATGAAAACAAATGGCCTCTGACCCCAGGGAACATTCTGATGAGGAAAGCTCTCAGTTCAACCCAAGCCCAAATGGGGAGTTGTTTAAATTTTCACATACCCGCCAGGAATTTGATCAAAGGGATGCTGAGGCATTTTCATTTCTTTTGAAAAGAATGAGGTAACTGCAAACTGGATACTACTTAAGCAGAAAGCAGATTGATAGACAGAGTTCATGTCGTTTATGCCTTACGCTCTCAGGAGGCTTACCTAGAATATGAAGTGGCAGAAAGCAGGGAATATCCAGAAGCAACTGAGATAGACTCATACAGAATATGAGAGGGTAAAGCAAACTAATTTTGTCTGCTGGATGTGGTCATTAAAGGTAGAGATTACATACGAAACTAAAGGGAAATAATTCTCAAAAAAACTTAAAAATTCAATTCCTACATTACTAAGGACTCTCGCAGAAAACCAGAAGGTTGCAACAGCAAGGCAAGCAGCAAATGATTATGAGCTGTTCCAGAAATCCAAACTCTTTACCATCATCTCCACACACCTGAGCAGGACAAAAAGCAGGAACATGAAAGAAAACTGCCAAAATTCTCCTCCTCAAACCAAAAAGCAAGGTGATGAGATTCAATGATGATGCAGGCCTTGGAGTTTGCACTGATGCAAGGCAGGACACCTCTGCAGATTATGAGAAGTCAGGGTACATAAGGCCAATTCAGAGAAAGCAGCCTTAACTGAGAGTACAGAAGAGTTGCAGATCTGACTACAGCTGAGGCCAACTGCTGACAGTATAGAGAAAATAATCCACAAACTGGAGAGTTACAAGGAATTCTTATCAATTATTTCTCAAATGAAACAAGCAAACGTATAGCCATATTTAGAGATGCAAGAGTCACCACAACCCTTGCTGAAAAAAAGGCATGACTTTTCAACAACTGCCAGTGTTTTGGTGAATGGCTGGGAGCATATCCTCATACATTTACAGCCTGAGCACCTATAGTGTGACCGAATATCTGGAACGGTGACTGCAGGAGTGCCCATAGCTTACTTGGGGACAGAGGTGACCTGCTCTTAAGGAATAACAGGAGCAAAGCTTGCACCTTTGCCAATAATAACAAAAAGGCTAATTGAAGTCAAGGAAACACCATTTCCAGTTTTGGTTCCAAACACTTTTCCTTCATGGAGATAATCTGAGGATTATCTAAACCACGTCCATCGTCAAAGGGCAAGTGGGCATCACTGTCAGGTACTTGATTATCTGGAAGTCTGTTTGAGAATTGGACAATCGAAAGGAAGTGTTCAATAAGTCTTCTTTGATCGAGGTTCGGCAAGCTGATCCAGTTAAATTAAGTAGCCCAATCAGCTCAAACTGAAGTTGAAGAGGATGCTACGATAATAAAAATGGCATTTCACAGAATTTCAGAAAACAGGAGGCAGCTGTTCAACCCATCGAGCCGACACTGGTTCTGTTACTTCAAGTCAAATCTCCTGCCTTTTCCCCATATATCTGCACATTATTTCAATCCAAACAAACATCCAGGGCTCTTGAAATCATCAATTGAGCCTACTTTCACTACATTTTACTACAGTGAATTCCACACCCTAACTTCATAGACCTACAGTTTAAGAGTGGACATGGTTCAGACAGAAGTGCCACATAAATTTCAAGAAATATTAAGTTAAATCCATAAAATTCCTGAAGCTTGTAGAAATCCAGAAGATTTTTACTGGCCAGGTATTCAAATGGAGGTGGCGATTTTGTAAAACATGTTAGGCACTGAATCGGTACTCGTTCTTAAGCAGTCATTTAGTTAGGTGTTAGATGATTGTGTGGGACCTTTGCCGAAAGGAAAAGCAACGTATCAGTATATTCTTACGATTATGGATATAACACTTTAATCTCCTTGGAAGCCAAATGGTTCCCTGTAATTGTTTGTCTCGGTTGCTTGAACTCACCAGGCAAAAACCCTGAATGCTTTCACTTGGTTTTATGGCTGTTCTGCTTGAACAGTGTTTTATAGGCAATGAAGGTGATTTCAGATTTTCAGTTATAGGAAACTTGCAGAAAGGGGCTGTTCAGCTGGTCTCAAGTCCAGTAACACCTTTGTCACCGGACTCAAAATGTTAACTCTCTCTTGTCTCTCTAACGATGCTCCAGCACATCCTGTTGTTATTTCAGATTTCCAGCATCCGGAGCTCATACTGTTTATTTGTTCAAGTTGTCTCTCTTGTTTCGGAAGCAACTTTGCGTGGAATTCTGTGTGAAACCTGATTGCCTTCCTGAAAGTAACTGGAAGACTTCTTAATACTGTTTTTTTCTGAGCAAGCTGTGCCTACAAATATCTCCGAGACAGCTGCCTATGTCTGATGATACCTGTGTAAACCTAGCAAAAAGACAGTCCAGCAGCCATCTGAACATCTCAAACTTTATCTTTTTGTCTTCAAGATTTATTGGTATGAAGTGATTTTTCTTCCCCAAAAGATTAATCTCTGCAGACAGAAATGTTTTCTCCCCTCCCTTTACCTGATGCATGTTTGAGGTTTAGAGGGGTAAACATTTATATTTCATATTACAAACTGTGCTCTAATCAGCTTTATCATTGAATAATCTTTGTCGTATAATAAACCAATAATTTTATGCTTATTTAAAAAAATCTCATTGATGGTTCTTTTATTTTAATTCTAATAGAGAAATAACACAATTGGTCATAATGAGAACTGAGCAAAACAATTAAATTGACATTATGACCCATAGAGTACTAGAACTAAAGACAGGAATGCACTCCTCTCACCTCAGTTATAATATACATTCTAAACCAGACAGCATAGAATTTTTTCATGAACGTGCCTGGGAAACACAGCCTGTTTGAGCCTCCTTTTTATCCGAATATCTCCGAATCCAGCATCAGCGGTCACTGACGGAGTATTCAGGATGGACCATTTAGGACAGAGATGAAGAGACATTTCATCACCCAAAGAGTGGTGAGCCTGTTGAATTCATTACCACAGCAAGTAGTTGATACCAAAACATTGAAGTGTTTCATAGGCTATGGAGGTGGTTTCAGATTTTCAGTTATGGGAAACTTGCTGAAAGGGGCTATTCAGCTGGTCTCAAATCCAGTCACACCTTTGTGTTAATGGACGGCCAGATATAGTACTTGGAGCAAATGGGATCAAAGGTTATGGGGAGAAAGCAGGATTAGGCTACTGAATTGGATGATCAACCATGATCGTGATGAATGATGGGAGCACATTGGAAGGGCTAATGGCCTCCTCCTGCTCTCATCTCCTATACTTCAATTCCTCTATGTTTCTAAATTACAGTCATTCTATACTGCAGAATGTTTCGGGGCAAATGCAGTTTGGGAGTTGATGGTGAAACAGCCTGAGACTTGTATTAAATTCAAGGAACTCTATGTGCACATAATGTTGCAATGAAATGTCTTTGTTCATTGCTCTGCTGTCATCATACAAAGCAGACAGATTAAGCAACAACTTTGTGGAAACTAGATGCCCAAGTGCACTATTCCACTACAAGCAAGGAGGCTCTCAGCATCAATGATCAAATAATTTATGGGGAGACAATGGCCTAGTGGTATTATTGCTAGACTATTAATTCAGAAACTCACCTAATGTTCTGGGGACCACGTTCAAATCCCACCACAGCAGATGGTGGGTTTTGAATTTAATAACGAATCTGGAATTAAGAATCTAATGACAACCATGAAACCGTTGACAAATACTGTAAAAATCCACCTGGCTCACTGATATGTTTGCCCTCCTTATCCAGTGTGGTCTCCTGACCTGCAGTGATGTGGTTGACTCTCAATTGTTCTCTGGATGATTAGGAAAGGTAAGTGACACCCACATACTGCGAATAAGTGAAACAAAAAGTTAAAATCTAGTTTGTTTTTCCCTCAAATGGAAGGAGATGGTGGAGCAACAACTGCTATCTTGGGCCATGGTGCAAAACAGGTAAAGTCAACAAGAATTTCCACTCCAAATGACAAACTACTAGAAACTGCTGGCTGGCACATTTCAAAACAAGACGTAAATGCAACTGAACTTAGTATAGACTGGGACCGGCCTTAAAACGAGTAAATACACAAGCTCTCAACACCAGGAATTTCACAGGAGGATAATTGCAATCCTTCCTCAGCCAGTGACAACATCTTCAGGGGAGGAGAATGAGAACCTAAGATTACAAAAAATTAAGGGATCAAAATACTAGCTAAAACCATGCTGTCATTTGTATCTGCTACTATGGAGACGAGAAGTGTTATCTCTTCTGTAACACAGAAGTCACCCAACCATAAGTGTTGTCAAAGCAACACAGATGGAGCCTGGCTCTGGCTGCTGTCAAATCTAGCACAGGAATTTTTACTGATATACCCACCACTTCCTTTATTCCAACATCGACCACAGCAATCATAGCAGTAATTTTCTCTCCTCTGTGGCTTTTGTCTTGTTGGTTAATAAGTGTAAAACTGGCTAACTGCTCCTCCCTACTGACCTGGATATGTTTTAAACATTAACAGGAGACTGCCTGAATCCTCAGCATATTTAAGGGTCAGTATGTCTTCAAATCATGCAGATAAATTTCTCAAAGACAGCTATCAGCCAAAGTTAGATCCTAACCAAGTATTGGTTACAATTACAACTTGTACTGACACCTTCAAAATACAAACGTGCTTTCCAATACATTAAAAATGGATGGGGGTAAACTATTTTTTTAAAATGTGCCAGAAATTCTGTCAAATGATTTTACTCTCTCTTCACCCATGAAAGGACTGTCTCAAGTTGAGGTACAAGGTTCCACAAACGAAAGCTGTCTGCCAGTTACTCACTTAAATGACAACTAAAGTGAACACATCAATTGTTTGCAGATTTTCTTATCCATGCTGGCCCATCATCCAACCTAACCTGACTGCCTCCTGATGTCCATAATTGGTCACTCTCCAGCCAGGACCACTGGATAGTGGTCAACACATAAATCAACACTGACACACATTCTTGATGGAGGGGGTTGGAGATAGTCTTAAGTGTCCAAATGTCACTTTGGTCAAGATCAGCTCATTAAATTTGTATTTGACAAACAGGAGGTGAGAAGAACAATGCAAGCTAGGCAGCATCAGAAGTCAACTGACTTCTCCAGCTCCAGATGCTGCCTGGCTTGCTGTGTTCTTCCAGCCTCCTGTTAGTCTACTTTAGATTCCAGCATCTGCAGCTTTTTTGTCTCCATCAAATTTGTATGACTCATTACACAATAGGACATTTGGTAAACACAGAGAAAGGCACAAATTTAAGGTAATCACAAAAGTAATTAAAGAAGAGTAGGAAAAAATTCTCTATTCCAGTTAAGAATTGCAATTTCCAGTTAAGAATTGCATAGACCAATGCTGAAATGAAATCCACATTTAAGTGGGAATTTGGTAGCTACTGGAAAATGACAAATATAAAGACTACTGGAAACCATGCAAAGGATTGGTCATTAAATGGTTGATTTATATTCACATAAACAAGACAAAATGGTTTCTTGGTGCTTTAATGCTATGTGATTCAATGGTCTGCTCTTGTGTTGTAGTAGACAGAGATGCAGATCTGCCAGTATTTAAAGTTTGTAAATGTGGTATATTAATGGTAAATTAAAGTCTGTAGACTAGGGTACAGTGCAGATGGGTAGGACTCTCAGTTTAATTATGGAGGCAAATAAAAGATCAATCTGAGAGACTGATTAGATGAACCGAGTAATTCAGCAAGCATTGAAATTCAATTTTGACCAAAATGTGAAATATTCTCTTACAATACAAGAACAGAAAAAGCTGAACAAACTCAGAAGGTCTGCATCATCTATGGAGAGAGCAGTTTCTTTTTGCAAAAATATAGTCAAATAATATAAAAGCACATACAAAACATTTTATTATTGAAAATACAACTTCTCTCCATTGTGAAAGTTGGACTCTTAGGTGCCTTAATCCAATAGCAATGTGATAGTTATTATACCAATTCACTGGCAAGTATATTGGCAGGTAAGGTTAGGATTAGGGTGCACTATGGCCTTCGACAGTGGCTCTCACTGTCAGTTTGTTTGAACATTCTAGAGATGAGGTGTTCTTCCAAATATCTTGGATGGTCTGCCCCAAATGGAGAATACTAAGACTGAACCATGTCAATGTTTTGAAAGTACGACGACTTAAGAAACTTTTCTCTCTGCCTGAAGAGTGGTAGAAATATGAAAGACTTTGTATTGTTGAAAAGTGGGAGGTGGAGATGGAAAACAAAAAGGAAGTTCTGGGATAGGCTAAAGAGATAGGGAGATTAATTAACAAGGTTTTTGTTTAAATTCATTCACAGGATGAGGGCATTGCTGGCTAGGTCAGCGTTTATTGCCTATTCCTAATAGGGCAGTTAAAATTCAACCACATTGCTACTGAACAACATATGGGGGAGAAAACGTGGCAATGATTAGATTAGATTAGATTACTTACAGTGTGGAAACAGGCCGTTCAGCCCAACAAGTCCACACCGACCCGCCGAAGCGCAACCCACCCATACCCCTACATTTACCCCTTACCTAACACTACGGGCAATTTAGCATGGCCAATTCACCTGACCTGCACATCTTTGGACTGAGAGAGGAAACCGGAGCACCCGAAGGAAACCCATGCAGACACGGGGAGAACGTGCAAACTCCACACAGTCAGTCGCCTGAGGCGGAAATTGAACCCGGGTCTCTGGCGCTGTAAGGCAGCAGTGCTAAACACTGTGCCTACAACTATGGTCACAGCAAATAAGATTTATTCTGGACCAGTGCATTGTTTAATAGCAGAATACATCAGCTCTGCCTGAAATCAAACCATGAAAACAAAAATAGACTTTTTTTGGGACAAGTATCAATCAAAATGGAGGGCAAACGTCATGGTCTGAAATTGCTGAACTCGGATGATTAGTCCACAGATCTTTGAAGGCCCTAAAGAAAAAAAATGGTTCTATTCTTCATGCTTACGTTGACCTTTGCTAGAATACTACAGCAGGCTCAAGACAGAATTATGAGTGAGAGCAAGGTGTTAAATTAAAATGGCAGGCAATTGGAAAGTCAGGTTCATGTCTGTGGTATGAGCAGATATTCTGCAAGCTGGTTACATAGTCTGTATTTGTCCCTTCAAAGTATTTTGAGGAGTGTATACAATGCACTAAATTGCAAAAAGTGTAAGTAAATTGCTGCTTCACCCGGAAGGTTGTTTGGAGCCATAGTCTATGCCATCAGAGGAGGTAAAAAGATATTACACCTTCAATGATAGCATGGAATGGTGCTGTGGGAAGAGGAATGGCCCAGGATGTGGCAGAGACAACAATACTTTTAGATAACAGGAGAGTGGAGGCGTCAGGAAGATGTGCTTGGTCAGATAATATTCTCTTGTACTTTACTGTACTGTTAAACTTATTTTTTAGAAATGGTAGGTTTAGGATGTTTCTTCTACAATTTTTTGAATGCATGTCTGCTCCAGCAGATTGCATCAGCACCTCAAAGTCAGAAGGCTGTGGACTGAAGTTCTACTGCACAAACTGAACTGATACATAAGCAAAATATTGAGGGGATGCTGTATTGTCAGCAGTTCCTATTTCAGAATAAACTGCTAAATTGAAACCCTCACCTGCGAAAGATTGCATATCAATATTCAAACAACAGTTTTCTTAGTACAGGTAGTTCTCAGATAATGCATGACTTGCTTATGACATCACTGAGGAATTAAGTAACGGTATTTTCGAGAATGCTTACTTCTGCTTGCAATAGCGCGATTTCAGCGGTGATCGTTTCGGGCGCTTCATTCTGAACATGCGCCCATGTCAATGTGTGTGCCGGTGTCAGGTGCCAACACAGCAGCTTTCTGAGAGGGGTAATGTACAGGGAGCAGCTTTCGAGAGAGATACATTGAGCAGCTTCCTGAGAAAGGTACACTACTCCAATATTATCCATTTTCTTTAAAAATGGAGAGGCAGTGACAAGAATGTTAGCAAGTAGTGTCATGGTGATAAGACTGCAGTTGGTGAATGGAAAAGAAAGGCTGTAACACTGGAAAAGAAGCTAGATATTTCAAAGCGTTTTGAAAGTAAGGAGATAATATGTTATATAGCTCGTTAAATAGGAATGAGGGGGTCTACTTTACGCACCATGACAACCCTCTGTCCCTGCATTGACAATATTTTTTAAATGTACTGTGTTAAGTTTACTTTTGTTTCATTTGTACATATGATTTATACTTTCAGGCTGTGTTAAACTTTGTGTTAGACTTTTGGGCGATTTTTGAATGATCGTGTATGGTATTTTTTGCTGGTCTGCCCCTAAGCCCACTTGTCCCACAGGACGCATTATTTATGTTAAGAGATATTCTGTTATGCAAGGTTTCATTGGAGCGCAATTATAGGAGAACTACCTGTACCCTGATTAAGAGCAAAAGGTTTCGAGTCAGTTATTGCTCTGTTTGCTGCCGCCTGGATCTTGCTGCACACTTTTTGGCCACAGTACCATTTCACAGCTAATCCGTTCTTTTGAAACTTTTCAGTTGTCCACAGGTTGTAATAAGGTGTTATACCAGGGTGAGCTCCACTTTGTGCCAGATTAAATTAGTGACTGAATTAAACTGAACCTGCTAATTATTTTGAACTGGACACCTGCCAGAATTTGAAACCATAAGAACAAGCATTTATCAGTCATTAATATTTCTGGGTTTCTTCATGGAAGAGTCTCATCTGTGTTCATGGTGGTCTAATGGGGATGAATAACCTTTGAGGGAATACATGACCGTAATCACAGGCAAACACTAGAACAAGCAAATAGCATATGAAATGTCCCTGGGCCTTCCTCTTAGTGCTTAATTCATTTCTGAGGAAACTATTTGACATCAAATAATGTTTGAGAGGTTCCAGTTTCTAGATTTGGCATAAATACATAATGTGCAGCAGATATAGAGTTGGCAACTGCAAACTGTGTCCCAAATGTTGGGATGGAAGATGATTCATCCAGGACCACAATATTCATCTGATGCATCTAAATCAACTGCAGTGGGTGCATGAATTGCAGATGCAACCACATACAAATAGCTACCCTCAACATCATGTATCAAAGGACATTACCTTAGATGCCAATCAAGTGCTCCCCCCTCCCCCCCCCCCCCCCACCCCAAACGCTTCACTGGTCACTCTGGGAGCAGGGCAGAGAGCGATGTGTTGTGATGGGCAGGTAACAGAGTGACAAGAGTGGTATCATGAAACAGTTGGAAACACTGGATACTGCAAAGGCTACAGGCCCTGACAACATTCTGGCAACAGTACTAAAGAATTGTGCTCCAGACCTTGTTGTTCCCTTAACTAAGCTGTTCCAGTACAGGTACAGCACTGGCATCTACCCCACAGTGTGAGCAATTGGCCAGTTATGTTCTGTATATAAAAAGCAGGACAAATCCAACTAAGCAAGTTGCTGCCCCATCAGTCTACTCTCGATCATTAGTAAAGTGATAGAAGGTATCATCAAGCAAAACCTGCTCAGCAATAACTTGCTCAGCGATGCCCAGTTTGAGTTCCAACAGATCTACTTAGCTCCTGACCTCATTACAGTCCCAGTTCAAACATGGAGAAAACAACTGAATTCAGAGGTGAGGTGAGCGTGACAGCCCTTGACATCAAGGCTGCATTCGACCGAGTGTGACATCAAGGATTCCTAGAAAAATTGGAATTGATCAGTTTCACGGGCAAACTCTTCACTGGTTAGTCATACCTGGCACATAGATACCTGGTTGTGGTTGTTGGAGTTTTGTTACCCCAGCTCCAGGACATCCCTGCAGGAGTGCCTCAGGGCTGTGCCCTAGGTCCAACCATGTTCAAATGCTTCATCACTGACCTTTCCGCCCATCATAAGGTCAGAAGTGGAGTTGTTCATCAATGATTGCACAATCTTCAGCACCTTTAGTAACTCCTCAGATACTGGAACAGTCCATGTTCAAATACAACAAGATTTGACAATATCTAGGGTTAACAAGTGGCAAGTAACATTCATGCCACACAAATGCCAGGCTATGACCATCATCAATAAGAGACTATCTAACCATCGCCCTTTGACATTCAATAGTGCTGCCATCATTGAATTTCTCAATGTCAACATCTTTGAGGTTACCATTTACTGGAAACTCAACTGGACTCTCCATGTAAATGCACTGGCTACAAGAGCAGGTCAGAGGCTAGGAACATTGAAGTTACAAACTCACCGTACTGCTTAAAGTTGGCCCATCATCTACAAGGCACAAATCAGGAGTGTGATGGAATACTCCCCACTTGCCTGGATGGATGCAGCTCCAAAAACACTGAGGAAACTTGACACCATCCATGACAAAGCAGCCCACTGGACTGGCGCCACATCCAGAAACATCCACTCCCTCCATCACTGATGGTGAGACTATCTACAAGATGCACTGCAGAAATTCATCAAAGATC
Organism: Chiloscyllium plagiosum; assembly: GCF_004010195.1. Lineage (NCBI taxonomy): Eukaryota > Metazoa > Chordata > Chondrichthyes > Orectolobiformes > Hemiscylliidae > Chiloscyllium > Chiloscyllium plagiosum. The sequence continues at coordinate 18,894,909 of NC_057716.1, read as the reverse complement.
CTCAGGTGAGGATCTGAAATCTGATTACAGGCTGTTGTCAGGAACAATCAATCATTTAATACATGCTTTTACGAACATAGGCAGCAACAAAATGGTTTCTTTTGCACGCTCTCCCCATGTCTGCATGGAATTCCGCTGGGTGCTCCAGTTTCCTCCCACAGTCCAAAGATACGCAAGTGAAGTGGATTGGCATTGCTAAATTACTCACAGCTTTCAGGGATATGCAGATTAGGTGCGTTAGCCATGGGGATGCAGGGTTAGAGGCATAGAGTAGGGGGATGGGTCTGGGGGTCTGGGTGGGATGCTCTTCAGAAGGTTGGCGTGGACCCGTTAGGCTAAATGACCTGTTTCCACAGTAGGGATTCTATGGAAAACTGAAAATTTTGGGAACACTCAGCAGGTCTGGTAGCACCTGTGAAAACAAAACAAGTTAACATTTCAGGACTGTGACTTTTCAGTAAGTTTGTTACCTTCGCTTTTTTAAAAAATAGAAGCCTTCCACTTGTACAGCATTTTTAGTCTACAAAGACTTTGGTAAGTGTTTCAATGTAGTCAAACAGGAGGCTACTGAAGAGTTCAATGTGCTTACCTAAAGTATAATTGAAAAGATGACTATAGATTACTTTTTACAAGTGATAATGGTTCAACAAGGGAGAATATTCAAGCACTGAATTCCAGTAAATGGATGTATCACTGCAGGAGGTGGATATGAGGCGCAGTTACATTAGTAGAAATCAAAACAAAATAAAGCATGCGCCATTCGCACTTTTGGGTTGAAGACTGTCATTGTAAAGGAAGTTCCATTTCAGGTAAGGATTCACACACATTGCAGACGAGGATGCATCATATTTAGTCACAAATCTGACGACAAAATTATTACCCCAACAATGTGATATTTTCTTAAAACATAGAGGAAGTTTGCATTTGTATTAAATCATTGGTACTGGGAGACAGAGTCAAAGATCCAGATTTAACTCAAAAGTCACTGCCCAATTAGAAAGTTTAAAGATGCCTACACAACAGCCACATATAGTGACATCTGATGGTTAAAAGGTAACTGAAAAGGTTTTCTGTAGGATGCAGCACCAAATCATTATACTGAACAAGCTTCCAAATTACAACCTTACAGGCAATGCACGCACAGATTTGCTAAGAAGTTTTATTGAATTTATTCACAGACACAGCTTCTGATGGCCAATATCACACCTTGGTGGAAGAGCTAATAAAGCAACATAAAAGGTTCAGAAGTCAGAAACGTTTAAATTCACTTCTGCCTGATGAGCCAGGAGCTCCTAGAGTCAAAGGGAGCAGCATTCGAATACAGTAATCAAGGTGTAGTTGAATAGGTACATGAATACAGCATTGTAAATAAACAAACAAAATGAAGACCCACTGAGACATGCTATAGTATAAAAATGATGGTGCTGTAGAGACAGTGCTATAACATAAAAGAGGAGTGGGAAGGCCCTGGCAGAAAGTTTTCCCGTGGACATTAGTTGATAATAGACCATGCTGCTGATACTCAGGATAATTAAAATATTGAAAAACATGATTGCCTGTGTACATAGACACCAGCTGTGTGTGTGTTGGTGGATGCACCTTTGGGGCAAGAATGACCGAAAGGAGAGAAAAAGGATGTCATTTATAAGGGAGAGGTTCAAAGTCTTAAATTGCAGGCTACATAAGAATAAAATGCATTTATAAAGAAAACTAACATTTCATCACAGTCGAATAATCCAAAATTACTGACAGAATTAAAGGGCTGTGAAAAAGCCCACATAAGCCTACCTGAGAGATATGATTAATTGACGATTCCATGCGCCGGAGCTGGGATGCCTGAATATCCAGCATCTGAAGGACATTGTTTGCCAAGGTGTTGATCAGATAGGCCACACTCGCTAGTGACTGTGTTGTGTAAGCTTTGGTTTCCTCAAGAGCTCGTTGCTTATCTGCCGCCTTTTGGAAACAAAAGGCAAATTAACAAAAGCTACCCAAAACATATCAGATATGCAGAAAGGGTGCATGTGAAACAAAATAGAAAACAGGCATTAGTCATTAATTGAAAGGAAAACCTGTGGAGTGGGACCCCCAACGAAAGGTCTGCTCCAACCTAGCAACTGGTATCTTTATTCTGTGGGCCCTATAACTCAAATATACTTATCACAACATGATTATGAATATATATAACCAAAAGGCTATTCTCATGATTGTGTCAGAGCCTGTGATGCCCCTCAATGAGATTCAGGGAATATTGCCAAATGGTGGCCAGGCACCTCCCCAGAGAAAGAGAAGACAAGACACTACAGGAACATTTTGACCACACCTAGTCATATCCCAAGAGACTCAACAAGGCAAAAATTACACAAAAATGGATGTTAAGCCAAAGGTGAAAATCTTACGACAGATGGAGGAGGAGATGGATGAAAGTGAGTTGGTTTCAGAGGTTATTAAAACTTGAGGCTGGTTGGAGAAGAGAGAATTGAGCAGGATTTCCAGACCTTAGTGTCTAGTGTACTGCAGATTGTAGGATGTTTGGAATGCATAAAAGATCAGAGTTTTGCGAACATAAGTTCTCAAATTCCTGGATGGGATGGCATTACAGAGATAAGAAAGGACAAGATAGCAGAGTTATTTGAGCACGAGGATTAGAGTTTTAAATCAAGGCTCTGATATATCAGGAGGCAATTTATGCCAGTGAGCATGGGACCAATGGATGTATGGAATGCAGGTAGGACCTTGGAACTTTGGATGAATTGAGATTTTTGGCTGCTGAGAGGTAAACAAGGGAAGTACTGAAATAGTCAGGTCCAAAGTTTGTGTCACATCCCAGTGGAGTAGCGTGCCAAATATCAAGCACTCTGCTACTTCCAGAGCCATCACAAAAGTTAAAGATATTTTTAAACTTATGCAAAATTTCCTCTTTTGTCTCCTTTTTAGAAGGTGAACTGAAAACACTGACCAGGACTCTATACTTAAGAAACAGATTACAAACAAATAGATTCATGCTACAGGTAAAGAGTATGAACTGTCAACATTTATCTCTATGAGTTAAAATGCTATTCCACCAGAATATAACTTTCCCTACATCCACATATAAAAAGACACAAATAAGAAGTGTCATGAGTGGAAGGATTCAATGGTCCCAGTCCAACAGGGTTTGCTGAGATGCTCCTTATAGTTTGCCAGGACTTAGTGGTCCTCAATCTCTTTTGTGCAGGTACTTTAAGTTGCTTGCAGGAAGCACAGAGCAACTTACAAAGTCTGACTTATTAGTTAGAAGCAACAGCTTACAGCAACTGGAAAGGGAAAATAAACTGGCTTTCTTCAGAGCTTAGTTTTTCTTATTGCAGACACAAGGACACCAGCTCCTCTCCCAGACACCCAAAGATTTCTGGTTATTTTGTTTGAACTCTGAAGCTGTTGAGCTGCCCGGGAGCTAACAACATTGGCAGGCAGAGGGCCTTTGTATTCAGCAACTGGTTATCGCTCCACAGACCAATCAACTACTTGTTGCCGACTGAATCGCCCTTTGTAAAAGGACCTGGTGCCAGCTAGTCTGCAACTCCATGTCTCCCACTGTTGAACAAACAACAGTATCAACAGCATTTACCATAAGTGTCAGTAACCTGTTTTCAAAAAGTAGTCACCCCTTCTACAATCTTTAGTTTAAAAAATGTTTTTCCCATTTCAGTCCACAATCAAAAACACAAAAATAAAATAAGTTATTACAATTCTCAACAATATGCTTTATTACCTGTAATTCAACATTAACTCTGCCCCTCCTCAGAAACAATCCTAAGCATGAGGTAAATCAAGTTTTCTCCTCCTGAAGGAAGTTTCTGACCCTTTGTATCTGATTTGGTCAAAGGCATCATGGTGTCCCAGAGCAGTCAGTGGCCTATCTTCCATCTATCAGTTATTAATCACATACCACAAGGTTATGCTCCAACAGATTTATTTGGAAGCACTAGCTTTCGGAGCGCCATTCCTTCATCAGGTGGTTGTGGAGTATAAGATCGTAAAACACAATTTATAGCAAAAGTGTCATACAGTGACATATTGAACAAACCTGGATTAATTATTAAGTCTTTCATCTTTTAGAATGCGCTGCAGGTTTTGGTTCATTAATATGTAAATCCCAGAACTTCTTTTAAGTCACCTTCTCGAGATAACTTCAGGTCTTACAACAAAAGGTGACATCTCAGCTCAGACAATGCACTAAAGGTGTGAGGTTAGTCTGTTGTATCCCAATCTTGAGTCAGGTTGGTTCTATTTCCAAAGTGGAATTTACAACATATTACACATATTGACTGGCTGCAGATTGTATTTTGCTTAAAAAGTGCTCAATGTATCTGCAAATATAATTCTGCAAATACAAATTCACTGATGGATGGCAGTTGTAGGAAATGGGGCAAGTCTCAGATGCAGTCACATACATGGGTTAACTCCAGGAAAGGTAGCTAGTGCAGGAGTCTTCTGTGGCTATCCCCATTTCAAACAAGTATGCTGTTTTGGAAAATGTAGGGGGTGATGGATTCTCTGGGGAACGTAGCACAAACAGCCAAGTTTCTGGTATTGAGACTGGCTCTAATGTAATGAGAGGTACGTCGGGTTCCAAGCAATCGATTGTGTTAGGGGACTCTAGTCCAAGCTACAGACAGATGTTTCTGTGGCGAGCAGTGAAAAATCAGAATGGTGCGTTGCTTCCCTGGTACCAGGATCAAGGATGTCTCAGAGAGGGTGCAGAATGTTCTCAAGCAGGAGAGGGGCCAGCAGGAGGCCGTTGTACACATTGGAACCAACGACATAAGAAGGGAAAAGGTTGAGATTCTGAAGGGAGATTACAGAGAGTTAGGCACGAATTTAAAAAGGAGGTCCTCGAGAGAAGCAATATCTGGATTACGCCCAGTGCTATGAGCTAATGAGGGCAGGAATAGAAGGATAGAGCAGATGAATGCATGCCTGAGGAGCTGGCGTCTGGGAGAACATGGCTCAGGGATGGACAGGACTGGCAGCTTAATGTTCCAGGATACAAATGCTACAAGAAGGACAGAAAGGGAGGCAAGAGAAGAAGGGGAGTGGCATTTTTGATAATGGATAGCATTACAGCTGTACTGAAGGAGGATATTCCTGGAAATACATCCAGGGAAGTTACTTGGGCGGAACTGTGAAATAAGAAAGGGATGATCACCTCATTGGGATTGTATTATAGACCCCATAATAGTCAGAGGGAAATTGACGTACAAATTTGTAAGGAGATCTCCGTTATCTGTAAGAATAATAGGGTGGTTATGGTAGGGGATTTTAATTTTCCAAACATATACTGGGTCTGCCATAGTGTTAAGGGTTTAGATGGAGAGGAATTTCTTAAGTGTGTACAAGACAATTTTCTGATTCAGTATGTAGATATACCCACTAGAGAAGGTGCAAAACTTGACCTACACTTGGGAAATAAGGCAGGCAGGTGACTGACGTGTCTGTGGGGGAGCACTTTGGGGCCAGCTAACATAATTCTATTAGATTTAATGTAGTATTAGAAAAAGATAGACCAGATCTAAAAGTTGAAGTTCTAATTTGGAGAAATGCCAATTTTGACAGTATTAGGTAAGAACTTTCAAAAGCTGATTGGGTGCAGATGCTCGCAGGTAAAGGGACTGTTGGAAAATGGAAAGCCTTCAGAAATGAGATAACAAGAATCCAGAGAAAGTATATTCCAGGGTGAAAGGGAAGGCTGGTATGTATACAGAATGCTGGATGACTAAAGATATTGAGGTTTTGATTAAGAAAAAGGAGGAAGCATATGTCAGGTATAGACAGGATAGATCAAGTGAATCCTTAGAAGAGTATAAAGGCAGTAGGAGTATACTTCAGCTAGGGATGTGATTGCTGGGCCTCTTACTGAGATATTTGTATCATCGATAGTCACAGGTAAGGTGCCGGAAAACTGGAGGTTGGCTAACGTTGTGCCATTCTTTAAGGGTAAGTAAGGACAAGCCAGGGAACTAGAGACCAGTGAGCCTGACATCGGTGGTGGGCAAGTTGTTGGAGGGAATCCTGAGGGACAGGATGTACATGTATTTGGAAAGGCAAGAACTGATTAGGGATAGTCAACATGGCTTTGTGCGTGGAAAATCAGATCTCACAAACTTGATTGAGTTTTTTGAAGAAGTAACAGAGGATTGATGAGGGCAGAGCGGTAGATGTGATCTATATTGACTTCAGTAAGGCATTCGACAAGGATCCCCATGGGAGACTGGTTAGCAAGGTTAGATCTCACTGAATACAGGGAGAACTAGCCATTTGGATACGGAACTGGCTCAAAGGTAGAAGACAAAGGGTGGTGGTGGAGTGCCACAAGGATCGATGCTGGGTCCTCTACTTTTCATCATTTATACAAATGATTTGGATGTGAGCATGAGAGGTTTGGTTAGTAAGTTTGCAAATGACACCAAATTGGAGGTGCAGTGGACAGCGAAGGAGGTTAGCTCAGATTACAACGGGATCTTGATCGGATGGGCCAATAGGTTGAGAACTGGGAGGTGGAGTTTAATTTAGATAAATGTGAGATGCTGCATTTTGGGAAAGCAAATCTTAGCAGGACTTATACACTTAATGGTAAGGTCCTAGGGAGTGTTGCTGAACAAAGAGACCTTGGAGTGCAGGTTCATAGCTCCTTGAAAGTGGAGTCGCAGGTAGATAGGACAGTGAAGACGGCATTTGGTATGCTTTCCTTTATTGGTCAGAGTATTGAGTACAGGAGTTGGGAGGTCATGTTGTGGCTGTACATGACATTAGCTAGGCCACTTTAGGAATATTGCATGCATTTCTGGTCTCCTTCCTACCAGAAAGATGTTGTGAAACTTGAAAGGGTTCAGAAAAGATTTACAAGGATGTTGCCAGGGTTGGAGGATCTGAGCGAAAGGGAGAGGTTGACTAGGCTAGGGCTGTTTTCCCTGGAGCATCGGAGGCTGAGGGGTGACCTTATAGAGGTTTATAAAATCATGAGGAGCACTGATAGGATAAAATAGACTAAGTATTTTCCTTGGGGTGGCGGAGCCAGAACTAGAGGGCATGGGTTAAGGGTGAGAAGGGAAAGATATAAAAGAGACCTAATGGGCAATTTTATCACACAGAGGGTGGTACATGTATGGAATGAGCTGCCAGAGAAAGTGGTGGAGGCTGGTACATTTAAAAGGCTGCAACATTTAAAAGGCATCTCGATGGGTATATGATTAGGAAGGGTTTGGACGAATATGCTCCAGGTGCTGGCAGGTGGGACTAGATTGGGTTGGGATATCTGGTCGGCATGGATGAGTTGGACCGAAGGGTCTGTTTCCGTGATGTACGTCTATGGCTCTATGACTTGTATGTGTGTGTGCATACGAGAGAGAGTGAGAGAGTGAGAGAGAGTGCGAGCATGTGAGTGCACGTGACAGAGTGTAAAAGTTTGGTAAAGTGTGTGCGTGATGGAATATAAACTTGAGAGGGTGTGTATGTGGGTGTCTGAGAGGGAGAGGGAAAATAGTGTCGTGGGGTCACCTGTAGAGCGACATGAACTCAATATCCCAGTTGAGGCCAGTCACATGGGTACCAAACTTGGCTATCAGCCTCTTCTTGGCCACTTTGCATTGTAGGTAAATTGAGTATATTGAGCAAATAAATAGAATTATCAAAACATATCAATATGTTCAGTAATTGAGATCTCAGCACTGCTTGCACTGAAAATTAGTTCAGAAACTTAAACTGAAAATTTAGTCTTCCATTCTCTTGTTCCTTTTTACTTTCTCTATGCTTAAATGTAATTCTTTAAGCATATCGTGAACAATCCTATCTACAATCTAAAATCTTAACTGCTGCACTGTTATCAGATTGCACTTCCAGCAAGTTAAGTCACCAAAGGTTAAGCTGAAGAGTATAAAAAAAGCTCCAACTCATGATAATCCCATGAATTTGTTCTGCAGCAGCAATAATCTCAACAACATAAAACAAAGAACTGAAGTGAAACAAAAACAAATTGCTGGAGAAACTTGGCAAATCTGGCAGCGCTGTGGAGAGAAAGCTGAGTCTACATTTGAGTCCAGTGATCCTACTTCAGAAGAGTTCATTTATGTTTTATTCTATATCAGAACATAATTCAGAATCATACAAACTGGCCTAAAATATTTACAATTCCACCATATTCATCCAATTTACAATATAGCAGAACAATATTTTCGTCATGAGCTCCTTTCCTCCCTGCTCCTTGTAACAATGTGTGGAACAATGAAGTGATAGGAAAATGAAGCCAAATTCTTCTCTACAAGGTCAGATGTCAATACTATGCCTGAGGCTGATGAGATAAACACGATGTTACACTGTCACTTGCCACTGAAAACAAAGATAAAGTGCACATGATTCACAACAACTGAACCACTAGAGAAACCAATTTACACATCATTTCGAGCTCAAAATTAGGGAATCCTGTGGAAAAACTGTATGGACAGCTGCACCATCAAGTGTAGAAGTGATACAACAGGCCAGGCTACTCCCAGATGTAGCTGATAAAATGTGGAAGATGATATGAGAAATAAAGATCAGCAGGCAGAAAAAGGAATGCAGAAGTTGGCCATAGAACAAGAAGTTTTATCCAGTATCTCTCTGAGAAGCACATTTGCATGACCACTCCAAACAAGGGCAGATTCAGGTTTGCCTACACCACCCAAATAGCGAAAGCAACACTTCATTGAGGTATTAAGACCATAAGACAGACGAGTGGAAGGCCATTCGGCCCATCGAGTCCACTCAGTCATTCAATCATGGCTGATGGGCATTTCAATTCCACTTATCCGCATTCTCCCCGTAGCCCTTAATTCCTTGTGAGATCTCCCCTTAATCTTCTAAACTCCAATGAATACAATCCCAGGATCCTCAGCCGTTTCTCATATGTTAGACCTACCATTCCCGGGATCATCCGTGTGAATCTCCGCTGGACACGCTCCAGTGCCAGTATGTCCTTCCTAAGGTGTGGGGACCAAAACTGGACACAGTATTCCAAATGGGGCCTAACTAGAGCTTGATAAAGTTTCAGTAGCACAACAGTGCTTTTATATTCCAACCCTCTTGAGATGAATGACAACATTGCATTTGCTTTCTTAATCACAGACTCAACCTGCATGTTTACCTTTAGAGAATTCACGACTAGCGCTCCCAGATCCCTTTGTACTTTGGCTTTACGAATTTTCTCACCGTTTTGAAAGTAGTCCATGCTAGCATTTTTCTTTCCGAAGTGCAAGACCTTGCATTTGCTCACATTGAATTCCATCAGCCATTTCCTGGACCATTCTCCCAAACTGTCTAGATCCTTCTGCAGCCTCCCCACTTCCTCAGTACTACCTGCCTGTCCACCTAACTTCATATCATCGGCAAACTTCACTAGAATGCCCCCAGTCCCTTCATCCAGATCATTAATATATAACGTGAACAGCTGTGGCCCCAAAACTGAACCCTGCAGGACACCACTTGTCACTGTCTGCCATTCCGAAAAAGAACCTTTTATCCCAACTCTCTGCCTTCTGTCAGACAGCCAATCCTCAATCCATACCAGTAGCTCACCATGGGCCCTCACCTTGCTCAGCAGCCTCTCGTGTGGCACCTTATCAAACGCCTTTTGGAAGTCTCGATAGACCACATCCACTGGGTTTCCTCAGTCTAACCTACTTGTCACCTCTTCAAAGAACTCCAACAGGTTTGTCAGGCATGACCTCCCCTTACTAAATCCATGTTGTCTTGTTCTAATCCGACCCTGCTCTTCCAAGAATTTAGAAACCTCATCCTTAATGATGGATTCTAGAATTTTACCAACAACCGAGGTTAGGCTAATTGGCCTATAATTTTCCATCTTTTGTCTTGATCCTTTCTTGAACAAGGGGGTTACAACAGCGATCTTCCAATCATCCGGGACTTTCCCTGACTCCAGTGACTTTTGAAAGATCTCAACCAACGCCTCCGCTATTTCCTCAGCCACCTCTCTCAGAACTCTAGGATGTAACCCATCGTGGACAGGAGATTTATCAATTTTAAGATCTTTTAGCTTTTCGAGCACTCTCTCTTTTGTGATGGCAACCATACTCAACTTAGCCCTCTGACTCCCTTTAATTGTTGGGATATTACTCAGGTCTTCCACTGTGAAGACTGACGCAAAGTACTTGTTAAGTTCTCCTGCTATTTCCTTATCTCCCATCACTAGGCTTCCAGCATCAGTTTGAAGTGGCCCAATGTCTACTTTTGCCTGTCATTTGTTTCTTATGTATTGAAAGAAACTTTTACTATCATTTCTAATATTACTGGCTAGCCTACCTTCATATTTGATCCTCTCCTTCCTTATTTCTCTTTGTTATCCTCTGTTTGTTTTTGTAGCCTTCCTAATCTTCTGATTTCCCACTGCTCTTGGCCACTTTATGTATTTTTCTTTAATACATTTCCTGACTTCCTTTGTCAGCCATGGCTGTCTAATCCCTCCCCGGATAATCTTTCTTTTCTTGGGGATGAACCTCTGTACAGTGTCCTCAATTACACTCACAAACTCCTGCCATTTTTGTTCTACTGTCTTCCCCGCTAGGCTCTGCTTCCAGTCTATTTTCGTCAGTTCCTCTCTCATGCCCTCATAATTATCTTTATTTAACTGTAACACCATTACATCCGATTTTGCCTTCTCCCTTTCAAACTCCGGACTGAACTCTATCATATTATGATCGCTGCTTCCTAAGTGTTCCCTTACTTTAAGATTTTTTATAAAGTCTGGTTCATTACATAGCACTAGGTCCAGAATAGCCTGCTCCCTTGTGGGCTCCATGACAAGCTGTTCCAAAAAGTCATCCTGATAGCATTCCATGAATTCCCTTTCTTTGGATCCACTGGCAACATTATTTACCCAGTCCACCGGCATATTGAAGTCTCCCATGAT
>NC_057716.1:18868419-18883951 GCF_004010195.1 Chiloscyllium plagiosum | reverse complement strand
TATGGTTTTTTTGCCTTTGTGGTTCCTCAATTCCACCCACACAGACTCCACATCATCTGACGCTATGTCATTCAGTGCCATAGATTTAATTTTGTTCTTAACTAACAAGGCAACCCCACCCCTTCTGCCCACCTCCCTGTCTTTTTGATAAGTTGAAAATCTTTGGATGTTTAACTGCCAGTCCTGACCCCCCTGTAACCATGTCTCTGTGATGTGACATCATAATCATTCACGATGATCTGTGCCATTAGTTCATCTGCTTTGTTACGCATGCTACGAGCATTCAGGTAAAGTGCCTTACTGCTAACTTTCTTATCATTAGAGATATTGGAAGTCATAAGTAACTTTCTTATCATTAGAGATATTGGAAGTCATAAGATGTCCTAGGTTATCCTTCCTTTTTGCTACATTCCCAGTCTGCCTCGAGTTTAAATCCGCCTGCACATATGCTATCCTGTTGCTTATCTTTCATTTAACGCCATACTCCCTGTCGCTTTCACTTTCCCTTCCCCCCAACTCAGAAGTTTAAAGTCCTACTGACCACCTTATTTATCCTCTTCGCTAGAACATTGGTACCTGATCAGTTCAGGTGGAGACCGTCCTAACAGTACAGATCCCCCCGGTTCCAAAACTGATGCCCCATGAAGTGGAATATTCAGCGACTCTTCCTTGGAAAAGCCACTCAAGTGAAGCATCTCTCGAACTGTACTCCAACATGACGCTGCAGGCTTAATCTTACAAGAAAATAACGTGTCAAAGACACATGCTGCAATAAATGTGCAGGGTGGTCAGCAGGTTCATGGGATTAAAGATTTACAGTGAATTTAAGATTAGTTAGGTAAATGAACTGTTGGATTCACATAGATGATACTTCCCATTAACTTCCCACTGTTGTATAAGGCTGTGAGGGTCTGAAAAGATTAACGCTAAGAAGTGCATTAAGCAGCACACAATGATGTCACATGGGCTCGGGTAATTTTGGATCTCAAAGGGGTACGACCTAAAATTAAGGTCTCCGTGATAACCTTAGTAACAATGTCTATCATACCAATAATAAACAGTTGCTGTCATACCATCAATAAGCTACATTTTGTATTGGAGAATAGCTATTATTTGAGTAACATCTATTCGATGGCCAACCTCCACCACACTAGACCAAAGCAGCTCTGTGATCCATACTGCTAAACAGAATGATGGCAGAAAATGGAGGGTTGGATCTGGGATGAGGTCGGGGGGAGGGAAGATTTGGAAACTGATGAAGTCAAATGTTGATGCCATGTAGTTGTGGGATTCAAAGGCAGATGATGAGGCATTCTTCCTGCAGTTGGTGGGTGGCTTTGATTTGGCGGTGAGGCGGCCCAGGATTTGCATGCCCTTGGGGGAGTTGAAATGGTTGGCCAAAGATCCAACCCTCCAACTCGGCACTGCCCTCTTGACATGTCCATCTTCCTTCCCACCTCTCCACTCAACCCTTCTCACCAACCTGCATCCACATATTGCCATTCTAACTACCTTTCACCCCAACCCCAGCCCTACCCCTCTACTTATCTCTCAGCCCCCTTTCCCCTCCATATTCCTGACGAATGACATACATCTGGACTCTTCTGCACCTTGGATGCTGCCTGACTTGGTGCTTTTCCAGCACTACACTTGTTGACTCTGACTCTCCAGCATCTGCAGTCCTCACTTTCCTGGATAGATGTAGGCTTAAAAAGCAAATAGATACAGAACAATGCAGAGTAGTCATTTGGATAATGAAACGCACAATGCAACGGGACGGGACAGAGTGTACAAACACAGAAAAACAGCAGATAATATGGTTAAAGGGAAAAAAATCAAAAAGAAAATTATTAGCTTTTAACTTAAATGCACATAGTATTGAGAACAAAATTAACAACTTAATGCCAAAAAGAGGTTATTGAGTGTGATTTTGAAACATAAGATTCTTAGCGGGCTTGATAGGGTTAGATGTTGAGATTTGCTTCCCTTTGTGGGACAGTCTACAGCTGTACGACATAATCTCAGAGTATGGGCTGCCGGTTAGGACAGTGATAAGGAAAACGTTTCTCTCAGAGGGCAGTGAATCAGTTGAATTTTTCAGAGAGCTGTCGAGGGTGGGCCCTTAAATATATGCAAGGATGAGACAGACAGATCTTTAGTCAGTGAGGGAATCAAGGGTTATGGCGAAAAGAGAGGAAAGTGAAGTTCAGGACGATCAGATCAGCCATGATCTCATTGACAAGTGGAGAAGACTCAAATGGGACAAATGACCTACTTCTGCACCCAATATCTTATGCCCATAACTCTGCACATACGCAGTGCCATTTGTGCAGGGAGTGAAGCAGATCCTTTTGGGGGACAAGACCTCTATTGTGCTATTGAATATTTAAAACGAATTTAACTTTTTAGTCAAAGTATCTTTTGCCTTCAATACAAACATACTTTGCATTAGTTTTCACTCAAACAAAAATTGAAATTAAGTGATACCTTGTTGGTAATCTCTTCATTTGGGCAGTCATTCAGTAAATTTCATGACCTATCCATCTGGTCTGTACCCTCTACATTTCAATGCTTAAATTGCATGCTTCAATATATTTCAGTTTGGAAGGAGAGAATACTAGATGTTTCACAGCTTAGTTTTCCCACACAATCCAGCTTTTCACTGCAACTGTAGCAATCAAATGCAATCAATCAACACAACTTTGTGAAAAGGAAACCATTTAAATAAAATTTGCTAGGGTTCTTTGAGCAGAATAAGCAGAGTTAATAAAGGAGAACCAGTAGAACTAGCATACTTGGAATTTCAGAAGCATTTGATAATTTGCCACATGAAAGACGATTGCACACTGTATTGGAAGCAATGTATTAGCATGGGTTGAAAATTGACTAACAGGATTAACGGATCTTTTCTCGGTTGGAAAGACATAATCAACAGAGTTCCACAAGGATCAGTTCTAAGGTCTCAACTAGTTTCCATCTATATTTATGACTTGGAAGAGGGACAGAGCACAATGTATCCAAGTTTGATGACACAAGAAAATAGGTGAGAAAGCATACTGCAATGAGGAGAAAAGGCATCTGCAAGGGAATATGAATAGGTTGAGAGAGTAGGCCAAAACATGGCAGTTGGAAATCAACATAGGAAAGCGACAGTTTACATATTTTAGGAGGAATCAAAAGACAGACTATTGGTTAAATGGAATGAGACTCCAAAAAAGTGAAGCATGGGGGATCTGGGTGCTCTTATGCATGAAACAGAGTTAGAATGCAAGTGCAGCAAGAAATTAAGAATGTAAATATAATTTTAGCCTCACAACTTGTGGATTGGTGTTTAAAAACATAAGTCTTGTTACAAATGCACAGAGTGTTGATGAGTCTGCACCTGGAGTACTATGTACATTTTTGGTCCCTTTATTTAAAAATGTACACTGGCATTGGGCAGTTCAAAAGAGTTTCACACAGCTGATTCCTGGGATTAAGGAGTTGAGTTATCAAGAATGGCTAAACAGATTAGGCCTTTATTCATTAGAATTTAGAGACTCAGGAGTGACCTTATTGAAGCATACAATATTTTAAAGGGGCTTGACAGGAAGATATTTCCATGGGACATAGTTACAGAATAAGGGAATATTAATTTAAAACAACGTTGTGGAGGAATTTCTTCTCCCAGAAGTAGCTAATGTCTGAATTCTTACCCCACAGAGTTGCAGAAGCTAGATCACAATCTACTTGAAGAACTGCAGACAGATTTTTGATGTATTGGGGATTTTAAGGCTATAAGGAGTTAGCATGAAAGAAGAGTCGAGGCCTGGAGCAAATCAGCATGGTATTTTTGAATAGCATGGGTTGAGGAGCCAAAGAGCCTCCCCTTGTCCCTATTTCTTATGGCCTTATGTAAATATAGAAACATAGAAAACAGGTGCAGCAGTAAGCCATTCAGCCCATCCAGCCTACACCTCCATTCAATATGATCATGGCTGAATATGCAATTTCAGTATCGCACTCCTGCTTGAGCCCATCAACTACAAGTGCCACGAATAGGTCCCTCTTGAATATATCTAATGAAATGGCCCCAACAGCTTTCTGTCGTCGAGAATACACAAAACTGAGTAAAGAAATTCATAGTCTCTGTCCCTTATTCTTAGACTGCGGAATGTAGAATCACAAATTAAAAAATACAAGGGTAAGGTATACGTCTTCAACTGAAATTGTCCATTCCTCAGTCTCTGCCCTTTATCCACATCCTTTTATATTTTTTTTCAAATCATTACTCAATACTTTTTAAATGATTTACCGAGAGGTGCGAGGGAGGAGTGGAGGACTACTGGGAAGGGGAGTATAACTGTTTAAAATACTTACCTCAGGCGTATGTTGCCTCCCCGGAGCCAGGGTCTGGGATGTCGCTGATCAGGTTTACTGGATTCTGAAGGGGGACGGTGAGCAGCCAGAAATATTGGCACCAATGATATAGCCAGGAAAGGGATAGAGGATCTGAGAAGTTGCTACAGAGAGTTAGGTTGGAAGCTGAAGAGCAGGTCGAGTAGAATAGTGATCCCGGGTTTCCTACCAGTGCCATGAGATAGTGAGGTGAGGAACAGTCAGTAAGTGCAGGTT
Organism: Chiloscyllium plagiosum; assembly: GCF_004010195.1. NCBI lineage: Eukaryota > Metazoa > Chordata > Chondrichthyes > Orectolobiformes > Hemiscylliidae > Chiloscyllium > Chiloscyllium plagiosum. The sequence goes on along the minus strand of NC_057716.1, from coordinate 18,879,337 downwards.
AGCACTTGGTTGCGAGGCTGGTACAGGAGGGAGGGCTTCACATACCTAGACCATTGGGATACCTTCTGGGGAAGGAGAGTCCTGTACATGAAGGACGGGTTGTACCTGAACTGGAGGGGCACAAATGTCCTGGGTGGAAGATTTGCTCGTGTGGTTCGGGAGGGTTTAAAACTAGTTTGGCTGGGGAGGGTTGGAATTCAGAGCCATATATCTGAGAGGGGGGCAGTTACAGATGGAGCAGTGACAGGATGTAGTGAATTCATCAGGAAGGTTTCTAACGTGATGAAACAAAGTGATCGGTTAAAGTGTGTCTGCTTTAACACAAGGAGTGTCAGAAATAAGAGTAACGAACTTAGAGCATGGATCAGTACTTGGGAATATGATGTTGTGGCCATAACAGAGACGTGGGTTCACAGGGGCAGGAATGGTTGCTTGATGTTCCAGGTTTTAGAATGCTTAAAAAGAACAGGGAGGGTGGAAAAAGAGGGGGTGCAGCATCGTTAATCAGAGAGTGCATCACAGCTACAGAAACAAAGGTTGTTGAGGAAGGTTTGTCTACTGAGTTAGTAGGAAGAAGGGCTTATGCCCGAAACGTCAATTCTCCTGTTCCCTGGATGCTGCCTGACCTGCTGCGCTTTTCTAGCAACACATTTTCAGTACTGAGTTAGTATGTGTGGAAGTTAGGAACAGCAAGGGAACAGCCACCTCATTGGGCATTTTCTACAGATCCCCTATTAGCAATAGAGAGAGTGAAGAACTCATAGGTGGGCAGCTTTTGGAAAAATGCAGATACAGCAGGGTTGTTGTTATTGGGAAAGTTGAAATCACCCATATCAACTTGGTGTGGATGGAGCCATTTTTGTCAGGTGTGTTCAGGAGGGTTTCCTTGACAGACCATAAAGGGGAGAGGCAAGTTTGGGTTTGGTGTTCAGCAATCAGCCAGGACAGGTGTCAAATCTGTCAGTGAAAGAACACTTTGGTGACAGTGACCACAACTAACTCACATTTGCCATAGCCGTGGAGAGGGAAAGGAGCAGTTACCAAGGGAAGATATTTAATTGGGGAAAAGGAAATTATGACACTATCAGACAGGAGTTGGGAAGTACAGACTGGGAGCAATTGTTCCACAGAAAAGGCACAACAGACATGTGGAGACTGTTTAAGGAGCAGTTGTTGCGAGTGATGCACAAATTTATTCCTCTGAGACAGGTAAGAAGGGGTAAGAATAAGGAACCTTGGATGAAGAGAACAGAGGAGCTTCTCGTCAAAAGGAAGGAGGCAGCTTACACAAAGTGGAGGAAGCAAGGATCTAGCACAGCTTTAGAGGATTACAGGCATGTTAAAAGGGAGCTCAGAAATGGACTGAGGGGAGACAGGAGGGGCACGAGAAAGGCTTGGCAAGAAGGGTTAGGCATTTTACTCATACATGAGGAATAAGAATGATCAGGGAGAAGGTAAGGATGATCAGGAATAGCGCAGGGAACTTCTGCATGGAGTCTGAGCAGACAGGGGAAGCCCTAAATGAGTTTTTTGCTTTGGTTTTCACTAAGGAAAGTGACTTTGTTGGGAATGAGAACTTTGAGGAGCTGGGATACAGGCTTGAACAGATCAAGCTTGATGAAGTTGATGTGCTGGAAAGTTTGGCAAACATTAAGATTGATAAGTCCCCTGGGCCAGACCAGATTCATCTTAAGTTGCTCTAGACATAGATACCACTCTTTCGCGTGGGAACACCTCCCACCGTGTACATGGCAGGTATTCATGTGACTCAGCCAACATTGTCTATCTTATACGTTGCAGGCCAGGGATGCCCACAAGCATGGTACATTGGGGAAACTGAGCAAAGGCTACAACAACGGATGAATGGGCACCGCACAACAATCAACAGACAGGAGGGTTCCCTCCCAGTTGGGGAACACTTCAGTGGTCCAGGACATTCAGCCTCGGACCTTCGGGTGACCATTCTCCAAGGTGGACTTCAGGACAGGCAGCAGAGGAAAGTGGCTGAGCAGAGGCTGATAGCTAAGTTCGGTACCCATAGGGAGGGCCTCAACCGGGACCTTGGGTTCATGTCACATTACAGGTGATCACCATTGCACTACACACACACACACACACAGACACACTCCACGGACACCCTTATAGACACACACTCCCACACATGCACCCCCTCACAGACTTAAGACACTCTGCACGCACTACACACACACACAGGAATATCTGTGTGTGTGTGTGTGTAGTGCAATGGAATCAATCTAAACATTAGGTCATAGACAGAGAACACAGGGGGCTAACACCTTCAACATATTGTCTCGCTATCACCATTGTTAACAGCTAACCTGAGAATGCAATTTTTAAAAAAAGGGTTTTGTGATTTACACATGAAAGAAGTGAAACTATCACTGTATTCTAACAGATGAAAGGCTTAACAGACAATCAATTCTTCAATGTATAATTTCAGTTACATCACACTGCAAATTTTTGTTATAAATTCTGTGTTACGATCGAGCCCTCCATAATCACCTGATGAAGGAGCGTCGCTCCAAAAGCTAGTGTGCTTCCAATTAAACCTGTTGGACTATAACCTGGTGTTGTGTGATTTCTAACTTTGTACACCCCAGTCCAACACCGGCATCTCCGAATCATAAGTTGCTCTAGGAAGTGAGAAAGGAGGTTGCTAAGCCGCTGGCAAAGATCTTTGCTTCCTCACTCTCCACGGGAGTCGTATCGGTGGATTGGAAGGAGGCAAATGTTGTTCCTCTTTTCAAGAAGGGTAACAGGGAAATCCCTGCTAATTACAGACCAGTCAGTAAGTCTTACGTCTGTGGTCAGCCAAGTATTCTGAGGGATAGGATTTATGACTATTTGGAAAAACATAGCGTGATTAAAGGCAGTCAGCATTGCTTTGTTGGGGGGGTCATGCCTCACAAATCTCTGAGTTCTTTGAGGAGGTGACAAGACAAGTCGACAAAGGTCAAGCAGTGGATGTGGTGCAGATGGACTTCAGCAAGGCATTTGAGAAGGTTCCCCATGGTAGGCTCATTCATAAAGTCAGGAAGTATGGGATACAGGGAGATTTGGCTACATGGATTCAGAATTGGTTGGCTGACAGAAGGCGGAAAGACGTTGCACATAAAATATATTCAGCCCGGAGGTCAGTGGTGAGTGGTGTTCCGCAGTGCTCTGTTCTTGGGCCTCTGCTCTTTGTAGTTTTTATAAATGACTTGTATGAGGTGGTTGAGGGGTGGATTAGTAAATTTGCCGATGACACAAAAGTTGGAGGATAGTATCGAGGGCTATTGCAGGCTGCAGTGCGACAGACAAGATGCAGAGCTGGGCTGAGAAATGGCAAATGGAGTTCAACCTGGATAAATGTGAAGTGATGCATTTTGGAAGGTCGAACTTGAATGCTGAATATAACATTAAAGACAGGATTCTTGGCAATGTGGAGGAACAGAGGGATCTTGGTGTTCAAGCACATAGATTCCTCAAAGTTGCCACCTAAGTGGACAGGGTTGTTAAGAAAGCCTAACTTGTTTTGGCTTTCATTAACAGGGGAATCGCGTTTAAGAGCCACGAGGTTTTACTACACCTCTGCAAGTCCCTGGTGAGGCCACACTTGGAATATTGTGTCCAGTTCTGGTCACCCTATTATAGGAAAGAAAAAAAAGAGGCTTTGGAGAAGGTACAGAGAAGGCTTACCAGGATGCTACCTGGACTGGAGGGTTTGTCTAATGAAGAAAGGTTGACGAAGCTCAGACTTTTCTCTCTGGAGAGGAAGAGGAAGAGAGGTGACCTGATCGAGGTATACAAGACAATGAGAGGAATGGATAGTCAATAGCCGGAGACTTTTCCCCAGGGCAGGACGGACTGGCACAAGGGGTCATAGTTTTAAGATATTAGGAGAAAGGTAGAGAGGGGACGTCAGAGGACGGTACTTTACACGGAGAATTGTGAATGCATGGAATGCTTTGCCAGCAGTCGTGGTGGAAGCAGAGTCATTAGGGACGATTAAGCGACTGCAGGACATGCACATGGATAGAAATGAATTGAGGGGTGCATAGGTTAAGTTATTTTATTTTACATTAGGATTAATCCTCGGCACAACATTGTGGGCCAGAGGGCCTGTTCTTTGCTGTACTTTTCTATGTTCTAAGCCCTATGTATTCACACCTTTAATAGCCACTTATGGTAAAGGATGCCATGATTAATGGCCCTCTAAATCACAAAACTGAAAAGATTTTTGCATTAATTATTCTTCATACAACGTTTACATATTTGATTTAATACTCTGCTCCAACAGAAAACACAACTTTTGAAATATTTCACCATAACTGTAACCTATTTCTGGTATCACTCAGCGATTATTTGTTGTCTCCTTTCAATGAGTGTAATGCCCTTTTTATGAACAGATGCCCAAATCTTCACTCACAACTGCCTATAGATGCCGAACCTACTTATTGCTTCAACATCACTTCCTTGCTTTCACAGTCAAGGAACCAAAGTACAAATTCGGCAAAACTTATTTTAACTTAAAAGCACCCTTCACCTATCTAAATTCACGCCTTTGAAAAGCCACCAATCTACAAAATCCAATTCCCTGCTTCTCCATAATCAGGGATCTGGGAATTTAGGATATGCACCCTTTCAGTATTCATCTTAAAATATCCTATTTTAAATTTCTCCAGCTTGAATTTCAACTATTACTCACCTGAGATATTACTAACCTGTCTGATATTCAGTCTTTTAAACATTTCTTCCAAGTTTACATTGCTCAACCGTGACATCAGGAAATTTGAACACTGTTGGCCAATTACCAAATCATTATAGGAGGGATCTTTGCTCAGAAAGCTGAGCCCTTTCTTCTTCCTAAGTCAGAAGACTCCCAAGTTTACTCATCCAATAGCTGGGGAAGGAAATTATATTCTAAAGGCCCTGGAAACAAGCTATCAACCGTCACACGTATCAACCGTGCTCAACAAGGCTGGTGTTAGACTTCAGACAAATATCCAAATCACCATCGTGCAGGAATTTACAGAACAGCATAGAATTAAAAAAAAAACAGGAACAGGTAGCTCAGAGACAACAGCTTCTTTCACTGATCAAGAATCAGCCAGACCAACCAAAAAGCCTTCAGGTCTGACTAGCATTCTGATTCACTTTAGTTGCAGGCTGGAAGTGTTGCGAGAATAATCAAGGCCAGAGTTTGCTCTCCTCACCACACAGTGACTGTACCTACACCCCTAGTTGAAAGGGTGTGTATACATTAGGTGATGACTTACACATAGTCAACGTTGTTGGAGAAGTGCACAGTGTGAACCAGATTTATTCATAATCACAAACAGCTGAAGGCTTTCGGAAGGAATATCCATCAGCTATAATTGAACACATACACGGCAAAAATAAGATTTTGATGAAGGAGCAATGCCCTCAGTGAGCTACAGCAATAGGTACAGCTATGAGGCATGAAATCATGTAATTAGTATGTGAAAAATGCCAGTCTTCTATCATTGCTTAGAATGTACTTTACATTAATTTGGATGCCTGATTTAACATTTATTTTATTGCAATCTGCTTACATTCAAATTACTGCTTCAAGGAACTAAGCTAGAAAGGAATCGACTGGGCAAGTTGTTGGGACCTCAAAATATCATTTTAATTCATGTACGAGAAGGGTAACATATTAAAAAAAGACAAATACTGCTCGTACATAGCAGGCACCCAGACAGTGAGCAGCAAGCATTGCAAACAATGGGAGCTAACAGAATGATACTTCAAAAGTCTATTCAACCCAGTGTGCCAGATCTTTGACAGTACTGTGAAATTATTCCACTCACCTGTCATTTCCCCCAAGTCCTTTAAGATTTTCCCTTTCAAGTACCTATCCAATTGCTCCTGAAAGTTATTACAGGGTCTGCTTCCAAACCCCTCTCAGCCAGTATACTGTAGATGACTTGTTGTGTCAAAATAATTCTACTCATCTCACCTCTAATTCTTTTGTCAATCTATGCAAACCATTTGCCATTAGGAGTATCTCTTTATTTACACTCTCAATCTGTCAGGATTTAAAAATATCTATTAAATCTTTCATTAAACTTAATTGCTCCAAGGAGAACAGCTTCAGCTTCTCCATTTCATCCCCAAGAGCATTCCAATAAATCTCTCACAGAATCATAGAGTACCGAAAAGGCCTTTAGCTCATCAAGTCTGCATCAAGTTCTATACTAATCCCACTTTCCAGCAGTAGTGGGCCCAGAACACATGGGTTTTGTAAAGGAAGTGAGGTGGATAACCTCACTATCAGGCAGCGCATTCCAGATTCTCTAAAAGAAAATTAGAGACCTCAAACAGGTCCCCTCACAGATTCTCTTCTTCCAAAAGAAAACAACTTAATCTTATCCAGCCTCTTTTCATAGCTGAACTGCTCCATCCCAAACAACATCTTGGTGAAACTCCTCTGCAACTCCTCCAGTGCAATCACATCCTTCCTATAGTGCAGTGGCCAGACTGCACACAATACTCCAGCTGTGGCCAAACTAAAGTCAAAGAACATTACAGGCCCTTTGGTCCTTGATGTTGTGTCAACTTTTGATCCTACTCTAAGATCAGACTAACCTACATACCCTTCATTGTACTATCTTCCATGTGCCTATCCAAGAGTCGCTTAAATATCCCTAATGTCTCTGACTCTACCACCACTGCTGGCAGTACATTCCATGCACCCACCATTCTCTGTGGAAAGAACCTACCTCTGACATTCTCCCCTAAACCTTCCTCCAATCACCTTAAAATTATGGTAGGCATTTCTCTCATGGGAAAAAGTCTCTGGCTATCTACTTTATCTATGCCTCTCACCTTGTACATCTCGATCAAGTAACCTCTCATCCTTCTTTGTTCAAATGATAAAAGCTTTAGCTCCCTCAACCTTTCTTCATAAGACATGACCTCCAGTCCAGGCAGCATCCTGGTAAATCTTCTCTGCACATCTTTCCAACAATGAGGCGATCAGAAATGAACACAAAATTTGAAGTGTGGTTTAACCAGGGCTCTGTAGAGTTACAGCATAACTTCACGGCTCTTAAACTCGATACCCTGCAAATGAAAGCCAACACACCATAACACCTTCTTGACAACCATTTCAACTTGGGTAGCAACTTTGAGGGATCTATGGACATGGACCCCAAGATCCCTCTGTTCCTCCACACTACCAAGAACCCTGCCTTTAAATTCTCTGTTCGGTGTTCAAATTTGACCTTCCAAAGTGAATCACTCTTCCAGATTGCACTCCATTTGTCACTTATCAGCCCAGTTCTGCATCTTATCAATGTCCTATTGCAACCTACCACAACCTTCCACACTATCCACCAACCTTACTAACCCACCCTTCCACTTCCTCATCCAAGTCATTTATAAAAATCACAAAAAGCAGAGGTTCCAGAACTGATCGCTGTGGAACACCACTGGTCACCGAGTTCCAGGCTGAATACTTTCCATCTACCACCACCCCCTGTCTTCTATGGACTAGCCAATTCTGTATCCAGACAGCCAGATTTCCCGGTATCCCATGCCTCCTTACCTTCTGAATGAGCCTACCTTGGGGAACCTTATCAACACCTTGCTAAAATCCATGTACACTACATTCATTGCTCAACCTTCATCCATGTGTTTTATCACATCCTCAAAGTGCTGTTCAGATCAAACATAACCTCTCTGCTCTTATAACCTATGCCTTGATAAAGGCAAGTATCCTGTATGCCTTAACTACCCTATTACCCTATCCTGCAACCCTAATGATTCTGTGGACTAGCACCTCAAGATCCCACTGTTTCGCTGATCTTCCTACAGTCCTGCCATTAATAGAGCACTCTCGCATCTTGTTACTTCTTCCAAAGTGTATCATCTCTCACTTATCAGGGTTAAGTTCCATCAGCCACTGATCTGTCCATCTAATAGATCCATCTATATCCTCCTGCAACCTACTTCATTGTCATGAACTTCTATTTCATTGTCAACCATCCGGTGAATCCTTGTGTCACCCGCAAACTTACTTATCATCCCCCTTTATTTTCCTTTATATTAGAAATATACAACCTTTTAAAATAAATGCCTTAACATTGTTTAGGTGTTGTATAATTTCCAACACACTATCTTTGGAACACTTTCTACATCATCTTTGCAACTTGTACCATTCACATTATGTTGCTTCTCAATGTAAAGAAGTGATGTAAAGAATGTTATGTCATTCTGTGCCCCCTCCATGTCTCATCTAACACTTACTAAAATCTGTTACTATTCTCCTCACTTCTGAATTGTTTGTCAACTGCAAAGTTTGCAATGATATGCTCTCACATTCAAATATGTATCAATAGCAATGAGATGGAGGCATCGCAAGCCTGGGCAGCATTTATTGCCCATCCCTAACTGCCTAAATCCACTACATAAGATGACTTTAAGTCATTTATTCAAATGTCTGTTCAAAAAGGAATTTTTAAGGAGTAACTTAAAGGAGCTAACAGAAGTGGAAAGATATAGAGAGGCTGGGGACAAAGGCAAAATCAGCAGTGGAGGAGCGACTCTAATTGTGAACACAAAAAAACAGAATTCAAGAAGTACTGATATCTCATTGGTTTCTGGGATTGGAGATTATAGAGTCAGACGTGTACCTTTTAAGTAATGGGATCGCTGCAGTCTTCTTACAAAAATGTGCTGGCTCACATTTATCAAAACATATCGAATTTCATCTGCCAATTACTTGCCCAATCTTCAAGTTTATTAATGTCCTCCTGCAATTTCCTGCTGCCTTCCACAATACTGAACATCCTTCCAAAGTGATAGAATCTGCAGATTTAAATATTGTGCTTTAGACTTCCATCTCAAATCACAACCCAAACTGGAAATAGCAGTGGTCCCAACACTAATTTTATAGAATACACTACCCACCTTCTGCCACTCAATAATTAACTTTTATTTTCGCTCTGCTCGATGTCCTGAAGTTAGCAATTCATTTTCCCACTTGACAATACTCTGACCTTATTTGTTTGTTTATTAAGGGGCACTATCAATAGCAATTTGTAAAAATTGAAATACATCACAACCCCCATGTTCCCATAATCTGTTCTCTTTGCTACCACCTCAAAAACTTCAATACAATTGTAATGCAAGATTTTGTTTTTAATTCAATTCGGTTTCTGATTTCTAAATGCTTTTCTATTCTCTCATGAAATTCTATTATTTTTTTCTACTACCAATGTTAAGCTGTCTATTCTATAATTCCTGAGTCATGTTCTATCCCCTTAGATACAGTCACTACTTTAGCTATCCACTAGTTGAATGGCACTACATCGTTTTTCTAACAAATTATTAAACAAGCAAAATGTAAGTAATCTGTATTTAAAATCACCCTGTTTAGCCTTGCTTCACTTCAACATTGGAAAATAGGACCAAAAATCTTGTTGAGCATAACAAGATTAAGTACAGTAGTACTTAATACACATTACCTTCCTTAACTGGTGCCATTTGATACTGCCAACCCCTCTCTGCAACTTACAGCCACTCAGAGTCATAGAGTCATAGAGATGTACAGCATGGAAACAGACTCTTCGGTCCAACCTGTCCATGCCGACCAGATATCCTAACCCAATCTAGTCCCACCTGCCAGCACCCGGCCCATATCCCTCCAAACTCTTCCTATTCATATATCCATCCAAATGCCTTTTAAATGTTCTAATTGTACCAGCCTCCACCACATCCTCTGGCAGCTCATTCCATACACGTACCACCCACTGCGTGAATAAGTTGCCCCTTAGATCTCTTTTATATCTTTCCCTCTCACCCTAAACCTATGCCCTCTAGTTCTGGACTCCCTGAACCCAGGAAAAAGATTATCCTATCCATGCCCCTCAATTTTGTAAACCTCTATAAGGTCACCCCTCAGCTTCCGACGCTCCAGGGAAAACAGCTCCAGCCTGTTCAGCCTCTCCCTGTAGCTCAGATACTCCATCCCTGGCAACATCCTTGTAAATCTTTTCTGAACATTTTCACATTTCGCAACATCTTTCCAATAGGAAGGAGACCAGAACTGCACGCAATATTCCAACAGTGGTCTAATCAATGTCCTGTACAGCCACAACATGACCTCCCAACTCCTGTACTCAATACTCTGACCAATAAAGGAAAGCATACCAAACGCCTTCTTCACTATCCTATCTACCTGCGACTCCACTTTCAAGGAGCTATGAACCTGCACTCCAAGGTCTCTTTGTTCAGCAACACTCCATGGCAAATTGCTGTCAAATGTCTTTAGCAGAGACTCTCCACTTATCAGGCGCCTGAACTCGCATCTGAGCCGCTGCTCTTCCTCAGCTATGATGCAGATGCTGATCAAATGCAAACCTTTCCCTCAATGCCCAAGAGGCTGAAATGGACCTAAGACCCAACCAGACCTTCCCCTCCATCATCAGGACAGAAATGGGAATGTTCACTGAAAACTGTGCAGTGTTCAGTACAATTCACCACAACTCAAACATTGAGGCAATTCATGCTCAAATGCAACAAGGCCTGGATAATATCCAGGCTTCGACTGACAAGGAGGAGAAAGTGAAGACTGCAGATCAGAGTCAAAACGTGTGGCGCTGGAAAAGTACAGGTCAGACAGCATCTGAGGAGGTGAATCGACGTTTCAGGAATTTCTGAAGGGCTTTTCCATGCCACTTTTCGAAATGGACTGACAAGTGGCAAGTAACATTCAAAACACACAAGAGTCAGACAATAACCATTTCCAACAAGTGAGAGAGAGACAGACACACAGAGACACAGACAGAGAGAGAGAGGCACAGACAGAGAGAGAGAGGCACAGACAGAGAAAGAGAGACAGACAGAGAGACACACACACACACACACACAGAGAGAGGCACAGAGC
>NC_057716.1:18853399-18865474 GCF_004010195.1 Chiloscyllium plagiosum | reverse complement strand
AGAGAGAGAGAGGCACACGCAGAGAGAGAGAGAGAGAGAGGCACACGCAGAGAGAGAGAGGCACACGCAGAGAGAGAGAGAGAGAGAGGCACACGCAGAGAGAGAGAGGCACACGCAGAGAGAGAGAGAGAGAGAGGCACACGCAGAGAGAGAGAGGCACACGCAGAGAGAGAGAGAGAGAGAGGCACACGCAGAGAGAGAGAGGCACACGCAGAGAGAGAGAGAGAGAGAGGCACACGCAGAGAGAGAGAGGCACACGCAGAGAGAGAGAGAGAGAGAGGCACACGCAGAGAGAGAGAGGCACACGCAGAGAGAGAGAGAGAGAGAGGCACACGCAGAGAGAGAGAGGCACACGCAGAGAGAGAGAGAGAGAGAGGCACACGCAGAGAGAGAGAGGCACACGCAGAGAGAGAGAGAGAGAGAGACACACAGACAGAGGCAGAGAGAGAGAGAGAGAGAGACAGACAGAGGCAGACAGATAGATAGAGAGAGAGAGAGCGAGAGGCAGAGAGAGAAGGAGAGGCAGAGAGAGAGAGAGGGTGACAGAGACGGAGACCCCAAGAACGTTCTGAGTAAGTTCATTCTGTGAATAGACAATGTTCAACAAAGAACATGTTTTATTTTCAACTAGCAGCTGCAGCTGAAACGAAATTTTAATTCTCATTCTGCTCACTGCTCATCCTGCAGCATGCACACTGAGCAGAGCCTTTTGTTACCAAACGATTCAAGCCAACCTTATCCATAATCATTAACTCAGCCACATCACCGTACCAAGTTTCTCAAAAATATAACATGTATTGTTCTCTGTGACTAACACAAAGTCCTTATGAAGAACTGTAGCCCAAACACAATAGCTGATTGTTCAAAGAAACAACAGAGCAAAAAGAATAGCAGGACCATGACCGTTCATTGGATGAAAGTACACATTTGCATGAAGCAGACACTGATGTCCATTTATGTTTCCCATCCTTGTAGAAAGTGGCCAGGAGTGATCATGCAGCAACTTGTCCGTTCTTCGTTTATCATCCTGGTGAATTTTGACACTGGCCATGAGCATTGACCATCCCAAACTTCTCATGATCCATCTAACCCCATAGGGATTACTGTGAAGAAATCAGCTTATAAAACACACAGAGCATGTGATTCATACTGAAAATGAGTCAAAGATCCAAATCAGAATAGCACGATTGTTTTACAGATGTAACAATTAAATTTCAGGTCAGCTTACAAATTGGGCCAACAATTTCAAAGAAAGGCGTTAATCAATGTTACATTAAATTACATTACATTAGAAAACCAACAGCTGGTATCATGTTGGCGTTTTCACAAGGAGTTTGATTTTGCAGCAAAATTCACAAGTTGACTACCTCAAATACAGTTTATCATTCTGCTGAGATGCTTGAATGTTAAAATGAGTTACAAATGCATCAATTCAATGAAGAATGCAGCTGCCAATCCTAACAATTCATGAACAATATTATGCCAACTTAAGAGCTGGCCTACATAAAATGGTCCTCAGTCTAGCAACACTGACCTAATCAAACCAAACACAATTCCTTCCTTGTATTTTCAAAAATGCTTCCATGCAGTAAACAGGTTTACAGGAGGGGTCTCTATTTCTCTCCTTTTACATGATAGAAGAGCAATTGATTGGATACAGAAAGTTTAGATACAGACAGGCTCACACTAAGATCTTATGTGCTGAACACACACACACCTCATTGAGGCAAAATTACTAAGAGGGATATTCAACTGAACAGTTCACACACAAAGAACCTAAGAGGGGTTCGATCATTTAACATCAGCGTCCAAATTGAATCATAGCTAAGCAAAGCTTACAGTTCAGGTGAAAATGGGGTTCCGAGCACTCCTGTCCTTTTGACAGTTAAATCCATAAACACATCTATCTCCCATCAGCTGATGATTCATCAGAATTACTGGACACATGGAATGAAGCTTTACAAGGCTAAACTTTTGAATGGTGATTATAGATCAATGTTAAATCCACTCATAATTCATCACTAAGCATTATTTGAACCTCTCATTTGTGACACCACCTCCCACCAACCAATCCACCAAGGCTACATTGACAAGGAAAGCTTCAATAACACTAACAGCAGCCAATTCTAGACTTTCAAATTATTTATTATTTTCAAATAGGAGATCCCACAAAGTGCGAAGCATCAGAAGGGCATAGTCGGGCTCTTCTGTCTTTTGCCAACTGAACCAAAATCGATCCAAGCACAGTAAAGTAAATTAATAACATATCTGCTCAAGAGGAGTGCCCAATGATCCCAGTAGAGAAACATTAGTTCTCTTATTAAAAGCTGTTGTGCTACCTATTCATTCCCAATTGCCCTGACATACCCTCCTCCAATATCCTTTTAACAACAATTTTGTAAGCTTGCCTAATAGCATACGAGCTACAACAAAGTACATCCTAAACCTGGATACTGAATTTCAAATCAAAGAGAAAATGAATCATCACTTCATCTGTTGTATTTTACATAACATTAAGAGGTACAAAGAGTAAAGGTGAGAATCCATTAGTAGAAGGGTGATGACAGTCTAATATGTCAGAGTATATCCCCTGGAGTACCAACTCAATTTGAAAATTCCAAGTTGCATAACATTTGGGCGTAAATACCAAGGTGTGGGCGAAGCTGCAAGACAGAATAAAATTGCCTATCAAAATCAATGACCAAGATCAGAAGCTAAGACTGACTATTAGCTGGAGGGTAGGCAGTACCGAAGGAACTGCACCTCATTAAGCAAGTGATTAGATAGGGGAAAAATACTATTGACACTTAAAACAAGTATCTGCCACCACACATTTGCAGCTCTGGGATTTCACCTTTTTGTAAAAAAAGGACTTGGTGAATTAGTGCAATGAAATGCCGTTCATGTTGTCTACTGCGCTTCAGGTATTTACATCTTTTCAAAGATCTGTGCAGCATCTCTCAGAACAGAAGCTCTGATCAATAATTCAGATAAACTGCCACAATAGATATGAGCTGTGGAATTTATTATTGTTATTTAGACTGTTCCCAAATACATTCCAAGTTTCAGATGTTGTGATGGGGATCAAGATCATCTTTTAATTTCATTAATTTGCTCCAAAATTACTGAAGTTTGCTGCCTTACTCACAAGCTGAACAATGTTTACTCCCAGTTCCTGATTATTTGCTGTTAAACTGAATGTGTACAACAGGAAAAGTGGTAGGCCATTCAGCCTCAACAGTTTGTTTTATTATTCCATCAAATCATCGCTTGCTTGCACAACAAATCAATTTCCCTTTTCCCATTTCCTATTAAACTGGTTAATCTTGGGTAGGTACAAATGACCTTACAGCAAAGAGAAGAAAGTAATCCTCGTATTCTAGCTAACATTTATCCTTCAACATGGGCCAGCAAAAAATAGATTATGTGGTCATTCAACTTACTGTTGTTTGTGATATACAAAAGCAAACTCTGCCATTGGCAATTGAGTTTTCATCCATCTCCGCCCTATAATCTAATTCACTCCAAAACTCCTTCATTGCCCTTTTCTTTAAAATCTTCCATAAAATTTACATACTTAGATTGATTATGCCATGTCACACTTCAGACATTTTTCTATATTAAATGTGCTAAATAAATACATGACATTATTGTTGCTCGAGAAAGATTACTGGTGAGGACATCAAGACAATGCCTGCCCTTGTTGAACCATGATACATGAAAGCATTACCACCTAAATTGATAAATAGGTCTTATTATTCATCCTCTTCTTTGAAGGGCATTTTCAACAATACAACAATACCTTGGCCTTGCACTAGGTCAGCCCGGATACATGGGCTCAGGCAATATACAGCTCTTACCATGTGACTCAGATTTAAAAGTGTTGAGAGAAACTAAAAGAATAAGGAACAAGAAAATGATTGTAAACCTGTACTAATTGGTGATGGATTAGAGAAATTGACATTGAACTCAAAATAATCATCTGTATCACTTTGAAGGATTAAATTCATTTAGTTTTAGACACAACATCAGACAGGAAGTATATGCTAATTCTGATGCATCTGTCCTCTTCAGGCACAAGTAAAAAGAAACTGGAAGCTGGAAATGAACTGTGTACAATTTTTCAGTTTGTGGCTGAAGTAACCACAGATTGGAGTCAGCACTGCATTCCTATCATTTTGTGTTCAAAAGTTTGAATTTATTAATAATTTCTTTTGAGGCATCATCCTTAGATTAGATTACTTACAGTGTGGAAACAGGCCCTTCGGCACAACAAGTCCACACCGACCCTCCGAAGAGCAACCCACCCAGACCCATTCCCTTACATTTACCCCTTCACCTAACACTAAGGGCAATTTAGCGTGGCCAATTCACCTAACCTGCACATCTTTGGACTGTGGGAGGAAACCCACGCATACACGGGGAGAATGTGCAAACTCCACACAGTCACCCGAAGCTGGAACTGAACCGGGGTCTCAGGCGCTGTGAGGCAGCAGTGCTAAACACTGAGCCACCGTGCCACTCTGGAGATCTGACATAAAATTTAGGCTGGCAATTCAATGAGGAACTGCTGCAGTGTCAGAGGTGGAGTCCTTGAGATGAGATGAGATGTTAAACTGAGGTCCTGTCTTCCCTTTAAGGTGAATGTAATATATCCCATGGTTTTATTTAAAAAGCAGGTGAATTTTGGTGTACTGGCCAATGTTCATACCTGAACCAACACTCAAAGTTTTTTTAAATCTCATTACTGTTTCAGAAGTTCACATGTACAGATGTCGGATGTTAGATGTCACTGTATTAAGATAATGAATATGTGAACAGTGTAATACTTAAATCAGTTTGGGATGTCCTCAAAATGGAAAACATGTATATCAGCTAATTTTGTCTTCCCTTTAAATCAGGTTCTTGTGTCGAGCTGCCCCTGCAGAAGCCACAATCAGCTATGGAACACAAACTGCAACAGACAATCAGGTTTTGGACAAACATACAGCTGACAAAGTCATTCAGATTTATCATTTGAAAGGAACATTGTGAAATTTTAGTATTATATTGCAACAATGTGGTAGTTAGTGGACAGGGCAACACATTCTTTACTTTCCTTTTCAAACATTTATTCTCCCACTTAATACTTTGTCACAAAAAGATGGTCACCTGTATACCATGCTGACAAATTTCCTCTAATTTAAAGTAGTTTCTCTCCAACATCTGCGAGACCTAAAGAGGAGGAAGCAGCGGTTTCCCTGATCGATATATATAGCAGCAGATTAAAACAGACAAAGATCAAGCATTTTGTCCATACTGCATTAAATATTAAATTAATTGTTAGTCCGGTTATACAGACTTAAAACTGCTCAGGCTTAATATTTTCTGCATATTTCCAAGAATATATGTTTTTTTTCTGAAGCAAAAGCAGTAACATGCATCAGTGGGAGTGAGGACAATTAAATGTGATAATCTCTGCTGAGTACAATACCATTACTATCAACCTATCCAGCAACATTCCTAATAGCGCTTTGAAAGGAGTTTCATTTCCTCTAATCACATTGGCCAAAGTGGTTTGAATAAATCAACAGAACTTTCAAATCATGCCTCTCAAAACAAACATCCTGTATGGTTGATGCATGGATCACCTTCTGACTGACAGCCATGTGAGGTGAAGAAATGCATCATTAGGTCTGAGGAGAAGTGGGGAAGGACTTTTGACGGTCAGCTCTACTATCAGCAGCTTCCGCTTATTGGCTTTTATTTGCCTACCTGCGCTCATCATAATCAATCTGAAGCAGGGCTAACAATAGATGGATTTAGATAGTCCATCTCATCAGAAGTAACTTGTTGCAAATTTTTAAAAAAGCTGTTACTGTTTTGACATTGAGAGAATTATTAAGTCTCTATTAAAACAGAAGATAATTGGTTGTAAATAAAAAAATTTAAATTACTTTTAATTGCAGTTAGTTCTGTGGACAAATACAGTAGCAATTTTTCCCCTACAGAAAGGCCCTGCAAAGAATGAGATAAGTAATCAGTTACTCTTGAAACAAATATTAATGGTGCAGAAGGCCATTATCCTATGTCTGCTCTCGTCATAAAAGCACTACTCAATCTAATCTCATTTTCAAATTCTTAGTCTGGAGCTGCAAACATAGAACATAGAACATATAGAACATAGAACAATACAGCACAGAACAGGCCCTTCGGCCCACGATGTTGTGCCGAACATTTGTCCTAGCTTAAGCACCCATCCATGTACCTATCCAATTGCTGCTTAAAGGTCGCCAATGATTCTGACTCTACCACTCCCACAGGCAGCACATTCCATGCCCCCACCACTCTCTGGGTAAAGAACCCACCCCTGACATCTCCCCTAATCCTTCCACCCTTCACCTTAAATTTATGTCCCCTTGTAACACTCTGTTGTACCCGGGGAAAAAGTTTCTGACTGTCTACTCTATCTATTCCTCTGATCATCTTATAAACCTCTATCAAGTCACCCCTTATCCTTCGCCTTTCCAATAAGAAAAGGCCCAGCACTCTCAACCTATCCTCGTACGACCTATTCTCCATTCCAGGCAACATCCTGGTAAATCTTCTCTGCACCCTCTCCAAAGCTTCCACATCTTTCCTAAAGTGGGGCGACCAGAACTGCACACAGTATCCAAATGTGGCCTAACCAAAGTCCTGTACAGCTGCAACATCACTTCACGACTCTTGAATTCAATCCCTCTGCTAATGAACGATAATACTCCATAGGCCTTCTTACAAACTCTATCCACCTGAGTGGCAACCTTCAAAGATTGCTCCTCCACCTTATTAAGAACCCTACCGTTAACCCTGTATTCCGCCTTCTTATTTGTCCTTCCAAAATGGACAACCTCACACTTGACAGGGTTGAACTCCATCTGCCACTCCTCAGCCCAGCTCTGCATTATATCTAAGTCCCTTTGCAGTCGACAACAGCCCTCCTCACTATCCACAACTCCACCAATCTTCGCATCATCTGCAAATTTACTGACCCACCCTTCGACTCCCTCTTCCAAGTCATTAATAAAAATTACAAACAGCATAGGACCCAGAACTGATCCCTGCGGAACTCCACTTGTAACTGTAGTTACAAGTTACAAGCACTTTCAGTGCATCTTCAAATTTTTTTTATAAATTAATGATGACGGTTCTGCCTCTACTCGCCTTTTAGATAGTGTGTTCCGGACATCCACAACATCTGGGTGGAAGAAACCTCAACTCTCCCTATTCCTTCATCCAATTACTTTAAAATCCATACCCTTTGATTACTGACTAAATAGAGTCATAGAGATGTACAGCATGGAAACAGACCCTTCAGTCCAACCTGTCCACACCAACCAGATATCCCAACCCAATCTAATCCCACCTGCCAGCACACCGGCCCATATCCCTCCAAACCCTTCCTATTCATATATCCCAAAAAATGCCTCTTAAATGTTGCAATTGTACCAGCCTCCACCACATCCTCTGGCAGCTCATTCCATACACTTACCACCCCCTGCGTGAAAAGGTTGCCCCTGAGGTCTCTTTTATATCTTTCCCCACTCACCCTAAATCTATGCCCTCTAGTTCTGGACTCCCCGATCCCAGGGAAAAGACTTTGCCTATTTATCTTATCCATGCCCCTCTATAATGTGACCCCTTAGCCCCCGACACTCCAGGGAAAACTGCCCCAGCCTATTCAGCCTCTTCCTGTAGCTCAAATCCACCAACCCTGGCAACAGCCGTGTAAATCTTTTCTGAACCTTTCAAGTTTCACAACATCTTTCCGATAGGAAGGAGACCAGAATTGCACGCAATATTCTAACAGTGGCCTAAGCAATGTCCTGTGCAGCTGCAACATGACCTCCCAACTCCTGTACTCAATACTCTGACCAATAAAGGAAAGCATACCAAACGCCTTCTTCACTATCCTATCTACCTGCGACTCGACTTTCAAGGAGCTATGAACCTGTACTCCAAGGTCTCTTTGTTCAACAACACTCCCTAGCGCCTTACCATTAAGTGTATAAGTCCTGCTAAGATTTGCTTTCCCAAATTGCAGCACCTCGCATTTATCTGAATTAAACTCCATCTGCCACTTCTCAGCCCATTGGCCCATCTGGTTCAGATCCTGTTGTAACATGAGGTAACCCTCTTCGCTGTCCATTACACCTCCAATTTTGGTGTCAGCTTACTGTACCTCTTATACTCACATCCAAATTATTTACATAAATGACAAAAATTGGAGGACCCAGCACTGGTCCTTGAGGCACTCCACTGGTCACAGGCCTCCAGTCTGAAAAACAACCCCCCACCACCACCCTCTGTCTTCTACCTTTGAGCCAGTTCCACCAGAAATAGATCCTCCTTAACCATTTCATCTATGTCCTTCAGTTTTACACACAGATTAAATCTCCCTCAGTTTCTTCTGATTAAAAAAAAGACTAATGCATCCAATCTTTCCTCATTCAGAAATCATTTTCACAAATCTTCTCTGTAGTCCCTCTAATGCATTCACATGCTTCCCAGAATAAACCAAAACTGCAGTCTAGCTATCATTTCCAGAATACCCTCCCTTGCTTCGGCTAATGAAGTATCTATAATGCTATCATGACCGCCTCATATTCCCATCTTGTAATCTTCAGGGCTCTATGAGCAAATCTCAACCAAGGTCCCTATACATTTTCAGAATCCAGTGGTTTATTATTCCCTTCATCCTCCAAACTACATTACCTCTCAATTCTCAGAACTGAATTCTATTTGGTATATTTCTGCCCACCAAACTAGCCCATTGAGAGCTTCCTGCAGATTACAGCTTTCTTTTAGTTCACTTTAGGAATGTGGATGTTGCCGGGTGGTTGGTAGTTATTGCCTTTCGCTAGTTGCCCTTGAAAAGATAGTGAGCTGTCTTTTTGAAACGCTGTAGGTGGGAGACCTATAATTCCACTAGAGAGGGAATTTCAGGATTTTGACACAGCCACGTGAAGGAACAGTGATATATTTCCAAGTCAGGACAGAGAGTGGCTTGGAGGGTAAATTTCATGTAGAGTTTAGATCAGAGTGGTGCTGGAAAATTTTATGTATATGCTGCCCTCATCCTCCAAGATGGAAGTTTAAAAGGAGATTAAAAGGTGCTGTGAAGAATCTTTGGCAAATTTCTGCAGTGCATCTTGTAGACAGTACACACTGCTACTCTGAGTATTAGTGGTAGAGGAAGTGTTGGTTTGTCATTGTTCCAATCAAGTGGCTTGCTTTGCCCTGGATGGTGTTGGAACTGTATTCATCCAGTAAAGTGGAGAGTATTCCATTACACTCCTGACAGGTGCCTTGTTGATGGTGGACAGGCTTTGAGAAGTCAAAAGGAGAGTTACTTGCTGCAGTATACCCAGCCTCTAATATGTCTTATAGCCACTACGTTTATATGATGAGTTCAGTTCAGTTTCTAGTCAATGGTAACCCCAAGATGTTGGTACTGAGGGACTCTGTGATGGTAACACCATTGAATGTTATGGGGCAGTTGTTAAATTGTCTCTTATTTGAGATTGTCATTACCTGGCATTTGTGTGGCATGAATGCTATGACACTTATTAGTGCAAGCCTGGACACTGTCCAATTCTTGCTGCATTTGAAAATATCCTGCTTCATTTTCTGGGGAGTCATGAATGGTGCTGAAATGGTTTCTTCCACTACTGACCACATAAGTTTTGCAATCGTCTTAATCATATCCCAACATTTAAGTGTATATCAGTGATATATACTATAAAGAGCATGGGATCCAGGAGTAAATTCCGTGGATTATCAATAGAAATAGCATTCCAGTCACAGAAATATATTAATCAAAATTCATTCCCATTGTCTGAACAAAGGGAGAAAGGGGGTGAATTTGAATAATATTTCCTCCTTTAAACCCAGGACAGTGAGATGATGATTGATTTACTTCTTTCCCTTTCAATTAATTTTCCTTACTGAGGTAGGCCAAAGCCTGTTTCCCCAAACCATGGTTTTCAGATTCAATTTTTTATTTAAAAACAAACCCATACCAAAATCCTCCAAGATGAAAACAAAATTACAATTTATTAAAACAAGAACATTCAACATACAGGGGAATTGCTTTGATACTCCATCCACGCAGACAAGTCCTCAGCAAAGTAAGGAGAGGAGAGATAGGTTACAAATTACAAGCTTTGTATATCCAGAGGTAATAAAGTCAATTCACATGAGTTACAACATCCAGTCTGTCTGCAATAATACTTTCCTCAGTAAGCTGAGTCCAGCAGAATTTTCTTCTTGCAGGCAAAGTTTAGGCTTCTATCCAGCCAGCAACTTGAAGACAGATGGAAGGTCCAAGTCAGGCTGGTGGCCTAAGTGGAAGGTCATTAAGGAAATAGTGTGGCTTTACCTCTTAGAGGGTTTCCACTGGTGTCAAGCTATAAAAAGGAGAAAGTGAAGACGACAGATGCTAGAGATCAGAATCGAGAGTGTGGTGCTGGAAAAGCACAGCAGGTCAGGCAGCATCCAAGGAGCAGGAGAATCGATGTTTCGGGCATAAGCACTTCATCAGGAAAGCTATAAAAAGCACTGGCCCCCATTTTAGCAAAATGAGTTTTTGAGGACTTCCTTTGTCCAGGGCTGGCTGGAAACAGGTGGCCCACTACCAACTCCTTTATGTTAGCTTTAACTGGAATGTCTAATAAATGCAGGGTGTTTAGAAGGTCCTGGAAATATGATCATGTGATCAGCCTCATTTTATGAGTCAGGCAAGGTTGTCCTTTTTTAAAGAAAGCAAAAATTAAACATGGAACGCAGAAGAAAATATATCTTTTTGGATTTCCCTTCATGCTCTCTGGTCTTGATACCACTAAGCTGATTTTGGAACCAAGCTGCCGCACTTTCTGGAATGGCACAGATTCTTACTTGACCAGTTTGCCAATGTTGGATCTTGTCAGAAGCCTTGTTTAAACTCCCACACACTATATCAACTGTGTTACTCTCATCAGCCCTCCCTGCTTTCTCCTGAAAAGAAATTCAATCAGGTTCATCAGATATGATCTTCCTTTAACAAATCCATGCTGACAGTCCTCAATTGCTCTCTTGGCGATGATTTATATGTTGTCTCTCAGAATTTCACCAAATAAATTGCCTACCGTTAAGTTTAGGCTGACAGGTTAGGCCTGTAATTAGTCCGGTTATCCCTTCCTCCCTTTTAAAAACAACATTAGCAGTCCTCCAAAATCTAAGAGGATTGGAGAATGGTGATCTTCTACGTCTTTCCTTACCAACCTGGATTACTGCACTTGTCGAGATGCCAGGACATTGGGAGATTTTCCCAGCTCTTGGAATATAGGCAAGAGACTTTTTAAAATTCATTTGCAGAATGCATCACTGGCTTGGCCAGCATTTATTGCCTTGCTGTCATCTTAAAAAGCCTGTTTTCATATCGCAAACTTAAAATAACAGTCAAGTTCTTCTAGCCCCTCAGACAATGGCAACATCCAGGCTGTTGCTGGTGGGTGAGGGGGTAGGGAGCAGGTTGCGTTGTTGTTGACAGGCAAGGGATAGGGGCAGGTTGTTGGTGGGCAAGGGGCAGGATGCGGGTTGCTGGTGGAAGAGGGGGTCTCTCAGACTAAAGGGACAGGCAGGGAGCACAGGGTTTGGTTAAAATGAAAGGCTCCCTCCCCATAGCACAGGACTGGATTAAAATGGCAGACAGGCAGCACGGAATGGGTTAAAAGGACAGGCAGGGTAGAGGATCCCTCAGACTGGGTAAGAGCTCAGGAACTTGAAACATCAATAGGCATTTGGAAAATCCCAAAAAAGTCTCCAAACCAGAGTTAGAATCAGAGGCTTGGGTGGGTTCCTACTTACTTACTTGGAAGGTTGCCGAGGAATAACATTAAACTGATAAAACCTGGCCTAACCCCTAGTGAATTATACCACCAACCTCCCCCAGTGTAAACACTGCCAACACCATATACACAAGTTCCATTTCAGATTCACCCTGATCCAGAAACCTAATTGGTCATCCACCCACCACCCTGTCAGCAACCCACAACCTGCTCCCTAATCCCCCTCACC
>NC_057716.1:18836368-18853179 GCF_004010195.1 Chiloscyllium plagiosum | reverse complement strand
ACCTCTTCCCTACCCCCACTCACACCAGGAACGCACAACTTGCTCTCTACCCTTGCCCACCAGCAACCCACAACCTGCTCCCTATCCCCTCACCCAGCAGCAACCCATACTGTACCCTCTCGACCACCAGGAACCCACAACCTGCCCACTTATCCCTCAACAAACTGTACTCTACACACTCACCCAGCAACAACCTGCTCCGTAACCCCTCGTCTACCAGCAATGTGCACCCATCAACAATCCACACCCCACCCATTATCCATCAACAACCCACACCCTACACTATCACCCACAAACAACCCAGAACACACACACTCAGCCACCAGCAACCTACCCCCTCACCTGCTTCACACACACTTTCTCTGTAACTTCACAAAGTATTTGGGAATAGAAACTGGTTACTTAACAGAAAAGGGCACATCATGCCATTAAAAAAGGAGTATTACTTGGCTATTCATAAGATTCTCTCTCTCTCCTGCCACCTACAAGGCACTGCCACAAACTTGGAAGGATCTTCCATCAGACGTCAGACCAGACAAAATCATAGAAAGTATGAACATTGCACCCTCCCTGGATTATAAATAGGAAATTGACCGTTCATAAGATTTGGACCAATACCTCTAACAGGATAGCACTACCTTCTTACTTGAAGAGACTGCTACCACTGAGCTAAGGCCAGAAAATGGCACACACTGGTTCTTCAGGAACATGAGGTCAGCTTACAGAAAGGGGGTGGCATGGTGGCTCAGTGGTTAGCACTGCTGCCTCTCAGCGCTAGGGACCTGGTTTCAATTCCAGTCTCGGGCAACTGTGTGTGTGGAGTTTTCACATTCTCCCAGTGTCTGCATGGGTTTCCTCCAGGTGCTCCGGTTTCCTCCCACAGTCCAAAGATATGCAGGTCAGGCGAACTGGCCATGTAAATTGCCCATAGTGTTAGGTGCATCAGTCAGAGGGAAATGGTCTGGGTGGGTTACTCTGAGGGTCAGTGTGGACTTGTTGGGCCGAAATGCCTGTTTCCACACTGTAGGGAATCTAATCTAATCTAATCAATAGCTTTGTCCACTGAACACAAGGACAATACCCAACAAAACAGAACCGAAAGCATTCCCAAACGATGCTTATCAAACATAGAGCGCCTGCCCCTCAGTATATGTACACACTAATCATTTTACTGGTCAGAGGTGAAATTCACTTTCTGAGCTTCAGCAATTTCACTAAGAGACCATCTCCCAGCAAAAGCAGAAAGTGAAACTGCTTTAGAATGCAATCAGTTTACAGATGGATTGGGAGTTTCAAATCCAGTTTGAGCACAATATCAGCAATTCTTGGAAATAGATGTACTGAGGGACTGACGCAACTATCCTGACCTCAATAGCACAGCACACTAGTATTTTCTTATTTCTCCAGATAGATACATTCAGGGCACCACAGGGAAGCCTTTATAACATGTTTCTAACTGATACGTATGCTGTTAAAATAAAATTTACTAAATAGCTCAATGAGATAAAATCAGCACTGTGTGTTGACAACATGTACAATCTTTTACAGGAGGCACACAAGCCACAAAAAAAGTAATCATATTGTAAGATCATCTCCAAGTTCCTTTGGTCACACATCACTACTCCAGCCATTTGGTTTGTTTCAAGCACCACCTCATTTTCATTTTTTTGTAATTACCTCTCTGCCATAATTAATTGAATTATAGGTCATCTCTTCATGTACTATTCAGCTGTTGACACTTTACTCACACCATCTGACACTTTTGATCACCTGTAGAGACCAGCCTATCAACACTCCACCCATGCCATTTGTATGATCTTTTGATCTCTCTACCTACAAGTTGTGTATGTTTTTCTTCACTTCACCTGACAAAAGCGCTCCAAAAAGCTTGAGATTTCAAATAAATCTGCTGGACAATAGCTGGTGTTGTGTGACCTCTGATCTTATCATTACTTGGACATCACCAACATCAATTACCAAACCAGCAACATCCATTATCTAGAAGGACAAGAACTGTAGATAGATGGAGCACGGCCACCTGCAAGTTCCTTTCCAAGTCACAACAATTGTTCCCTCACTGCTGCTGGTTTAAAACCCTGGAACTCCCTGACAGTATTGAGAGTGTACCTACACCAAAGAGAGGGGTAGTCCAAGACCACCAAAAGCTCACCTCAAGGTCAAAGTGTGACAAATAAATGTTGAGCTTATAACCAAAGCTCACATCCTAAGAAGGAGTAAAATAAAATTCCTTCATCATAAGCTCAGGCAATATCCAAAAATTCCCCAAATCAACATCACCAGGTAACACAGTTACTCCAATTTATCTCATCTGAAAAACATCACCTGCAGTAAGTTTGCAAAGGACACCAAAACTGATGGTGTTGTGGACACTGAAGAAGATTGCAGATAGTGAGGACTTCAGACACTAGAAAGTCAGAGTCAATAAAATGTGGAAGTGGAAAAAGCACAGCAGGTCAAGCAGCATCATAAGAGCTGGGGAGCAGATGTTTCGGTCACGACCCTTCATCAGAAGATTATCTCAGAATACAATGGGACCTTGATCAGATGGGCAAATGGGCCGAGTGGCAGATGGAGTTGAATTTAAATAAATGTGAGGTACAGGAGGGCAGGTCTTATACACTTAATAGTAAGGTCCTGGGGAGTGTTGCCAAACAAAGACTTTGGGGTACAAGTTCATAGACCCTTGGAATTGAAGCTGCAGGTAGACTGTGCTTGGTAGTTTGCCTTTATTGGTCAGTGCATGGAGTGTAAGAGTTGGGATGTCATGTTGCGGCTGTACAGCACATCAGTTAGGCCACATTCGGAATACTGTGTTCAATTCTAGTCTTCCTACTATGGGAAAAATGCCATGGAACTTGAAAGGGTTCAGAAAAGACTTCCAAGCATGTTGCCAGAATTGAAAGGCTTGAGCTGTTGGAAGAGATTGAATACGTTGGGGCTATTTTCTCTGGAGCATCAGAGGCTGAGGGGTGATGTATTAGAAGTTTATAAAATAATGAGGGGCATGGATCGGGTGAATAGCCAAAATCTTCTCTCCAGGGTAGGGAAATCCAAATCTAGAGGGCATAGTTTATGGTGAGAGGAGCAGGATTTAAAAAGGGACCTAATGGACAACTTTTTCACACAAAGAGCATTGCGAGTATGGAATGAGCTGCTAGAGGAAGTAGTGGAGGCTGGTACAATTACAACATTTAAAAGGCATCTGGATGGGTATACGAATAGGAAGGGTTTAGGAAGAGTTGAGAGGGATATGAGCCAAATGCTGGCAAATAGGACTAGATTAACTTAGGATATCTGATTGGCATAGATGAGCTGGACTGAAGGATCTGTTGTTCAACTCTATGATTCTACTGAGATAGTTTCCCTACCTCTGCCCCAGAGGATCCACATCTATTAGAGGCACACATAACATTCGCAAACAAATACATGAAAGAAACTGAATACTGCAGTGACATATCTGCAGGTATTCAACGTATTGACGAAATAGAAGTGTTGTTGATATGAATGTGTTAAAAAAAACCCTGGAAATATAATAAACTGCTCAGGCAGTACTCAGAAATGTCAATCTGTAATCAACATCCTTCAGTGTGGAGACCGACATTTTGAAAAATCACAGCCTGCGTGCAGGCAGTCAAGGCAGCATGAGCTTCAAGCAAGAACTCAACCCAGCAATCTCAGTTCATTTACATACCAACAGAAGCCCTACTGTTCAAACTTAAATCCTGCTGACAAGGCCACAAACCTGAAGTATGGGCCTGCTCACATTACTTCAGAAATAAAAAATCAATTGCCTTGGACAGATGCATTATCAGGACAGATTTCCTGTCATTTGCTTGAGTATATTTCCAGTATTCTAGGTTCGTATAAAAACCAAATCCTATCAACTGTCTTCACAAATATAACCTGCCTCCAAAACAATGCTATGATGATCTTGTGTGACAGATTTGTACCTACCAATACTATACCTCAATGACAGACAGTGGCAGACCTCTTACTCTTAAGTACTGCATTCAAGCAAGACAACAGCAGAGATGTACCCAGTAGCACTGTGGATCAATGTTATTCACTGAGGGCTGAATTCACAAGCTATTTACCCCATTACACTGACAGGATCAAAAGCCACCAATACTTGTCTCATGCTACACAATGACAGACCTGTTCCCATCAACACTGACAGAATCATAAACTCTACAGCATAGGAGCAGGCCATCGAGCCCATTCACACCAACCTTCTGAAGAGTTTCCCATCCAGACCCACCCCATCCCTGTCACTCTACATTTCCCAAGGGTAACCCACCAATCCTGCACATTCCCAGACACTATGGGCAATTTAGCATGGCCAATCCACCTAGCCTGCGCATCTTTGGACTGTGGGACGAAACCAGAGCACCCAGATGAAATCTATCCAGACACAGGGAGAATGTGAAAACTTGACAGTCACCCAAAGGTGGAATCGAACCCGGTTCCCTGGTGCTGTGAGGCTGCAGTGCTAACCAGAGACACCGTGCCACACTCGTACTAGTGTCAGTGACACATTTGTCCCCACTCGTACTATGCCCATATAATTGTGACAAATCTATCCCCAGCAGTACTACACCCATGTTATTCAGTGAGTCCTGGCCCCACTATAACTGTACCAGTGTTATACAGTGACAGACTTGTACCAAACAATACTATACCTTACATTAGACACTGAAAGACATATATTGCAGAATGTTAAACCAATAAAAGACTTCTCATATTCCCTCCAAATGCCACAGAAATTCAAATACACAGGTCATATTATGATTGACAGCCACAGCAGAGCCAGCTCAGGAGGGTAAAGCAAATAATTTCAAATTTAAACCTGGAAACTTTCCCTTGTGATAAATTTTCACTGTGTAAGTGAGAGCTAATGTTGTTTTAATACAGAGAGCTGCAGTGTTAAATGAAGACCACTGAGGTGGTAAAGGCCCTGGTTAGAAGGCCCAAACAAACATAGGGGTAATGCCCTTCTGTTACGCAAATCTAAATGTCAAGGTGACCATTCCTGCCCAATCATTTTCACTGAAGACCTCCAAATTGATTTTACCTGTAAGTCTACACACTTTCATATGTATATATATTTATATATGGGTGCGCATCATACAGAAAATACAGAATCAATTCACTGACTTCAGGAATTTTAATTTGTGATACATTTGTTTCTTTTACATAATCCCTTTGAAGAGGAGGAGTGAGGAGAAAATTTTGCACAGGATCCAAATTAATAACTTGCATTCAACCTCATTATATTCAGAGAGTTGTGATTTTCAAAAGCACCGAATGAATCACAAATTGACAAAATTCAAGGGGTTTGGAAGCATAACCATATTTACACAGTATAAACATCACACCAAGGAGCAAACTGAAATCTTTTTTAAAGATTAGACTCAGAGGAACCCAAAAAATTATACTTCCCAGCCCTCAATTATCTTTCCTCTCCTGGGAATGCTGACATCTTAGAACATATAGAACATAGAACATTACAGCACAGTACAGGCCCTTTGGCCCTCGATATTGCACCATCCTGGGAAACCAAACTGAAGCCCATCTAACCTACACTATTCCATTATCATCCAAAAGTTTATCCAATGACCATTTAAATGCCCAAAAAATTAGCGAATCTATAACTGTTGCAGGCAGTGGGTTCCACGCCCCCACAACTGAATAAAGAAACTAACTGACATCTGTCCTATATCTATCACCCCTCAATTTGAAGCTATGCCCTCTCATACTAGGCATCACTATCCTCAGAAAAAGGCTCTCACTGTCCACCCAATCCAACCCTCTGATTATTTATATGTCTCAACTTCCTCCTCTCTAACAAAGTTAAAAACCACACAACACCAGGTTTTCGTCCAACAGGTTTAATTGGAAGCACACTAGCTTTCGGAGCGATGCTCCTTCATCAGGTGATCACCTGATGAAGGAGCGTCGCTCCGAAAGCTAGTGTGCTTCCAATTAAACCTGTTGGACGAAAACCTGGTGTTGTGTGATTTTTAAACTTTGTACACCCCAGTCCAACACCGGCATCTCCAAATCATGACTCTCTAACGAAAGCAGCCTCAACCTTTCCTCATAAGGTCTTCCCTCCATGCCAGGCAACATCCTAGGAAATCTCCTCTGAACCTTTTCCAAAGCTTCCACGTCGACCAGAACTGCACGCAATACTCCAAGTGCAGCCGCACCAGAGTTTTGTTCAGCTGTAGCATGACCTCATGGTTCCAAAACTCCGAAACTCACGGGGCCTCTACTAATAAAAGCTAACACACTGTATGCCTTCTTAACAGCCCTATCAACCTGGGTAGCAACTTTCAGGCATCTATGTACATGGACACAGATCTCTCTGCTCATCAACACTGCCAAGAATCTTACCATAGACCAGTACTCTGTATTCCTGTTACTCATTCCAAGGTGAATCGCCTCACATTTTTCTGCATTAAACTCCATTTGCCACTTCTCAGCCCAGCTCTGCAGCTTATCTATGTCCCTCTAACCTACATCCTTCAGCACTCTCCACAACTGCATCGATCTTCGTGTCATCCACAAATTTACTAACCCATCCTTCTACATGCTCATCCAGGTCGTTTATAAAAATGACAAACAGCAATGGCTCCAAAACATAGCCTTATGGTACCCCACCAGTAACTGAACTCCATGATGAACATTTCCAATCAACCACAACCCTCTGTCAACTTTCAGCTAGCCAATTTCTGATCCAAACCACTAAATCGCCTTCAATCCCATGCCTCTGCATTCTGTGCAGTAGCCTACCATGGGAAAACTTATCAAATGTCTTACTGAAATCCATATACACATCAACAGTTTTACCCTCATCCACTTGTTTGGTCATCTTCTCAAAGAACTCAATAAGGTTTGTGACACAAGACCTACCCTTCACAAAACCATGTTGGCTATCCCTAACCAACTTATTCCTATCTCTTATAACCTTTTCCAACACTTTACCTACAACCGAAGGAAGGCTCACTGGTCGATAATTACCAGGGTTGTTCTACTCCCCTTCTTGAACAAGGGAACAATATTTGCTATCCTCCAGTCTTCTGGTACTATTCCTGTAGACAATGAGGACAAAAGATCAAAGCCAAAGTTTCGGCAATCTCCTCCCCTGGCTTCCCAGAGAATCCTAAAATGAATCCCATCCGGCCAAGGGGATTAATCTACTTTCACACTTTCCAGAATTTCTAACACTTCCTCCTTGTGGACCTCAATCCCATCTAGTCTAGTAGCCTGTTTCACAGTATTCTCCTCTACAACACCTGTCTTTTTCCAGTGTGAATACTGACGAAAAATATTCATTTGGCATTTCCCCTATCTCTTCTGATTCCTTCCTACTACTGTCCTTGATTGGTCCTGGACTTACTCGAGTAATTCTTTTACCCCTTATGTAACTATAGAAAGCTTTCGGGCTTTCCCTGATTCTATCCACCAATAACTTTTCATGTCCCCTTCTCGCTCATCTTAGCACTCTCCTGGTCTTTCCTAGCTACCTTGTAACTCTCAATTGCCCTAACTGAGCCTTCATATCTCATCCTAACAAAGCATCTTTCTTCCTCTTGACAAGAGATTCAACTTCCTTTGTTAACCTGCGATCGACAACTGTCTCCCTGTCTGACAGGTACATATTTATCAAGGACACAGTAGTTGTTCCTTGAATAAGCTCCACATTTTTATTGTGCCCACCCACTACAGTTTCCTTCCCAATCCTATATCGCACCATAATTTCCTTTCCCCCAGCTATAGCTCTCACCCATATGCAGTGTATACCTATCCCTTTCCATCGCTAAAGTAAACATAACTGAATTGTGGTCATATCACCAAACTGCTCATCTACCTCCAAATCTAACACGTGGCAAGGTTCATTACCCAGTAACAAATCTAATGTGACATCATCCTTGTTGGCCTGTCTACGTACTATGTCATTAGGTCTTAGCTCCACAGTACAGGTTGCTTAAATCAGCATTACTTTTTAAAAATGAGAGATTCTAAATTCAATTGGATTCTTAAAATATAATCAAACTGATTAGATGCGTTACGATACACATGTGGAGATCGTGGAACTTGCCCAGAGGTATGGAACTCCCATAGCACCACAAGAGCCCACAAAAGCTTGTGAAATGAGACAGGAAGTGCCAGCATCACAGTGCATCATTCAAAGCATCACAAATAAACCTGATCCTGTCTTCAACCGACATCTGAGAACAAAGCTTTTTTTTAAAGAACTATACCCCTCTCGCACAAGATCAATTTTACACAGCAAAAATGGGATTGTCAACACTGGCATCTTCCTGGCTTTGGAAACAGAGATATTGTGCAATGCTCACTGAGGCACCAAAGAACTTTAGGCTTGGATGAGCCAGAATGATGGGAGCTTTGATTGCCAACTTAAAAGTTGAGTTAGATTGCCATAGTCCCAGAGAATCATACCACTGCTTTCTCATTATAGAGGTATGACTGTGAGAGTTTAACGCAAGGGACACCCGCAGGACCTCATGGTGACCTCAGCCAGCACGGGAATTGAACTTACACCATTGGCATCACTTTGCATTACAAATCAGCCATCCAGCCAACTGAGCTAAAAGACCCCCATAAAACTACTTAACTACCCAAATTAGTTTAAGCAGCTAGGTCTGACAAGCAGGAAGTTTCTTTGTACCCATTCTATCTAGACGCTTCATGTATCCACAAAATTTTTCAACATGTTGTATAACTTTGAAAACTTGTAACAGATATCCCTTTAACATTTTTCTCAAGTTACTCTCATAACTGAAGATTTTCATCCCTGAAACCATTCTTATAAGTCTCTCCAATACATTCACATCCTTGCCCATCATGTAGCACTTAGAACTCCAACTGAGGTCTAACAAATGCCTTATATAAACTTCACCTCCATGCTCTTGCACTCTATAGTACGATTAATAAAGCCCAGATTATTACATAAGACCGTAAGACATAGGAGTGGCTCAAATGGCTTCCATCGAGTCCACTCCACCATTTAATCATGGCTGATGAGCATTTCAACTCCACTTACCCGCACTCTCTCTGTAGCCCTTAATTCCTTGCGAGATTAAGAACTTATCAATCTTTGCCTTGAAGACATTTAACATCCTGGACTGTACTGCGCTCAGTGGCAATGATTTCCACAGGCCCACCACTCTCTGGCTGAAGAAATGTCTCATTTCCATGCTAAATTTACCCCCTTTAATTCTAAGGCAGTGCCCATGGGTCCTAGACTCCCCACCCTACAGAAACAACTCCCAGCATCCACTCTTTCTAAGCCATGCATTATCTTGTAAGCTTCTAATAGATCTCCCCTCAACCTTCTAATACAATCCCAGGATCCTCAGCCAATCATTGTATGTTAAGCCTACCATTCGAGGGATTAATCTGGGCTGGTTACGCTCTAGTGCCAGTATGTCTTTCCTAAGGTGTGAGGCCCAAAATTGGACACAGTACTCCAAATGGGCCTATCTAGGACTTTATAAAGTCTCCGAAGCACATCGCTGATGGACCAATGGGCTGAGAAGTGGCAGATGGAGTTTAATTTGGATAAATGTGAGGTGCTGCATTTTGGGAAAGCAAATCAGAGCAGGACTTGTACACTCAATGGGAAGGTCCTAGGGAGTATTGCTGAACAAAGAGACCTTGAAGTGCATAGCTCCTTGAAAGTGGAGTCACAGGTAGATAGGATAGTGAAGAAAGCGTTTGGTATGCTTTCGTTTATTGGTCAGAGTACTGAGTATAGGAGTTGGGAGGTCATGTTGCGGCTGTACAGGACATTGGTTAGGCCACTGTTGAAATATTGCGTGCAATTCTGGTCTCCTTCCTATCAGGAAGATGTTGCGAAACTTGAAAGGGTTCAGAAAAGATTTACAAGGATATTACCAGGGTTGGAAGATTTGAACTATAGAGAGAGACTGAATAGGCTGGGGTTGTTTTGAGCATTGGATGCTGAGAGGTGACCTTATAGAAGTTTATAAAGTCATGAGCAGCTTGGACAGGATAAATCGACAAAGTCTTTTCCTTGGGGTGAGAGAGTCCAGAATCGGAGGGCATAGGTTTAGGGTGAGGGGGGAAAGATATAAAAGAGACCTAAGGGGCAACGTTTTCACACAGAGGGTGGTACGTGTATGTAATGAGCTGCCAAAGGAAGTGGTGGAGGCTAGTACAATTGCAACATTTAAAAGGCATCTGGATGGGTATATGAATAGGATGAGTTTGGAGGGATATGGGCCAGGTGCTGGCAGGTGGTTCTAGATTGGGTTGGGATATCTGGTCGGCATGGATGGGTTGGACCGAAAGGTCCGTTTCCATGCTGTACATCTCTATGGCTCCAAAAATGACATTACATTTGCTTTCTTAACCACGGACTTAATTCACAAGTCAACCTTTAGAGAATCCTGGACTAGCACTCTCAGATCCCTTTGTACTTCAGCTTTATGAATTTTCCCACCATTTAGAAAATAGTCCATGCTTGTATTCTTTTTTCCAAAGTGCAAAACCTCACATTTTGCTCATGTTGAATTTTATCAGCCATTTCCTGGACCACTCTCCTAAACTGTCTAAATCTTTCTGCAGCCTCCCCACCTCCTCAGTACTACCTGCCTGTCCACCTAACTTCTTTTCAGCGGCAAACTTCGCTAGAACGCCCCCAGTCCCTTCATCCAGATCATTAATATATAAAGCTGCGGCCCCAACACTGAACCCTGCAGGACCCCACTTGTCACCAGCTACCATTCCGAACAAGAACCCTTCATCCCAGCTCTCTGCCTTCTGTCAGACAACCAATCCACAATCTATTCCAGTAGCTCACCTCGAACACCGTGGTCCCTCACCTTACTCAGCCTCCTCCCGTGAGGCACCTTATCAAAGGCCTTTTGGAAGTCTAGGTAGATAACATCTACTGGGTTTCCTCGGTCTAACTTACTTGTTATCTCTTCAAAAGAATTTGAACAGGTTTGTCAGGCACAACCTCCCTTTAGTGAATCCATGCTGACTTGTTCTAATCCGACCCTGCACTTCCAAGAATTTGAAATCTCATCGTTAATGATGGATTTTAGAATTCTACCAACAACCAAGGTTACACTAACCAGCCTATAATTTTCCATCTTTTGTCTCGATCCTTTCTTGAACAAGGGGATTGCAACAGCAATTTTCCAATCATCTGGGACTTTCCCTGAATCCAGTGACTTTTGAAAGGTCACAACCAACACCTCCGGTATTTCCTCAGCCACCTCCCTCAGAACTTTAGGGACCAGAAAACTTATCAATTTTTAGACCTTTTAGCTTTTCTAGCACATTTTCTTTTGCAATGGCTACCATACTGAACTCTGCCCCGACTCTCGTTAATTATTGGGATATTACTCATGTCTTCCAGTGTCAAGACACTTTATATGGATAGTGAATACATATTTTGTTAACTGATCTCTCCACCTATCTGGTCATTTTCAATAATCTGTGCAAATATACTGCACCACAAACCTCCTTCTAGCCCGAGAAATATCCATTGATTATTACATCGGTTTCCTTGCATATAATTTTGCATCCATGTTGTCTTTTTCCTTTTCTTCTATGAACTATAATTTCTCTCTCAAATTTGTTGAGATACTACATGTAACACCTTTTAGAAATCTATGTACATCAACCCTGTTGTTTTTACCAAAAACTCAAGTTAGTTGAACATTATTTCCCCTTTAGATACCCCATGTTGATTCTTCCTAATCAATCCATATTTTTCAATGCAATGCCTAATGCCATGCCAAATAAACGTTGCTCAAAGTATGCCCACCACTGATGTTACATTGACTCGTCTATAAATTGCTGGGCTTGCCCATATAATCTTTATCTGATCATGGGCATGACATTTGGAAATTTCAAGACTTCTGGCAACTCCCATGTCCAGGAAAGACAGAGGCAATGGATAGTGCCCTTGCAACTTCCACGGTCATTTCACTGCACATTGTTTGGTGTTTTTTTTTAAAATTCACCTGCAGGATGTTGACACCACATGCGGCTAACATTTATTTCCTGTATCTAGTTGCTGTTGAGAAGGTTGTAGTGAGCTGTCTGCAGTCCATTTGCTGTAGGTAGACTCACATTGCTGTTAGGGATTCCATTTTGTCAACAAGAATTTGCAGCTGTTTTGTGATGTTGTTTCAGCAACTGATTTTAAATGACAGCAACGACAGCACAATTTGAACTCAACTCAGACAAACTAAAATGAGCTTGAACCTTCAGTATTGCAAAGCTCAAAGCCCCACCACGATGCAATCACAAGTGCTCAATTTTAAAAAGAGACAAGTTCTTGATTCAATTGCATTTGGAGAAATCTTACAGGAACTATATAAAAACAATGACCGAGGTTAAAAAGAAAATAATTATGATCTTACAAAGGATGAAACATTATGGTTACTACAAATTAAGGATTGAGGAGGGTTTTTGCATAAAACATTGGCTTGTTACACATGTGAAAGGTTAGGTTCACAAACAGCTGTAGGTTCTTTTCAATTGAAAGATGTTACCAAGGGCATAATTTTAAGATGATCACAAAAACAATTAGAGGGAAGGATATTTGCAGTTCAAATAACATGCATATTAAAAGTTGTCTGGAAAAGTCCTTCAGAGGGAAAGGAAAAAAACTGAATTCGATACCGACTAAATGTAACAAGCTGTGTTTAAGAGCTTTACTTCACCTGTTCTATAAATAAAACAAATCTCAGCTAACAGGAAGAATGCCTGGACTGTGAAGTCTTGCAGGGCTGACTGCCCCTGCGGAACTGCAACAAGAGGCACCACCTTCACAACATGAGGAACAAGAAATGGGAGAAAATACAATACACAATAAATGCAGAATATTCAGAACTTCTCACTTGTGATCTGATCAGCTGATGGTGATTTCCAAACTGACTCTGAATTTCACATGAGAACTTGAAGACAGTGCTATGTACAATTATGCTTCAGGTGAAAACTGCTGCCCAAAATAGCTCTTTCCTGTTTAGTTCCAGATGCATTCATTCCTCTGCTGCTCAAATTTATTATGTGGTGGATAGGAATAATCAGGGGCAGTAGTATACAATGCTCCTTTTCTTCTACCTATTTTTACCCATTTTTCTAATCAATCTATACAGAGATGGTAGCACACATCTCTGGAGCAGGTGGGTTTTGAATCCAGGCCACCCAGTCCAGAAGTTCAGACATGATCACTGTACCTCAAGAGGACCATCTCATTTTCTTTTACTTTCTTCAGGCTTCTGAAACCCTTTGTCAGTTAAATCATTCCCAATTAATCCTATCATTGAGTGACAAACATGGGCGATTTTATGTCAGACACAGCTGTACTGTGATAAGCCATCAAATAATACCTTCTGAAACTTACCATTCAGACTTTAAGACTGGCCATTGATGAGAGGTTGGAAGAGCTGAACGAAAATATTTGTCAATATCTAACTTAAAGGAGAAAGTCTGGGGAATGAAATAAAGAAAATAAAATAAAAGGTCATTGTGAAGGAATCATAGGATTCCTCCAGTGTGGAAACAGGCCATTTGGCCCAACAAGTCCATACCAACCCTCCAAACAGTAACCCACCCTGACCCATCCCCCTACCCTATTACTCTACATTTCCCCTAACACACCTAACCTACATACCCCTGGACACTTTGGGCAATTTAACATGGCTAATTCACCTAACATGCACATCTTTGAACTGTGGGAGGAAACCAGAGCACCCAGATGAAACCCACACAGACACAGGAAGAATATGCAAACTCCACACAGACACAGATAGACAGTCATCCGAGGCTGGAATTGAACTCTGATCCCTGGTGCTGTGAGACAGCAGTGCTAACCACTGAGCCACCGTGCCAGTACGAAGTATGTCACTCAGTCCTTTGAGCCTGTTAAGCCATTCGATAAGACAATATTTGATTTGATTGTTGCCGTAACTCTAGTTGTAAGCATCTTGTTCATAAAGTCAAACTGAAAAATATACAAGTTAAGTTTTGAGAGTTAAAGTTTTAACTGTAAATGATGGGAAATTTGGCTGAGGGGTTGATAACCCTGAGACAATTTAAATGAGTTTGGGGTTCATTACACTTGGAGAACTATGATTGGGTTATGCTGATTAGAGATTAACAGTAAGAAAAGTAAGATCACAAAACAATAAGTAGGCATATTTAGCTACAGAACTGAAAATGTGACATCTAAAGCCCTTACACTAAGGGCAGTTGAGAGGAATGTTTCTGCTGAGAGATTGAGCTAAATTAGTTTAAACACATTCAGTAAACCCTGATGGGCTGTAAAATGCATTGCTTTCTTCAGATCAAGGAAGTAATTTAAATGAGGGATTTAAAATAGTAGCAATGACACTGGACTAAAGCCATACAACCAAACTAACATCGATGGGAATTGGGTTCAAATCCCATCAGGGCAGGTGGCAAAATCTGAACTGAATTAACAAATCTGTAATTCATAAACCATTCTAACCCACCATGAAACCATATTCTGGATTAGTGGTGCTGGAAGAGCACAGCAGTTCAGACAGCATTGAGGAGCAGTAAAATCGACGTTTCGGACAAAAGCCCTTCATCAGGAATAAAGGCAGAGAGCCTGAAGGGTGGAGAGATAAGCTAGAGGAGGGTGGGGTGAAAGTAGCATAGAGTACAATAGGTGAAATGACCCGGGAGAGGGACTCCCTGAGATTCTTGTAGAGAGAGGAGGAAAACTTCTTCAAGACAGGCATCCTTGCAAGAGGATTCGCAGTAGGGTTAAAACCAACTAGGTAAAAACAATGACTGCAGATGCTGGAAACCAGATTCTGGATTAGTGGTGCTGGAAGAGCACAACAGTTCAGGCAGCATCCACGAAACCATTGTCCATTATTGAAAAAAAAAGCTCGTTCCCTAGTATCTTTTTAGGGTAGAGAACTGCCTTCATACCAGGTTTGGTCAACAAATAACTCTAGATCTGCAGCAATATGGACAACTCTCTGAACGGCCACCTGGAATGGTCAAGCAAGCCATTCAGCCGTCTCAAACAGCAATGAATTAAAAGGAATAAAACCTGAGAAACCAATCAGCATCAGATGAGATGTCAGACATCAAGCAAATTCTGCAAAGTCCTCCTTACTAACAAGAAGAATATCTAGAGACTTGGACCAAAATTGAGGAGGTGTCTCTCAGAATATCAAGCAATAGTCTGACAGTTAAACACAAGAAACATACCCAAGAGGCAATCTCCCAGACACCATCATCATCATTCCGGAGTAAAACCTATTCCAACAAAGATGGCAATACAGTAGTATACAGTCAAAAGGATCTGCCTCAATGGTGCTAGTTGTCAGCGGGTTCAGATTGTTGAAAGATTTGTGGTTTAAGCTCATTCACTCCACTTGCATTTGCTATCAACCAAATCTGGGTTGTCCACTAACAGGAAAAACACAACATTTGGGGTTCTTGTGGTGCAGTGATAGTGTCCTTAGCTCTGGGCCAGAATATCCACCTGCTTCAAAAGGTGTGTAATAACACATCTGAACAGGTTAATTAAAAAGATCTAATCAAGAGGGAGTTGCCTTGGCAATCATCGACATTGATTTCCAGATTTGTGTTATCAGGCTAAGTTCTGCAAGAACATCCTTCCACTACCATTGACCACAATTGCCTGCTTTGGCTAATGAATCAGTACTTCTCAATATTGAGCACGAATTGGAAGAGACACTGAGGATGGCAAAGATAAAAAACATACCTTTGAGTGGAGAACATTGTTGTCTAATCACCAAGAATGGCTTGAAAGTACCACTACAGATTGAGTCCTAAAGAACATAGCTGCTAAACTTGTCTGTGGCTGGTTTTGAGGGAACCAAGAAGAAATCGACTTGATCTTTAGGAATAGGTCCAGTCAAGGATAGTAGTGGGAAGTTGCGTGTGGAGGCGGAAGAGATTGGGGAGACACTGAATGAATACTTTTCTTCAGTATTTACTCAGGAACAGGGCATTGTCGTCGATGTGAATACTGAGTCACAAATACGTAGAATGGATGGCTTTGAGGTATGTAGAGAAGAGGTGTTGGAAATCCTGGAAAAGGTGAAAATAGATAAGTCCCCTGGGCCTGATGGCATTTATCCTAGGATTCTCTGGGAAGCAAGGGAGGAGATTGCAGAGCCATTGGCCTTGATTTTTATGTCCTCTTTGTCTACAGGAGTAGTGCCAGAAGACTGGAGGATAGCAAATGTGGTTCCCTTGTTCAAAAAGGGGAGTAGGGATAACCCTAGTAACTATAGGCCGGTGAGTCTCACTTCCGTTGTGGGCAAAGTCTTAGAGAGAATTGTAAGGGATAGGATTTATGCACATCTAGATAGGAATAATGTGATCAAGGATAGTCAGCATGGTTTTGTGAAGGGCAAGTCATGCCTCACAAACCTTATTGAATTCTTTGAAAAGGTGACGAAGGAGGTTGATGAGGGGAAAGCGGAAGATGTGGTATATATGGATTTTAGTAAGGCGTTTGATAAGGTTCCCCATGGTAGGCTACTGCAGAAAATACGGAGATATGGCATTGAGGGTGAGTTGGAGGTTTGGATTAGGAATTGGCTGGATGGAAGAAGACAGAGGGTAGTAGTTGATGGCAAAGTTTCTTCATGGAGTGCCGTCACTAACGGTGTTCCGCAAGGATCTGTTTTGGGACCATTGCTGTTTGTCATTTTTATAAATGACATGGAAGAGGGGTTAGAAGGTTGGGTGAGCAAGTTTGCGCATGA
>NC_057716.1:18815361-18835975 GCF_004010195.1 Chiloscyllium plagiosum | reverse complement strand
AGATATAGGACTGAAGTTAGGGGTAGGTTCTTCACTCAGCGAGTCGTAAGTTCATGGAATGCCCTGCCAGTAGCAGTGGTGGACTCTCCCTCTTTATGGGCATTTAAGCGGGCATTGGATAGGTATATGGAGGATAGTGGGTTAGTATAGGTTAGGTGGGCTTGGATCGGCGCAACATCGAGGGCCAAAGGGCCTGTACTGCGCTGTATTCTTCTATGTTCTATCTCACCAATCTAATTGCCTCAGATGCTTCTGTCCACAACAGTATTGGTAGGAGTGACCATTGCACAGAGTCTTTGGGAGTGCCTCCATAACACCTACCAGATAAAGCAACTCAA
Source organism: Chiloscyllium plagiosum (assembly GCF_004010195.1). Taxonomy (NCBI): domain Eukaryota; kingdom Metazoa; phylum Chordata; class Chondrichthyes; order Orectolobiformes; family Hemiscylliidae; genus Chiloscyllium; species Chiloscyllium plagiosum. The sequence continues at coordinate 18,835,637 of NC_057716.1, read as the reverse complement.
AACCAAGCTTTTATGAAATGCTACGGATCATCATTGTTACCAATGCACTCAAGCACAATCTGTACACTGATTTTGCAGCATATAATCTACTTTATCATTACCAACCACCTCTGGGCTGAAAGTGGTTCAAAGAAGAGTGCAGGAAAGCATGCTATGAACAGCACCAGGCATACCTAAAAATGAGATGCCAAACTTCTGAAACAACAGCACAGGATGGCTTGCATGCCAAACAGCAGAAGTAGCATGCAATACATAGATACAAGCAATGCTCCAACAGTTCAGATTAAGGTTCTGTAGCCCTGCAACATCCAGTCATGAATGGTGGTGAATAATTAAACAAAAGGTGGAGGAGCTTTGATAATTACCTCTATCTTCAATGGTGGGGAGACCAGAACGTAGGTGCAAAGACAACTGAAGCATCTGTATTCACCTTCCAACAGAAATACCAATGGTCCATCTTTATTTCTTCCTGAAGTTCCCAACATCAGATGTCAGTCCTCAGCCAGTTCAATTCACTCCACATGATATCAAGAAACCCTTGGTGCCAACAGATATATAAATGGCTATAAACTCTGACAACATATTTTGGCAATAGTACTCAAGGCTTGAGCTCCAGAAGTAGCTAAACCCCTAGCCAACTGTTCCAGGACAGCTACAGCACACTGGCACCTATCCAGTGATGTGAAAAATTGACCTGAAATAACCTATGCATGAAAAGCAGGACAAATCCGATCTGCCAGTTGCCAATTATTACCCTATCAGACTACATTCAAAGTAATGGATGGAGGCATTAAACAACATTTGCTTGGCAATAACTAATGCCCCGTTTGGGTTCTGCCAGGACTGCTCAACTCCTGACCTTATTACAGTCTTGGTGCAAACATAGATGAAAAAGCTGAACTCCAAAAGATGATATTGAATGCCCTCAGTAAATAAGGATGGCACAAAGTAACCCTAGATAAACTGAAGTCAATGGGAATCAGGGTGAAAACTCTCCCATAGGTGAAGTGGCATCTCGCACAAAGGAAGGTGCTTGTATTTGATGGAGGTCAGTCATCTCAATCCCAGGAATTTCTCAGAATAGTGTTCCCGGTTCATCAATCTTCAGGTGCTTCATCAATAACCATCATAAAAGGTCAGAAGAGGGGATGTTTGCTGATGATTGTACAATATTCAGCACCATTTGCCATTCCTCATAATTAAGCATCTCATGTTAATATATCAATTTAATTACTGTCATAAGTACCAAGATACAGTGAAAAGCATTTTGTGTGCAATCCAGGCAAATCATACTTTAAGTAAGTATACCAGGGTAACAGAACACAATGAACATATTGTTACAGATACAGACAAGATGCAGAGAAAGATCATTCAAAACTTTGATAAAAGCGGGAAACAAGATATCCTTGAATGTGTTCTCAAACTTTTATATCTTCTGCCAAGCAGAAGAAGGTAAAAGTGCATTTAACTGGGATAGGAAGAGTCTTTGATTATGTTGGCTGCTTTCCCAAGGCAGCTGGAAGTATAGATGAAGTCAATGGATTGAAGGTTCGTTTACATGAAGTAATTGGCGGTGTTCATAATTCTCTGCAATTTCTTGCTGTCTAGGGCATACCAAGATGTGATGGATCTGGATAGGATGCTTTCTATGGCGCATCAATAAAAATTGGTAACAGTCATTGTGGACATGCCGCATTTCCTTAGCTTTCTGAGCAAGTAGAGACACTGGTGTGCTTTCTTGATTATAGCATCATTGTGGATAGATCGTTAGTAATATTTGCTCCTAGGAACTTCAAGCTCTCAACCACCTCCACCTCAGCACCACTGATACAGACAGGGGCACGTCCTCCACTCCATTTCCTGGTCAAAATCCAGCTACCTTTGCTTTGTTGACATTAAGGGAGAGATTATTGTCTTTACACCATGCCACTATGCTCTCTCTCTCTCTCCTGTACTCTTTCTTATCATTGTTTAAGATCCAACCCAGTACAGTGGTGCCATCAACAAACGTGTAAATGGAGTTGAAGCAGAATTTGGCCTCACAAAGTAACATTCATGCACACAATGACCATCTTGAAAATGAAAAGATTTACCACCTCCCTTTGAAATTCAATGGTGCTTCCATAATTGAATCCCCCACTGTCAATACCCTTGGAATTATCAATGATCAGAAACTCAACTGGACTCACTAAATAAACAGTCAGATGTTAGGAATATTGCAGCCAGTAACTTACCTCCAGACTAAGAGGCATTTGGATGGGTATATGAATAACGAGGGTTTGGAGGGATATGGGCTGGGTGCTGGCAGGTGAGACTAGATTGGGTTGGGATATCTGGTCAGTATGGATGGGTTGGACCAAAGGGTCTGTTTCCATGCTGTACATCTCTATGACTCCAAATGTCTGTCCATCATCTGCAAATGCACAAGTCAGGAGTGTGATGGTATATTCCCCTCTTGCCTGGATAGGTGCAGCTTCAACAACACTCAACAAGCTTGACACCATCCAGGACAGAGCAGCACACTTGACTGGCACCACATTGACAAGCACCCATTCCCTCCAGCTCTGGCACTCAGTAGCAGCAGCATTATTTTAAAAGATGCCTGCAGAAATTCAAAGATCCTCAGACAGCACCTTCCAAACTCTCAATCACTTCAATCTAGAAGGACAAGGGCAGCAGGGAACACCACCCACTCAAGTTCCATTCAAGCTACTCCCCACCCTGACTTGGAAATATATCAGGAGAAAGTGAGGGCTGCAGATGCTGGAGATCAGAGCTGAAAATGTGTTGCTGGAAAAGCGCAGCAGGTCAGGCAGCATCCAAGGAACAGGAGAATCGATGTTTAAGGCATAAGCCTTCCTGAAGAAGGGCTTATGCCTGAAACGTCAATTCTCCTGTTCCTTGGATGCTACCTGACCTGCTGCGCTTTTCCAGCAACACATTTTCAGCTTGGAAATATATCACCACTCCTTCACTGCCACTGTGTCAAAATCCTTGAATTCCCTTTTTGTGGTTCTAAAAGGTACTCACCACAAACTTCTCAAGGGCAACTGGGATGGGCAATATAAATGCTGGACAGCAAGCGACTCTCATGTCCCAAGAATGAATTTCAAAAGAATTCGACTTGATTGGCACCCCACCGATCACCTTAAAAATGCTGTTCCTCCACCACAGTACACTGTTGCCACTGTGACAAATCTACAAGATGCACCAAGGAAACTCAATAAGACTCCTTTCACAGCACCTTCCAAAACTGCAATTCCCCAACAGTGTGCCATTCTGACTTTGACCCAGATTGCCGCCTCACTGGGTCAAAATCTTGGGACTCCCTTTGTGACAGCAATGTGGCCATACCTATAAAAAATGGACTGTGACATTTTAAGGCAGTAACTCACCACCATCTTCTCAAGGGAAATAGAGTGGGAAATAAATGCTGGCTGAACTAGCAGCATCCATATTTTGTGAAAGATTTTTGTTTACAAACTGCCTTCCATACTGACATTATAATAAATCGCCAGTAAAACCTTGACATTTGAAGTTCAGAGCACCCTGCAAGCTTCAATTTGATTGTATGCTACAAACTGTCTGATATATTGTGAGGAGATTCAATCCAACAAGAACCATCCTTTAAATTCCTTGTAATCCTATTTCAAGGAAAAGAAAGGTTAGCAGAGTATAGAATCTTGTCACCAACTATCAGGCAGGCAAGCAAGCAATTTTTATTTATCTGACACTAAGATTACTGCAAACTGATTAAAATTCAATTTAAGAACTTTAAAGCTGGCAAAACCAATTAATCCTTCTATCAGACTTTATGGCTAAAAGGTCTCCAAGACTAGTCATTTTCAAACCAACTTTTCAAAATACCCAACTGCTGTTGCTACAATTGATGACAGGGAAAGGCAAAGAATTGAAAACTAAAGAACCATTCAGAACTTGGAGATACACTAATAAAGAGTCGACCACCACCAGTCCAATCTATGATGCAAATCTAGCCTATGAGAATTTATTTTGAATACAGCAGGATTAACATCAAAATTTAAATTTTGAATGTATACATTCGTAATGTAAACCCCTATGTAAACAATTGCTGGTCATGGTAAAGTCGCAGGTCTATTAACTTCAGTGGTGCTACAGACCATTCTCAAACTTTATCGCAGGTCTCTGCTGACCATAAATTAAAATTCAGCAATCTGTCTTTCAAAGAAATGTATTTTTTCCCTTTTAAACTTAAGATTTCCTCAGTTCCTGAGCTGTTTCCTCCAGCCATGATGAAATGTTCCATTTAACCTGACAAAGTAAAAAGCACATCACATATCAATGTGCACTGTATTAAATTAAATGACAAATACATTAACTCAGCAGGCTTTTAACATATGCTTTAAGACTGTGGCAAATTAGATTTAAAATGGATGCCATTCACTTTTTTACAAATCTAAAATGGATATTCAGAAACATACAGCAATGAGCGCTTGATTTATGAATTTTGTCCCAATGGCCACAATACCTTGAAAACAAAGAATTGGAACCAGTTAAGACCCAAAACTCTCAATCCAATCAGAATTACAGATCCCCCTCATCATAATTAAGGACAGAAAATAACAGATTCTGCAATATTGTCACACATCTAAGTAACTGTTGCTTTAATCATTATAGAAATTTATGAAAACACAAGTCAGAACCTTTCTTTTGGTGGTTGGTTTTGAATAAATTTCTGATCAGCATTCCATTTATTTCCCAAGAAATTCAATTGAGGAGGAAAACAAGATGGCTCCTCAACAACTACTTCATCTCAAGCAAATCTACACATTGGAGAGTAGATAACTCGTGACCTTTTCAAATTTGGCTTATTTACTAAAACATGTATTCAGAATTTGAGCAAAGCTTTCAAGAATTGCCCCTACTTGAAATGGGATGGTGATGTGGGTTTCTTTCTTTAAATGCATCAAATCCCTATTGTGTTACATGCAAACATAGATGCGAGGAGACGACGACTGAGCTTCTTGAGCATGCTCCATATTAGTTAAGATCATGGATGATCTAATTTCAACCTTAAGTCCACATTTCCACTTTTCATCAATGACCTTTCATTTCTTTGCTCAGCAAGAATCTATATACCTTTGCTCTAAAAAATATTCAAAGATTTTGCTTCCACCTATTTCTGAGCAAGAAAATTACAAAGACCCATGATCTTCAAAAAACAAAATTGCTTCATTTCTCTCAAATGGGTGAACTCTTACTTTCTAGTTCTAGTGACTCCTAGTTCTAGATTTGCCCACAGGAGACATCCTTTACATAATCACTTTGGCCAACCCCTTCAGGATCTTGTATGTTTCACTCAAGTTCCCTCATTCAAATTTCAGCAAAGACAAACTGAATTCTTCCTCATAAAATAGTTTGCCCATTCTAGTTACTTGTCTAGTAAACATTCTAACATCCTTCATTAAATAAGGAGACCAACATGGTACACAGTGCTCTGCAAAACAAATATAATATCCCTATTTCTACATATAAAGTGAAAATTCTGGAACTCAGTAGGTTTGATAGCATCTGCCAACAGAAGAATAGAGTTAATCTTTTGACACAAACAATTTCTGCAGATTTCCTGACTTTTATATTTACCTCCTCTCACAATAAGCAATAACATTCGGTTGGCTTTCATGATTACTTGCTGTACCTGTGCACTAGCATTCTGTGATTTATGCACTCGGGCACCCCAATCTCTCTGCAATTCAGAGCTTTGCAATCTCTCACTATTTAGAAAATACAACTTTTTTCCAAAGTTTCCCTCATTACGCTCTAATTCCAGATCTTTGCCTGCTCATTTAATGTGTCTATTTGTAGTCTTTTTCATGACTTACTTTTCCACCAAACTTTGTTATTAGCATATTTAGCAAATGTGTCATTCATATAAATTGTAAAAAAAAGTTGATAGCCTAACATTGCTTCCTGTTGCATCCCATTCACTACATCTTGGCAAGCAGAAAAAAAAATGCTGCTTCCATTTCTGTTAGCTAGCCATACGTTAACCACTACACCATAAATCATTTTCAACAATAATCTTTGAAGTGGCATTTTATCAAATGCCTTTTGGAAATTTAAGTTGAGACAAGGGGTTTCCATTTTATCAACTGTATGTTACTTAGACAGAAAACACAAAAAATACGAGTAGAGCATTCTGCATTGTTAAAAGATTAAATTGGACTATCTCCCTGGACATTAATGTAATGTTAAAGGGTTAAACTGCACTGTCTTCCTCCAGAAACTGAACATTCTAGAGGTGGGTGGGGATGGCATTCATGCAGAAATGTGAATGTCTCATACTTCATTTAGACAGTCATTTGCGACTACTCTCCTTCTATTATCAAATTAAACTGTCATTCAGTCCCTTCCATTCAGAAATACTTTCATAGCCACCTCCCAGCCAATCAGGTTCATTTGCGTGATCCTCCACGATACTGAAGAAACACATCCCCTTTATTCAAGTCAGTTGGTAATGCTTACAGGTACTCTGACCACCTCACCCACCCTCAATAACCACGTTACCCGAGGTACGATGGTAGGATAAGGTCATCCTTGAAGATAAAGTAAATGTAAACACCCTCATCCTGGGGAAACATTATGCAAACGATTTCTTGACTGTGAGATTCCCCAAGACAACGTAGGTGTGATATGTCCTAGTTTCAGAAATGGCTATGAAAGCATTTCTGAATGGAAGGGACCGAATGAGAGTTTAACTTGACAATAGCAGAACAGCAGTAAATGGCTCCCCAAATGAAGTGACAGTCATCCACATTCCTGCACATATGTCACCCGCAACCAAAGACAGTACAGTTTAACCCTTTAACATTACATTAATGTCCAGAGAGATAGTACAATTTAATCTTTTAACATTACACTTGCTTTTTATTTCCTTGCATTTTTGAATAAAGGAGTTACATTTGCTATCTTCCAATCTAATGAAACCTTCCCCGGCATCAAAGTAATTTCAGAAAATTACACCCAACACAACTATCCCAAAAGCCATTCTTTAATATCCTAAAATGAAGTTCATCAGAGCTTAGGGAATAAAGCACACATCCCCAACAATTTGCTTGCAGCACTTAACTAGATACTAAATTTCTTGCATTCCTTCCTCCCATTTCCTTAAATACGATATTTCTAGGATGACGCATCCACAGCATAGATCTATTCAATTCATCGGTCATCTCCTTACTTTTCATTAATTCCCCAGTCTCTCTTTCTAGAAGTTAAACATTCACTTGGTTGCCTTCTTTCCTTTTTACTTATCTGAATAAACTGTTACTGTCTGTTTTGACATTTCCAGGTAAACTTCTTTCTCTCATACTAGTTGTCGTTTACTCCCACCTGCCCTCTGGACAATAAATGCTGGACTAGCCAGCAAAGTCCACATCTCATAAATGAATTTTAAAAATACTCTATTTTAAGACTTTCAGTCATTCTGTGCCATTCTGTCCAAGCATTTGGCCTATCACTCCAAAAAACTTTGCTTTTTCTTTACATTTGACGCAAGGTTGGGAATTATGATTTCAAACAAGGTGCAAAGACAAAATAGCAGTACATGTGATTATAGTTTCTCTGTAATATTGTCGCTTGAGATGTTTCAATGATAAAAGTCACAAGGTTTAGAGATGGTATCTAAATAACCTTGGTGAGTTGCTTCAGTACATCCTGTAAATTAGAGCTTATGCAGCTATATGCACTGGTAGTAGAGGGGAAAACACAGTGTAAGTCAGGAACAGGAGTAGGCTGTATGGCCCCTCGAGCCTGCTCTGTCACTCAATAGGGTCATGGCTGATCTGACATGTGCACTTTCTTGTCCTTTTCCCATAACCCTCAGTTTCCCCACTGATCAAGAGTTTATCTCAACCTTCAATCTACACAAGGACCCCAAGAATAAACAGGTGAATAACCATGATAATAAAGGCAGATTTGTGCCTCAGCATACAAAGATCAGGCAGCTCTGGATCCCAGTTAGAAATTGGAAAGTGAAATCAGGCAGTGAATATATACCAACAGTGGAATAACTGACACAGAAGTGAAGGCTGAATAACTCAGTAAGATGCAAATAGGAAGAGGGTGAGAGAAAAGGAGGAAGAATGTAAAAAACATATGCCGTTTGAACAAACAAATTCTTTTGAAATTATTCAAAGACTGAAACTGTGTGCATCATGACAGACAGAAATAATGCAGCACTCAATGAATTCAGGGAGCACGGAGTTTGAAATAATTTCTCAATACACCACCCAGAAAATTAATATTGCAACATCCTGATTATTTCATTCATATTTTTCATGCTTCCTGCCAGAATCGTCAGTGAGCATGTTTCGTGAAAGAAAAGCCAAACACAGTGTGAAACATTCTGGGGCGCAGCAGGAGTATAACAAGAACAGAATTAAATTGGAGCTTCAACAGATGCGATTGATATTGAGGGATCTGTGTACCTAGATGGGCTGTAATCACAGGCAACATGGCAAGGAGAAGAAAAAACTTCACATGCAGAATCTCACCTACCACTAATAAAGCTATAAAGCAACAAGGAACAACCTCCAACAGCACAATACCCTGTATGCCAGAGGATGTGGAGAATGCTGGTACAATTGCAGCATTTATGAGGCATTTGGATGGGTATATGAATAGGAAGGCTTTGGAAGGATATGGGCCGGGTGCTGGCAGGTGGGACTAGATTGGGTTGGGATATATGATCGGCATGGACGGGTTGGACCGAAGGGTCTGTTTCCATGCTGTACATCTCTATGACTATTTCCAAACTGTAATTTGATTCAAGTTTTACTATTTATGATTTGCTTTTAAGGGGAACCTTGATAACTTAAAACTGCCCCTTCCCCCAAAAATAAAGAACACCCATTGTTTCCAGCAATCTCCTCTATCCTGTTTCTGACTATTGCTCTCTGCTTTTTTTTGGCACCCCTTAATTTCAGAGAGGTAGAAGTTATTATTGGTATCGGATCCAATTCAGATCACCTGGCCAATCAACTATTCTTCACAAGAACATAAACAACATACATGGTTAATAAACTGCGGGGACAGGGCAATACACCCAGCCCTAGTCACACCCTCATTCCATTTCTGCAAATAAAGTTTCCAACTGAAACCAGAAGCAAAACATCAGTCTGTGACACAGAGGCCAACTGGGTAAAAACAGTGAACCCAGTATTGTGCAGCAATCAAATCTGTGATCTTCCTGGTCATTAAGAGCAAGCTAACAGGACACCTATAAAAGTAGGGTATCACATCTTCTAGTTCAGTCCTGCATTGAAACAGATATCAGTTTTACATAAAAACAGCACAGAAGCATGTACACAACAAAAGCAGCAATGGTAAAATGCAAATAAAAAACTACTGTCATGAGTACTAGAGAGTCTATTTGTTATTTAATTACTCATACAAACATCCAAACTGTTGTTACCAATACATCAGATTGTGCCGAAATGATATTAATACTCAATATGTTTTTTTAAGTAGCACTATGAAGTGTTATATAGTAAACTCTTATGCAGGCCATTCGCAGTCTATCTTTACTTCACTGATGACTTGTTGCAACACGTGTTATTGGACTTCCATTTACAGTCTGATTGGCTCAGTGGTGTTGGTTGATTTGAGATTCAGAGCAGATCCTTTCTTATTTCTCACTCCGCAGAAAGAGAAGGAAGCTAATCGTACAGCTATGTGATATAATGACAGCAGCCATATTGTAAGTTACAAAGACCCAACAAACTGACCTTATTGTTCTTTAACACCAAAATAAAAGTAAGGATGCGCAATTTAGCACAACCAAATTTACCTCTACGGTATATTAACTCCCCCATTGAAGCTGTTCCCTCCAGTGCATTCACTTTTTAACTTCTCCCAAATATATAAAGCTGCCTATGAAACTTCCCACAATCCCAAAATTTATTAAGTTCAACCTTCTTCAGTTTAATACTTCCATTTGTTGTAATAACATCAACAACTTACTTCATTTATATACAGCCTTTGAAGTAAAATGTCTCAAAGGTGTTTTACCAAACTGCTATTCAACAAAACTTGATACAAATCACAAAAAGAGCTTCAGGACAGGTGATATGGTCATAGTGGTAGGTTTGACAAAGCAGCTTAAAGTAGAAGACAGAGCAAGAGGCAGAGAATTGGTAAATTCAAACACCCCTGAAGCAAATTGCATTTGGCCACACTTAATTCTGATCATTGCTTCTTTCATATCTTGTTAATGTTATGCAGATTTTCATTTCTTTGTCTGCTGGCCATCCTGACTACCTCAAATCTCTGTCTACACAGTATATAATTAAACTGTAATCCACTTTTTGCTCTACACTAGTCTAAGAAAAACTTAATTTCTACCTCGAACAGTTGTTAAAGTGCACTTTATTTGCTGCACTCCACAGCTACCTAAAACCTCCAACTGACCTGCACCACACAAATACTCCTATCACTCTGATTGTGACCTCTCTCCCTTAGGAAAGCATGCCAATGCCCAAAAGGTTCAGGCATTCTGGTAAAATATCTAAGTGTACCTTTCAGTGATGACTCCTTTTCCCATTTTACTCTTCGTGTTGTGAGCCTGAATGCTCATCTGGCAAAAGGAGAAACACCCGGTGCTTCTTTTTTACTCCATAATTCAAAAGGTACCCTGCAGCAAGTTATTAATTAGTTCTTTCCATGCTGTACATCTGTACAACTCTTAACAAGATCAGGGGCGGAATCTGTCTCAATGTTGAATTCCCTTTTGCAAGAGGTCAATTGAAGCATCCAACTATTATCCCAGCTAACTCAGCACAGATCAAGGATCACATTGTGACCTCCGTGCCATTCAATGAACATACAGATGTCAAAATGTTCACATTAAATCTGTCCTATTTATACTCCCTTAATTCTGTAATCCTGTAATGAAAATAAAAGTCACTAATCAGCAGTGGAAAGGCCTAGACCATACGGCAGTGAATGAACTGTCAGCACCAGGCATCCTTTGTAACCTTTGTAACTACACTGCTTTGTGACAATATCAGCAGAAATATAGCCTCATTCCAATACAAAACACAAGATTCAAAAAATCATGAGAAAATACTAAACAATTCACTAACGCTCACCTCTTGGTGCATAAGCTCTCCCATTGCAATACCATCTCTCATATTAATTTGCTCAAAACTCATCCCTCTGATACATTACCCCTCCCATTCATTTCCAGTGCTAATGTAACACCCTCAAAGCTTTTATCTTTTGAAAGAACAAACTTTCATTTTACAGTCACATTTTTGTATGAATTACTTTGCAGTTAAGCAGCTTCTTTTACATTCAAATCAATATTTTTAAAGGTAGATATTCTTTTTTTAAAAAAGTGATTAATGATCAGACAAAGTGCTCTCAAAACAGTAGATGGACAAGTAAAGGCCAGAACACAAAAGGGTTTTCCTGCTTCAAATCGTGCCATGGGATCTTTTACCTCACAAACAATTTGAACATCGATTCTAAGGACAGCTGTTTTGAAAGTTCAATGCTCCCTCAATAATACAATGGATTGTCAGCATCTTATGGATTTATAAACCTGAAGTACATCTTGAGCTATAAATTTCACCTATTCTATTCAACACTGCCTTTCACTCTACTTTTTGTCATTTACATAAATGATTTGTGGAGCATAAGAGATACAATTAGTAAGTTTGCAGATGACACCAAAATTGGAGGTGTAGTGGACAGCGAAGAGGGTTACCTCAGATTACAACAGGATCTGAACCAGATGGGCCAATGGGCTGAGAAGTGGCAGATGGAGCTTAATTCAGATAAATGCGAGGTGCTGCAATTTAGGAAACCAAATCTTAATAGGATTTATACACTTAATGGTAAGATCCTAGGGAGTGTTGCTGAACAAAGAGACCTTGGAGTGCAGGTTCATAGTTCCTTGAAAGTGGAGTCACAGGTAGATAGGATAGTGAAGGCGGAGCTTGGTATGCTTTCCTTTATTGATCAGAGTATTGAGTACAGGAGTTGGGAGGTCATGTTGCGGCTGTACAGGACATTAATTAGGTCACTGTTGGAATATTGCGTGCAATTCTGGTCTCCTTCCTATCGGAAAGATAGTGAAACTTGAAAGGGTTCAGAAAAGATTTACAAGGATGTTGCCAGGGTTGGAGGATCGGAGCTACAGGGAGAGGCTGAACAGGCTGAGCTGTTTTCCCTGCAGCGTCAGAGACTGAGGGGTGACCTTACAGAGGTTTACAAAATTATGAGGGGCATGGATAGGATAAATAGACGAAGTCTTTTCCCTGGGGTCAGGGAGTCCAGAACTAGAGGGCATAGGTTTAGGGTGAGAGGGGAAAGATATAAAAGGGACCTAAAGGGCAACATTTTCATGCAGAGGGTGGTACGTGTATGGAATGAGCTGCCAGAGGATGTGGTGGAGGCTGGTACAATTGCAACATTTAAGAGGCATTTGGATGGGTATATGAATAGGAAGGCTTTGGAAGGATATGGGCCGGGTGCTGGCATGTGGGACTAGATTGGGTTGGGATATTTGGTCGGCATGGACAGATTAGACCGAAGGGTCTGTTTCCATGCTGTACATCTCTATGACGATGACTCTAAATGGAGAAGAGAATAACTTTCCAATATACTGATGACCAGTGAAAAAAAATTCCATAACTAGTTACTCTATCATAAATCTTCAAAATCTCGAACACATCAGTTTACCTCCTAACCATGTTTAAAAAAAGTTAGACATTGAAACATTAGCCCTAATTCTTTTCACAAACGCTCTCTGCCAAGTACTTCCACAATTTCCAGGTTTTCTTTCAGATTTCCTGCATCTGCAGTACTTCACTTTTGCATTCTTTAATCATCGCTGCTCCACTAAGAAGCTGTTCAAGACACTCCATTAAAAAAAACCCAAATGGTAAAGTGAAAAATTCAACAGAAAATATACCATTAACATTTTTTTTTGCAGCCAGCTAGTTTCCTGGCAGGGAAGGTAATGGAATAGTTGAGGTAAAGTTACGAAGAAAGGGAATAGTTTCAGCAAAAAGTTGACTCAGGCAGAAGTGAAAGATGATGTTACATACATAGAAATAGGCAGTCATTCTGACAGGAAGGACCTGAGATTTGAAACCTGGAAGTTAGCAACAACCAACCTAGTTTAACCAGTGTTTAGGGAACAACACGAAAAATGAAGGCATGTTTCAATGAAGGCCAAAGACTATAGACTCAAAATTACACTTCAACCAAGGCTTTATGCTGGAAAGCACAGGAGCAGCAGAGATTGAAGAGGCAGAGGTGAATGTCATCAATGTACAAATGGAAGCCGATTCCACAATTTGAAAATCAATTGCTGGAGATTCTCTGGTTGTAGTCAAATTGATAATTGCGGAAGTGAGAGCAGTAGCACTAAATTGAGCAATTGAGAAAACGTAGACACAGATGCTGAATCAACTACACTGATTCAATCTGCCAATGTGAGGTACAATTTATTCTCTGGTACTGTTCTACAAGGTGATTAGAATATAGTGTGCCTGCATATAATTGGCTACACATGCACTCTGTCCTTCCACTGAGAGTCTCAATTACCAAGTGCAGCATCAGAAGAGGAGCTTATCTAACTCAAAAAAAGCAGCCTTTGATAAGCATTCCTAAGTTTTCACCATCCTCTTCACATAACTTCACAGAAGCAACTACTATTCCACCAACTTCTTTTGATACTGTTTGGAACTCAAATGCATTATTTGCAATCTACATTAATTTTCACTTGCCATAGGTTGCATCACTAGTCTCTGTTCTCGTAAAGTGTGCTTTTCTCCCCATTTTCAGCATTTCTGAATTTTGCATCATCTGTAAAGCTGGAAATTAATCCTTGTGCACATTATGAATAGGCCAAAACACAGGGACCTAAGATCATAGAACATATAAGCTAAGAGTTAGCCATGCAACGCCTTGAGCCTGCACCACCATTCAATAAGATAGTGGAAGATCTTCAACTTCCTGCATTCTTTGAGTTTTTAATATGAAAGAATCCAATGATAAGTCTTTCAATAACTAAACCTCGAGTCTCTGGGTCAGAGAATTCCACGGATGCACCACCTTTTGAACGCTAAAATCCAAGTCATTTCAGTTCAAACTGACTTCCCCCTTATTCGGAAACTGCGCCCCCCTGAATTCAGTCCTCCCCATCCTTTCTGCAGGAGGGAACACCCTTTCTGCATCTAATGCGGCGATGTCAAAGAATCTTGCATGCTTAAATTAGGTACACTTTGTAGTGTACAAAATCTCATGCAAGGACTGCACAAAACACTATATAGGACAAACAGGAAGACAGCTAACGATCCGCATCCACGAACATCAACTAGCCACGAAACGACACGACCAGCTATCCCTAGTAGCCACACACGCAGACGACAAGCAACATGAATTCGACTGGGACAACACTACCATTATAGGGCAAGCCAAACAAAGAACAGCCAGGGAATTCCTAGAAGCACGGCACTCATCCACAAACTCCATCAAAAAACACATAGACCTGGACCCAATATATCGGTCACTACAGCGGACAGCTGAAACTGACAACCGGAAGCGGCAGGGACAGGCCACTATAAATGCCGGAGGAAACACCACAGAAGCGCTTCACAGGAGGCTCCCAAGCACTGAGGATGTCACCTAGACAGGGGACGAAACGTTTGCAACAAAGATTTCCAGCTCGGCGAACAGAACCACAACAACGAGCACCCAAGCTACAAATCTTCACCCAAACTTAGGTCACTTCAAGTTAACCTCCATGAACAAGTACACGTAATTACTTGGAAGTTTAACACTGCCTAGTCACTCTATTTCAGAAAACGCTCCCAGCTGTTATCCCAACCAAAATTATTGTATCCTTTCCTCCAGTCTGTAAACAGAACTGATAATCCACTACTCTTCACTTCTTACAATATGGCTAATTTTGCATGAATGCTGCCTTTAAATCCATGGGTTTTAATTTTGATAACTGTATTAAGTAGTATATTCATTCTGAAAACCCATGTACACATCAAGAGTACTATATCTTTAAACTTGTTATTTCAAATAACTCAATCTTGTCAGAGATGGTCTTTAACAAATTCATGCTGTCATTTATCATCCGAAAGGCGATACTACCATCAACCTGATTAGCCTGCAATTCATAAGAAACAAAAAAAAGCAGGCATCCATCATTTGGCCTCTTAATCCTGTTTCAAAACTCAAGATCATGACATAACTTCCACCTTAGCCTCAGGAAGGTGTAGCCATCTCCATATCTCTTGATTCCCTTAATATCCAAATATCTGCTAATACCACAAGTCATAGGGATATACAGCATGGAAACAGATCCTTCCATCCAACTCGTCCATGCTGTCCAGATATCCTAACCTAATCTAGTCCCATTTGCCAGCATTGGGCCCATATCCATCCAACCCCTTCCTATTCATATACCCATCCAGATGCCTTTTAAATGCCATAATTGTACCAACCTCCACCACTTCCTCTGACAGCTCATTTCACCCTGTGAGAGAAAATGTTGCCCCTTAGATCCCTTTTATATTTCTCCCCTCTCACCCTAAACCTTTGCCCTCTAATTCTGGACTTCCCCAACCCCAGGGAAAAGACTTGTTGATTTATCCTAGCCATGCCCCTCATGATTTTCTAAACCTCTAAGGTTACCCCTCAGCCTTCAACATTCCAGGGAAAACAACCCCAGCCTATTTAGCCTCTGCTTATTGCTCAAATCTTCGACTCCGGCAACATCCTTGTAAATCTTTTCTAAACCCTTTCAAATTTCACAACACCTGAATATACTCAATAATGAACATTCATAGCTCTGTGGTAGAAAATTCCAAAGATTCACAAACCTTTAAGCACAAAAGTTCATAATCTTGGTCCTAAATGGCAGACTCATTTTACTGCGACTCAACCTCATTTCTAGTTTCCACAGTCAAGGAAATTTCTCTAATTAGCCCAACCCTTAATTTGGTTCTTTCTCACCTAAATGGTGAGAAAGATTTTATTTCTTTCACTATTTTATATTTAAAGCTGGTAAACTATTTTCCCATTTCCAGCTTTCATTTTCCATAATCAAATTATCTATTTTATGAACTTGATATTGTAAATCACTTTTTCATATTAACACCTCAAAATAGTTGTGATCCAGGAAACTAAAAGTTGTGGATGGCCTTTGTTTCCCACTTGAAGCAATTTGTTTAGTCTGTACCTTAGTTATCTTGTGTTTGCTCATTTACTGTTTTCTCTGCCAAGCCTTTGATTCGAAACTACTGGCACCACACTTATTTTAAAATAAATAAAACCTTTGGAGTGCCTTCACCATTGACAGCTCCAAATCCCTTTCAAAAACTATTTTCAACCCAACAATTATCATTTCTCAGATGTTTTAGTACTGACACATTCTCTACCTTCCCACTTAAGCTCCCAAAGTCATATCCTTCACAACTTCCTTATTCATTGTGCTAGAAGCATACTGATCATGCTTTTTTAGGAATTCAATGTTGCTCCCCATCCTTTACACTGCTTTCCTATATCAGAATAATTGAAGCTGTCATTATTACCACGCTATTGCTTTTATAGGTTTCACAAACTTCTTGCAGGCTTACTGCACTATCTTTCCATTATTTGGTGATTTACGTGATACACTAGGTTCTTTGCTTTTTTTAAAAATTAGAGGCAGTGTGGGGGGGTAGTTCCAAGAGTTTCACTACCCTTTTGTGAGAAGATTTTCTTTTTAAATCTCCCCAGAACAGACAAGCTCCAATGTTAAGCAAGTGTCTCTTTCTTCCAGATTACCTTTGTTCGACAACCTCCCATCTCTTGCGCTCAAGAAAATATGTTTGGTCTATTCATCATACTCCATGCATTTACCTAAATGAACTCCAACCCTGATTTCGTCTGCATTCTCCACTCTCAAGTAAGCTTGGTGGTGCAGTAACAGTGACAAGTTTAAATCCCACCTGCTACGTAGAAGTGTATTAATATGCCCGAAAGACAGGTCTTTTCCCCTCTATCTTCCCCAATAGATCATTAAGTTTAAAGGTACACTAGAATGCGAAGTAAAATATTAAAATATTTCACGATGTGATTGAACAGAAAGGTTAGAGGTTGCAATTCTCAAGGCTACTGTCCTGAATTCTGAAGTTTGGGCTCACCATACTGCTCAGCAGTCATCGAGTGAAAGGAAGAGGGAAGCTTTAAAAGATATGGTATGAAATTTAGCATTTTGCAATTTGGATTAAGTTGGAATTGATTTATGACTTACAGCAGGTCTGAATTAAGTAGCGAATGATGCATTCTGTCCTATCTAGTCATACTGATGAGATGGACATTAAACTGAGCCTGTGGTTGCAAAGTATACATGCAAATCCTTTATACATATTTCTCAAATTAAAATTAAATTCCAAGTTTCAAATATCAGGCAATACAATCGCACAGTTTCCCAAAATCAGTAAAATAAATAATCACAGTGACACAGAAAATGATATCATCTGCCATTTTGAAGTTTTATTGAGTTACATGTTCAGATAATGACTTTCAGGCTCTTCTTGCAACTGGGAATGTGCATTCCAGCCCCAATATAATTGCAATCGGATTGTTACATTAACAGAAGAAAGGAACATACGCAGTAAATTCAAAGAGTAAATCCATATTTGAACGAGTGAAGAGAAGGTTCTAAAGATGGACCAAAATATTAATTCCCCAGGCATTCAGTGAGTGAAAAAATGCAACTCAAGCATACGAGGTCTGATTCTCCAACTCTTAGCTGGCTTGAACCAGTAGGGCTGGAGTTGAGAGAAGTGGGGAATTACCCTTGGATTAGGAAAGTGAAAAACAAATAAAATCATAGAATTCAGATTCATCACTATCCAGCAATCCATGTGGATATTTCCAGATTCCGGTTTGGCTCAGAATTCAATCCTCTGACTGTAACAAAGGTAAACCATTCCTCCTAGTCCTCTTCAAATATTTGTCTGCTTTTACATGATCGAACACACCATCCGCCTACACCTGTATCATACAGCTAGATGGATCCATTTCACCTGGCTCCATTCATACAAGTCTGATCTTTCTGCTTCCACAAGAAAGTATCCCCAAGGATATATCCATTGCTCCTGACCTCACCCTACATGCTTTCGCCTCTGAAAAACCATTTGAATAAACGGCATCAGTTTTCACGAGCACATTGACAACAAGCAGCTCTACCTCACCACATCTCTCACAACACCTTCACTGTTCCTAAATTATCAGACAGTTCGTCTGGCACTCAATACTGGATGAGCAGCAATTTTCCTCAACGAACAGTGGGAAGATGAAAACCATCGCCCAGTCTTTGCAAACACCATTCCTTTCTCTTTCAGTAGCCATACAGCATACAAACAGATCCTTCCCAAACTAAACTCGTCACACCTGGCCCACATCCCTCCAAACCTTTCCAATTCATGTACTTATCCACATCTTTTAGACATAACTGTACCCACATCCTCCACACCCACACCACTGCAAAAATGTTGCCCCTATCCTTTTTAAATCTTTCTCCACTTACCTGACAAATGCTCCCCCAAGCCTTGAAATCCCTCACCACAGGGAAAAGACACCTGCTATTCACCTTACCTGTACCCCTCCATTTAAAAAAGTCTCTATAAAAGTCACCCCTCAACCTCCTTACTCAAGTGAAAAATTCCCATCCTATCCAGCCTCTATTACTTAAACCATCTGTTTCTGGCAACATCCTGATTATTTTTTTCTCC
Organism: Chiloscyllium plagiosum; assembly: GCF_004010195.1. Classification (NCBI taxonomy): domain Eukaryota; kingdom Metazoa; phylum Chordata; class Chondrichthyes; order Orectolobiformes; family Hemiscylliidae; genus Chiloscyllium; species Chiloscyllium plagiosum. The sequence continues at coordinate 18,816,852 of NC_057716.1, read as the reverse complement.
AGCCTGATAATATCCTTCTTATAAAAAGGTAACCAGAACTGGTCACAGTACTCTAGAAGAGGCCTGACCAACATTCTGTGCAACCTCAACATGACTTTCCGACTCCTATACTCAAAGGTCTGGGCTTTGAATGCAAGCATGCTAACCGCATTAATCATCGTCTACATATGATGCAAATTTCAAAGAATTATGTACCTGAACCCCTAGCTTTCTGTTCTACAATACTCTTGTCTCAAGGTAAATCAGACAGTTCAAAACATGGATATCATACTTGATGGCAAGGTGGGTTTCTCATCACTCATTCACACCATCACTAAGACCACTTATTTCCATCTCCATAACAGCTTACCCTCATTGTGTTCAAACTGTCCACAGTCTCACCCCACCCCATCTCTAAAATCCTCTGGCTCTACAAATCTGAGATATCTGAAATATCTGTGATCAAATTCTGGCCTCTTGAGCATCACAAATTGAAAGATACAAACTAGGAGTTGGAGGAGATCATTTAACCCTTTGAATCTGCTCCACCATATGACTGTGATGGATCCTCTATCTTAATGCCATATTCCCATAACACTTGACACTTAAAACCTTTGAAAAAAATCTGTATTTTTTCATTCAGTGACTTGGCTCCACAGCCTTGTGATAGAGAATTCCACAAGTTCACTACCCTGTGAGAGATTTTTTTTCTCTGGTCAGTCCTAAATGGTGCATCTTGTTCTAAAATTCCCTAACCAAGGAAGTCAACTTCCCTGCACAAGTCTATCCAGTCCTGTCAGGATTTTACATGTTTCACTCAAAATTCCCCTCATCCTTCTGAACTCCAATGTGTACAGGAGCAGTCAAACTAATCTCTCACAGGACAGTCCTAGCGTTCCCGCTATTAGCCTAGTGGACCTTCACTGCATCCCCCTTTACGGCAAATATATCCTTTCTCAGAAAGGGAGATGAAAACTGCATGCAAAATCCCAGATATGGTCTCAACAAGACCCTTTATAACTACAATGAAACATCTCTATTCTAAACTCAAATTCTCTTGCAATGAAGTCCAATATACCATTTGCCTTTCTAATTGCTTGCTGTATGTGCTTAGCTAATTTAATTGACTGATGTACAAGGACACAAGTCTTTTCATACATCCACACTTCCCAGCCTATCACCCTTTTGGGGCAGCATGGTTGCACAGTGGTTAGCACTGCCGTTTCACAGCGCCAGGGACCCAGGTTGATTCCAGCCTTGGTGACTGTGTGGAGTTTGCACATTCTCACTGTGTCTATGTAGTTTTCCGCCAGGTGCTCCAGTTTCCTCCCACACTTCAAAGATATGCAGGTTAGGTGGACAAAAGGAGTCGCCATGGGCACCCGCATGGGCCCCAGCTATGCCTGCCTCTTCGTAGGGTATGTGGAACAATCCATCTTCCGCAACTACACTGGCCCCACCCCCCATCTTTTCCTTCGCTACATTGACGACTGTATCGGCGCTACCTCGTGC
>NC_057716.1:18767278-18815351 GCF_004010195.1 Chiloscyllium plagiosum | reverse complement strand
ACACAGTCTGTGATAGACACTGTCAGCTGCAGGAAGAATGCAGTCTGTGATAGATGCTGTCAACACCGGGAAGGACACAGTTTGTGATAGACACTGTCACCACCATGAAAAACACACTCTGTGATAGAGGATGTCAGCACCAGGAAGAACACAGTCTGAGATAGACACTGTCAGCACCAGGAAGAACACAGTCTGAGATAGACACTGTCAGCACCAGGAAGAACACAGTCTGAGATAGACACTGTCAGCACCAGGAAGAACACAGTCTGAGATAGACACTGTCAGCACCAGGAAGAACACAGTCTGAGATAGACACTGTCAGCACCAGGAAGAACACAGTCTGAGATAGACACTGTCAGCACCAGGAAGAACACAGTCTGAGATAGACACTGTCAGCACCAGGAAGAACACAGTCTGAGATAGACACTGTCAGCACCAGGAAGAACACAGTCTGAGATAGACACTGTCAGCACCAGGAAGAACACAGTCTGAGATAGACACTGTCAGCACCAGGAAGAACACAGTCTGAGATAGACACTGTCAGCACCAGGAAGAACACAGTCTGAGATAGACACTGTCAGCACCAGGAAGAACACAGTCTGAGATAGACACTGTCAGCACCAGGAAGAACACATTCTGTGACAGACACTGTCAGCACCAGCATGAACACAGTCGAAGATAAACACAGTCGAAGATACCACAACAACGCGACGGTCGGAGGAGGAGCGTCTTATCTTCCGACTGGGAACCCTCCAACCACAGGGGATGAACTTGGACTTCACCAGTTTCTTCATCCCCCCTCCCCCCACCTTGTCTCAGCCGAATCCCTCCAGCCCGGCTCCGCCTTCCTGACCTGCAGTCTTCTTGTTGACCTCTCCGCCTCCATCCTACTCCGACCTATCACCCTCACCTTGACCTCTTTCCACCTATCACATTTCCAACGCCCCTCCTCCAAGTCCCTCCTCCCTACCTTTTATCTTCTCCTGCTGAACACTCTCTGCTCATTCCTGAAGAAGGGCCTGTGCCCGAAACGTCGAATCTCCTGTTCCCTGGATGCTGCCTGACCTGCTGTGCTGTTCCAGCAATAAAGTTTCAACTTTGATCTCCAGCATCTGCAGACCTCACTTTCTCCTCCGGTTAGGTGGATGGGCCATGTTGAATTGTCGTGTCGTGTCCAGGATTGTGCAGCCATGGTAAATGCGGGGTTATGGTGATAGGTCAGGGAGGCGATGGATTTGGGTGAGATGCTCTTTGGAAGCTCAGTGCAGACTCAATGGGCCTCTTTCTACACTAAACAGAGTCTAGATTTATAAAATGCTCTTCTGGTTTTTCACAATGAAGTGTATAGCTTCATATTTAGCTGTGTTACACTACATCTACCATGTATTTGCCCATTCAATTTGTCTACGACACCTTGAAGCAATCATGCATCAGCTTCACAACTCAAATCCATCCAGTTTTGTCTCATCAGAAAATTTTAATAATTTTACAACTGGCATCTGTGCCTTCAAAATGTTTGGTCCCTAAGCTCTGAAATTTCCCTAACCTCTCCACATCCCCATATTGTTCTCCTCTAAGTCACTTCTTAAACCTAAAGCTTTGACCAGTTAGTCATTTGCGGCACGGTGGCACAGTGGTTAGCACTGCTGCCTCACAGCGCCAGAGACCCGGGTTCAATTCCCGCCTCAGGCGACTGACTCTGTGGAGTTTGCACGTTCTCCCCGTGTCAGCGTGGGTTTCCTCCGGGTGCTCCAGTTTCCTCTCACAGTCCAAAGATGTGCAGGTCAGGTGAATTGGTCATGCTAAATTGCCCATAGCATTAGGTAAGGGGTAAATGTAGGGGTATGGGTGGGTTGTGCTTCGGCGGGTCAGTGTGGACTTGTTGGGCCGAAGGGTCTGTTTCCACACTGTAATGTAATGTAATCTAATCTAATCTTTTCATTGTCTTAGCTGGCGCAGTATCAATTTTGTTTCATAACACCTATGAAACATCTTCGGCATTTTATGAAACTAAGGTGCTCACAAAACATTATTGCTGTTGACATCTTTTGCCATAATCGAAACAGCAAGGGCACATTTTGCCCACTCTAATTAAATCATGGCTACTCGGCACCTCAATCCCATTTACTCACCTTTGACCCAGTAAAGAGACACCCTCAGGGGAAAGATAAAGTGTATAAAACTGCTTCACACATATGCACAAGCAAAATAACCAAAATTAATTTAACAGGCATCATTTAAAGACAGATTCAATTCTTGAACCAGCCATAATATTGCCCACTGATAGGCTATAAAAGATAAATGCAACATTTTCCTAAAGTTGCTATATGTTCTTATCCATTTAACAAACTTCTGAAAACATTTAATAGGGAGATATAACCACTGAGTTGCTGATCATAACCTCTTAAATTATTCTAATCCATTTTTCATGTTTCTTCTCTCTCAGTTCAAGACCATAATCAACATTTCCTTGAACTGCCCTTACCCTCAGCTATAATTAAGTCATCCCCCACACATTCCTTCTCTCAAGTTCAAAACCATACAGCTCCTCCATTCAAGTTTTCATGTTTGCTTCATGCAATCCAAAGTTGGCATAGCCTGTTTTGTAGTTGATTCTATTCTTCTGTTCGAATTTGAATGGCACTCTGCAGAATAAGTTACAGCATTTGCTGTCACCCATAGTAGCCCACTAGCTTCACCCGTACAATAATGACATCCACTCAGTCAATGTCTTTGAAAGTTGTTGGCATGCAGCCTCCCACACAGAGGGATTGCATATTTTTAGGTCAAGTCCTTTGGATTCTTTTTTTTGCAAAATTCTTTATTGGGGAACATACATGTGTGACAGTTTTTTTTTGCGGGGCAGGGAGGAAAGAGTGGAACAGAGAGGACAGAAAATAAGCAAAAGATCTGACCTCGTATTATTCCATCAAATGGAAAAATGCAAATTAGCATTTTATTAGCCAGACCAGAGCAGATCTCAGCCAACTAGGACAATCACCCTCGTAATCACAAGAGCAGCATTCCTAAAAAGAAAACAACTAAGAACGCCTGCCAGACCTTCCCTCAAGCTCAGAACCTTAGAGTTAAGAATGCACGATTCAGAATCTCACCGCAGTCGGGGGGGGGGGACATACCAGACAAAATAAACGCCAGAGAATGTGAACCAGATACTGAATTCTGAAGAAAAGACGGAGTTAAGGGGCCGTGATTGAAGGCGGAGGACAAATGTGGCAACGGGAGACCATCTGGCTGCGGAAGGTACAACAGGTCGGAACTCAGAAGCTGAAAACCCCTCTGTCCGCGGACAGGGAGTAGGGAAAGGGGTAACTCCGATCCATTCTCTCACTCACCCCTCCAACGCCACCTCAGGGAGAAGCGGGCGGAGGAGCGAGGGCAACACGAGAGCCGGTTTCCGCGACATTTTCATCTGGGAGCAGGGGGCGAGCTCCGGCTCGAACTCGCCGGGGATGTGGCTGCGTGGGAGTTGTTAGGGGGAAACGAGCCGCCAGCCACGGACCCCCAAACCACCTCCCCTCCGGACTGAGGATCAGAGCGGCCCCAGTATCCTTACCTCCCAGCCCGGTCTCTCACCTGTATGTAGTTGCTCTCGCAGTACTCGGCCACCCGGTCCAGGTTGTGGTAACTGTCCAACAGCGCTCGGCGGCCCGCGGGGATCTCCTCCTCCAGCAGCATCTGCAGCTCCGCCATCTTCCCCACATCTTCCGACACTGGGGATGCGGGACCGGAACCGGAAACAGGGGGCGGGGGAGGGGGGCGTTTAGTGGGGGTGGTCAGAGTCACTTCCGGAAAGGCTGCCCTCCCTCAACTGCCCACACCCCACTCTCACACACTGTCCCACACACGCGCACACAATCCTGCATGGCAACCGGAACAACCAAGATCTCCCTTAGCAACCATCATTCCCCCTAGCAACCAGGGTCCTCCTGAGCAATCATTCACAACCATCATTCTCCCTAATAACCATGATTCGCTTTAACCACCGCTCACCGTAGTGACCATCATCCAACCGGCAACCAGCGCACCTTAGCAACCAACACCTTATCATAGCAACCATTACCCAGCCAAGCCACCATCATTCACCCCAGCAACCAACATCGATCCAAAGATCCAGTACTCAACCTATAGCTGTGATCATCTCCCCTAGCAACCAGCACTGACCCTACCAATATCATTCCCCTCGCAATGAACTCTCACCCTAGCATCCAGCACTCAACATAGCAGCCATTATTATCCCCAGCAAAGAGTGCTCACTGTAGCAACTACCATTCCCTAGTAACCTGCAATCACTCTAGCAAACAAGAACCCAGCCCACACATCCAAGCAACAACTCTCACCCTGTGGATCTTCCATCTTCCCAGAAACTAACATTCATCTTAACAAACAGATTCCATACAACCATCATCTACACAAGAAGTCATAGTTTTTCCTAGCAACCATAATTCCCCTATCAACTACAATCCACTCTGGCAACTTTCAATCATCCTTTCAAGAACCAGCACTTCCTCCGAGCAACCTTTAAGCATTCCTTCAGGAACTCGCACTCATCCTAACAATCATCAATCGTCCTAGCAACGACAATCCATCTGAACAACCATCACTCACCAAAGCAAACATTAATTCCCCTAGAAACAAAACAATCACTCTGTCAATCAGTAGTCTATCTCCAAAGACCATTGTCCAACTCGTACTCACCATAGCAACCATCATTCCGCAACACCAGTATCCACTGTAGTAACTCTCATAAACTTGTTATTTTATCGTTCCTGGCAACCAACATAAACAGTACCCTCAGAGCAGTCTCATACCCCTGCAAAAGACCACTACAATAGTGTGGAAATGGGCACTCAAGCAGCTGACATATTTCTAAGAACTACAAAGGAGGATCCAACTAAAATAACCACAACCTAACCCACAGGAAGATGCATAAAATTACTCTACAACTTAGCCTTTCAGTTTGCATAGGAGGAGAGGCAGCATCAATAGCAAACCATTGGCCACAGCAACAGCTACTGTAATTAGTAACAGGCTCACTGGACCAGTTAGGTCTGAGGCATGTAACCTTCAGTTCTGAAGCTGCATGCAATTTTCTAACATCTCATTTGTCTTTCAACTTCATTCAAATGAAATGCATTAGCATGAAAATGAACTTTACATAATGTTAAGAAAAGTAAGAACAATGTTTTTATTGTATGATTTAAAAGGCTAATCATTATGCTACACTTTTACATTTTCAATTCATTATTTTGAAAAAAATCATTTGAAAAACTATCAACCTGAATGAGTGATAAAACTGCATCTTGGCTATGGATAATGCCTTTGGTCAGAGGAATAGATTTTATGGTTATGCTTGTTTACGTAGGACAAACAGGAAGAAAGTTAGCCACCAGGATACACGAACACCAGCTAGCCACAAAAAGACACGACCCTCTCTCCATTGTAGCCCTACACACGGATGAAAAAACCCACCAATTCGACTGGGACAACACAGCTATCCTGGGACAGGCTAAGCAAAGACATGCCAGAGAATTCCTAGAGGCCTGGCACTCCAACCACAATGCCATAAACAAACACATAGATCTAGATACCATCAATCAACCCCTCAGAAAACAAACAGGAAATTACATCACCAAAAACCCCAGAAACCCCATCCAGGACAAACATATAAATAGAAAGCAGGAGACAACAGCTTCGCTTCACTTGGAGGTCACCACTGATGATGTTACCTAGCCAGGTAATGAAACGACTGGATATCAAACCTACAGCTCAGCGAGCAAACCTACACCCTAAGTATTAGCATTAGGCACACAGGTGCTGGTCTGAGCAAGAGGTATATCACCCTGGAACAACTCGTAATAGAAACAGTACATATTTATAGTACTTTCACAAAGTCAGATGTCCCAAAGTGTTTTACTGAAGGAAAAATCACATTATAAAGTATTCGGTTTTGATGAGTATTTTGAACGAGACGTAGAATTGAAGGAATTTAGGTGAGAATTCCAGAACTTAGGCATTTGTCAGCTGAAGGTGGCCACTTATGGTGGAAGAAAGAAAATGCGTGATTTTAAAAATACCAGAATTAGGAGAATGCAGAGATTTCAGAGGGTTGTCGAAGTAAAGAAAGTTGAGGCCATATAGGAATGGAAAACAAGTATGGAAATTCTAAAATAGTTTACTGCACCAGGATCCAATGTAAGGGGTAAAAAAAAAAGGTGACTGATATACAGAAATTAGGAGAGGCAACAGAGTTCTGGATGAGCCACTAATCAAGGCAGCAATGAAACAATTGAATCTGGAGGCAACACAAACAATGAAAGATGATTTCAGCAACATATGAACTGGAGGAGGAGTGGAAATGAATGGTGTTATGAAGGTGGAAGTACAGAGCAAGTTAAATAAAGATCTATCCAGACTGTACCATAAAACACCCTTGGCAAAGGGAAAGGTTCAAAGCTCAGCTCAGGATCAAAGAGGATGCCAAAGTTGCAAATAGTCAGACAGTGGCCAGGGAGAAATATTGAGTCAGTCAATAGGTATTTGGTGTACTGAATACAATAGCTTTTGTCTTTCCTGTACATAACTGGATTATAGCAAGCAGGTCACACGATAAGGCTGTGAGAAAGGAGAATTTAATGGATACATACAGTCAATATACTCTCACAACCAGTACAAACATAAGATGAGCTCCCTTAAACCCCTGAAATACCTCAAAGTTGATCCTTTCCTTAAGGTGATGCAAGTAACAGCTGTATTATACTGGGGGTGTTGTTTCTGTTTCTTGGTGAATTCTGACTATTAAATCTGAAGGAATTCATGGACTGTCAGTGTACATTACTGAGGGGATGCAGGAAGCAGAGAGCTGTTGCAGAATTTAAAACAGCAGCTGCTTCTGTAGATAACAACAGGTTCCAGAGACAGAAATTGTAAATGGTGTATTTTGTTTTTTCTGTTTCAATGTACAGCTGTAGTGCTTTCTTCACAAGTTTGTATTTCCTTCAAATTGTCTCCATGTCTTCCACTTGTCACAACTTCCAGAATCATCATAATTGGATTGGTTTGAGGAGAGATTGCCTGCTCAGCACATGGCAGGAGATGGGTAGCCACTGTACTATGTTGGGAGAGGATTTTAGAACTCAGTCTCACTGGAAAAGAGGTTATGATGAGATACAACTTTGTTTTCATAGAATAGTCTAAAGGGATTGCATATTGTTAGAGCTGTTTCAACTTGGTTAAAGGAGTAGAGACAGAGGAAAGGGCCTGTTCTTGAGAGAGACTAAATTCAAAACCGCAGAGAAAATACTTAGTGATCATGGGTTCATTTTATGGAACAGACTTTCTTGGTAGCCAGTAGAAGCAATTGTTATTGAGTAATTCAATAGCAAAATAGATCATTTTTCTTTCAGAAAATATAATTGTGGGTTGTGGTATGACAGTAATTTGAGAGTTGGCCTGTAGTAAATGCAGCATGTTTGGTCCTTCTCCTCATGTCCATGTCTTTTGTAGATTTATTGATACAGATTAAATTATCATGTTTAATCAACAAATTCACTATCATTGAAACATACAGTCATCAGATAATTAGAAACCAATTAGATGGACCTTGTAGAGTCATTGCAGATGGATGAGATCATTCAGCCCATCAAATCTGACCTAGTTCTCTTTACAGCAATCCAGTCAGTGCCGCATCCAACTCTATTTTCACTATCCTATTAAATTTGTCTTCTTGAGTTATTAATTTTCCCAGTTCACCACATTCCAAAGCTATCATTTTAAGTCATTACCATTCAGTGCGTAATAAACATGGAAGGAGAGGTATCAGAGGCCTTCCATTAGGATCACTCCATGCATGGCCTCAAAGTACAGTTGCCAGCTAGATTGCAAAGTACATTGCAAGAGAAAACCATTAATCAACTATTCATAAACATACTTCACTAAAATTCATCAACTGCAAAAGTCTAGGCACATTAAATGTATTAAAACTTAACTGTTACTTACAACCAACACTGAGGATATGAAAGCTATTTTGCCACTGAAAGTTATCGCATTAGAGTTTGGTGATCTCAACATTCTAAATGTCGGGTATGACTCATCTTCCTATCTCACTTTATTGTGGTCTTGGTTTTGTGAGTAGCTTTCCTTCCATGATTTTCTTGGTTTGAGTGCTTATTGGCTCAACATATCATGGATTCAAAACAGCTCCACAACATAATCTCATGACAAAACATAAACTATTAGCTCACATGTATAGAAAATAAACATTTAGATATAACTCTGAGAATATGCAATCTGTCCAAGGCTATTTTATAGGACGTTCCAGTGTGACAGTCTAATATGGTTACAATTAACTGAGGGAGACAGAATTGTTGACAACATACATTTTTACATGCATGTTGTTATCTGGAGCTATGAATTGTAATGGTTGAGGCTCCAATGTTCTGTCCATCAATATAGAAACTATTATCAAGAATCCTGCTGTTACCATCTGCCATTGGTAAATGTTGGAAGGATGTTGGAAATCTGTTTGGCTACATCATGAACACGTTCCTTGGCCATCAGTTTTTGGATGGGATCAAACATGGAGGTTCTGGTCCAGAACTAAGACAATACCTACTACACCGCAAGACCTGCTGATAGATTCACATTAACCTAGCAGGAGTCAAATGCACCACTTTCGGAAGGATCGCAAAGATTTGAAGAAGGTATAGAAAAATGTACCAAATGGCTCCAGATACAAAGGATTAGTTACACAGATAGAATGGAGAGATGGTGGTTGCTCTCTTGAGAACAGAAGCTGCCAGGAGGAAATTTAACAAAGTTGTTCCAAAGGATGAATGACTTTAATGGTGCAAAATAAAGGGAAACTTTCCAATGGCTATAGGTCGAATAATTGGAGAGCAGAGATTTAAGGTGACTTGTGAAAGAACCAGAGGCAACATTAGTGAAAATTGTTCTAATGCCATTGTAAGACAGGATGTTAAACTCAGATTCAACAGTTGCCTTTGAAAAAAAAATTATATAAATATTTGAAGGAGAAAACCATTTGCAGGGATATAGGAAGACAGTAGAACTCATTAAATCAGTTTGAAGAGCCAACACAAATATAATGGACTGAATGGCCCCTTTGACGTCCTAGCCTATGATATGTTGATATTTTATGGGATCACCTACCATCTATACTTGCAGGTTTTAGTAATGATTATATTTTAACAATAGAGCTGGTAATTGAAAGCAATATTTGTGAATACTTCATGTAAAGTAGAGAAGTTAAATATTCTTCAATCTTAAATTCAAACAGTTCTCTTTTGTAGTATTTTGGGAAATAATATCCCGTGATGCAGATCTCACCTTGTTAGAATCATAATCCCATCTCAAGTCATTTGTTCTTGTATTCTTAAGTCTTATTTATAATTACACATTGTAGTCAGAAAAATGTAATACATAATACAGAAAGAAATTAAAACTCACCTCCCCTTCCCTAAAATATTATATCAAACTTCATCCAATGAATTTAAAAGATCCTCCAGCACTCCTTGTGATTTACTCCAAATTTGTATATTTGCCTTTAGTTCTCAATTGCTCTAATTTCAGTATTAACTCAAGGAAACCCAACAATCATCTATCATATTTCAAAATCTGTGTCCTCCTCTACTTCTATTTCAATCTATCAGATCAATACCAGTACAGAGGAACCTCAATTATCCGAATATCAATTATTTGAATTTCGGATTATTCGAAGAAGATCTCAAAGTCCCAATAGAAACATTACATTAAAGAGACATTTCCAACACTGATCGCGTCTTCTGTTTACAATGATTAAAAATGAACTCAACTCACTGAAATGCTGCCAAGAACAGTCCTGGACTTCGATGGGAGCCCAGGCACTGTCTTCAAATGACTGACCAATCGCCCACACTCTCTCTGTCTCTCCCTCACATTCCCTGGAGTTCTACACAGGGGTGTACCCTAAACCCCCCCCTTCCCTAGATAATCTCTCCAATATTGTCCTGTTCAGGACAGAATGGGAACTTGTCAAAAAAGCTGCAGTAAAATGGTGTGTGTGTGTGTGTGTGTGCGCTATTTTGTGACCCACCCCAACAAAGGCAGTCTTACTTTTGCCGTCCAGTCTGGCTGCCCGAAGAGGCAGACAGTGGGGCGGGGACGAGATTAGGGGGGCAGATGGTGGGTGGGGGCTCACACATGGTGTGCTGCTGCCTAGTCTCCTGAATGGGGAACAGACTTAGCAAGTACTCGCTGTGTCAATCCCATTGAACTGATTGGGGTTGGGGGTTGGGGGGGGGGGGGGGGAGAACGGGGGACTTCAGCAATGCTGCAGGTCCCTTACACACAAGTGTCTCCTTGCTCAGAAACAAACCCTGAGTCAGACAAAGGGAGCAAGGCAGGCAGAGTGAGGAAAAAGGAAATTTCAGAAAATGCTGAGCCCCAGAGGGGAGGCATGGAACCAATTAACCGAATAATCAATTATCTGAACGAAACAGTGCCACCCATCTTATTCAGATATTCGAGGTTCCACTGTACATGTTTACTCGATCCTGATTGTTGCATTAACTTGCATATTAAGTTAATCTATTCATTTGCAGCATTTGCGACTGCTTTAATAGGAAAAGTATAAATCAGTCACGACATTATATAAACTTCTAAATCAACTTAATTATTCAATAGACTGGTGTCGTTGATGTAACTAAAAATTTGCATGACACCTGTTGGGATTAAGATCGAAGAATAGTTAACATTACTATTTTATATGAGATATTCACTTATACTATTTCAGTTTACTCTTCATTGTGCATTCTGCACATTATATACCTCACATGCAACACACCATACCTGTGGATGCACACACTGGTATCCAGAGATTACATCATACATAATATCAGATACAAACCATCAAAAGATATGATAGAGGGGGAGAGAATGGAAAGCCATGAGAAGCGTAGAGAGGTCTTCTGTTATAACCACTCCATGAATGACCCCAATGTAAGCAGTTGATTGCTAGGTTATAAAATACCTTCCAAGTGAAAGCCATTAATTACCTTTATAAATCAGCTTCACGAAAATTCATGAACTACAAAAATAACTTAATTGGCTGTAAAACACTTTGAGGTGCCTGGCAGTCATGACTAATCTTAACAAATGCAAAATTTTCTTTTTATAACTACTCCTTCTTGACCTACACAAGATTGTGCATTGATTCCTGTTCGATATTCTTTACTGGGTTGTCCACAATATCCCAGGTAATTTATGTTCCTTCTAAGTGCACTCATATGTCATTTTGTCCTGATCATTTCCATTTGTTATCATTAAATTTCTAATTACCCCACATGACCATCAAGAATGTTAATTGTAGATCCCTATAGATGGTGTAACATTTCTGTTTACACCTCATATGCTCAATAGTTTCCTTGTGTCTAATTAAATTACAGATCTGCATAAGGTTACCATTTCATCTTGGTCTTAAATCCTGCAAGAAGCATACAGTGCAATAAACTAAAAATCATTACCTCTTGAACCGAGATTAAAAGCTTGGATCAACGAGAAAGGCATTATCAATACAGCTACTTAGCTTTTTAACCCTTCCTGGATTACATTAAATATAATGCATGTCATAATCAGGTTTCCCCTCCCAATGCCTTGTGCAGTTTGTATTGTCAATTCTGAGAGGTCATAGAATTTTTAGCATACTAACATTACTATATGCCCCTGCTTTAGCTTCTTTTCAAACAAACAATTTCCAGGCTGAGTTGATTGACAGCAAAAAACAGAGTGCTGGCTAGTTGATTTTAGAGCTTGACCTCCTACCTTGTCAGAACTGTGCAAGGAGACCGATTGAATTAAAACTGAGTATTTGCAGGCTAAGTCTCACACCTTGTCCCAGTGTGACCTTTGATTATCTTTTTCAAATATCTGTGGAAATTTTGAACCTAAAACAAGATTTTAAGTACTTGATTTTTAAAACTTAGAAAAATACAATATCTTTACATTCATCACGGTTGCTCAGTAATCTCATATTAGCAAATGTTTAAGGAGACCTAAAAAATCTAACCATAAATTTTTCATGACTTTGGAGAATAGATGGGGTTTTGAGTATTCAAAGTTTTAAATAACCCCTTGGGAGATGGAGTCAGTCTCCTTAACTGGAGTTTCTGACACGAGATATATAAATTTAAAGCAAATAGATTTGAAAAGTCCAAAATGATTTTAAAACGTCATCCTCTGACAGTAACTTTGTAATTCTCCAAACTGTCTTTTACCATTTCTTAAATCTTAATGTATTAATTCTATGTTTAATATTTAATGTTATTAGAGCTTAATATTTCACCTATTACAAAGTCTGCAGAGATCTGGGTAGTCATATGTTTGATTTTTTTTCCCCAAGGAAGCATGCACAATTTCTCTTAAACATATGATTTAGACCTAGTAATCTTTCACTTCTTTTAATGCACGAGTTCAATTTTCAAACATCACCAATGAAAACACACCATTTTCCCTTGGATTCTAACCTTGCTAGTTTAAATGACAGCACAGCAGGTACACAGCATGATTAAATAATTCAAAGGATCCTAAAAATCGAAGAACTTGCATCCTTTGGAATTGAAAATCTGACAAAATCATCAACAACCATTGTACTGCTTTGATTGATTACATTATCACTGCTGCTACCCCTCAGTAACAGGATTCTGTTGGGGAAGACAGGATTTTAGTTGTTTATTTAAGCAAAAAAAAATGCTTCCCAGCCCTGTCTCAGGCAAGTAAAAGACACATCAATATTTCAGACAGGTATTTTTTTATGTGCAAAGCAGTACAATCCAATTAGAGTATGTTCCCCAAAATTATACAACAGTCAGATACAAGAACAGAAGCAGGCCATTCAGCCCATTGAGTCTGCTCTATCATTCAATGAAATTATAGCTGATCTGATCATCATTAGCTCAACTTTCCTGCCTTTTCTACATAACACTCAATTTCATTATGGATTAAAAATCTGTCAACTCAGTCTTGAATATACTTAACAACTAGTCTGTGGAGTATTCTATAGATTCACTATCTGCTGAAAGAATGTTCTCTTCTTCATATTAAAACTATCAGCATGGCTGCAGGATTATTCCCTCCCGTATTCAATACTTGCACAAGGGGAAACAGCTTCCTCTAAACTCCAACAAGTACAATCCCAAACTACTCAACCTCTCCTCATAAGCCAATCCATCCTGACTTGGGATTAGCCTAGTGAACCTTGTCTGGACTGATTCCAATGCCAGCATATTTCTCTTCATGTAAAGGTCCCAAACTTTCACAGCATTCCAGCTGTGGACTAATTGGTGTCTTGTATAGTTTTTCCAATTTCCCTATTTTTACATTACATTCCCTTTTAAATAAAGGCCAACATTCCAATTGCCTATTGGTTTTTGAGGTTTATGCATGAGACTCCCAAATCCCTGTTCACTGTAGCCTCCTGCAATCTTTTGCCATTTAAATAATATTCAGTTCCTCTTTTCTTCCTGCCAAAGTTCATAATGTCATATTTCCCCATATTCTATTCCTTTTGGCAAGTATTTGCCCACTTGCTTAACCTGTCTAAAACACACTGTATTCTGTCAGCCTTGCCATTTGCCTTCCCACCCATTTTTGTGTCACTGAAACTAGGCTGTAGCACAGTACTTCCTTCATTTAAGTCATTCATATGCATTATAAATAACTTTCTGATTCCTGTGGCATTCTACTGATTACAGGTTATCATCCTGAAAAGGAACCCCTCCACCCCTCTCCCCACCCCAATTCTCTGTCTTAAGTTATCCAAACCTTTATCTATGCTATTATATTGCCACCAACATCATGAGCTCTTATCTTAAGTATCATAGAGGAAAGAGAGGAAAAAAAACCTTGCATTCATAGTGCATGTTTCATAACCTCAGGACATGCGTTATTTACCTCCCACCACATTTTAGGGTAACTTTTCTGGCATTGTAGTTGTGTCCCTGCCTCTGAGCCAGAAGCTCCAAGTTTCTGTCCCATTGGAGGACCTGAAGGCCAGTAAAAGTGTGTTTATACTGCAACCAAACAGGTTGAGTATCAATTTGCGAATCCTCCCACCACAAACCAATGGAAACTGGTATGTGTGAAAAAGATTCCTGGTCAACCAAGTGATGGGAAAGAATTTCAAAGCTTCTACATCACTACCTATTGCTCCAGAGAGTGCATGTTGGCACAGCAACTCTTGCGCTCTCGTGACCTGTAACACACTACTATGTTTTCAGCCTCATGAGAATGTTGGGCAAAGTCCGTGTCGTTATTCAAATTTGGAGTGGTAAAGGTTTGGATTATAGTCTTTTAGACTTCTAATTTCTCTCTCCAATATCTTTTTCTTACACTACATCACAGCTTGTGACTCTTGTGAAAACACTGATATTAACTTGTCAACCTACTGCTCAATTTCAATAGTTTTCTTACAATTGTTTCTGGTACTGTTCTAGGTGTTTGGTTAGTACATGACAGGTTGCAAACAATCCTTAATTAATTATTTTCTGTGTACACATTTGGGGAGGGGCAGCTGCATGAAGAGAGCACAGAGAACACGAGACCATAAGAAATTGGAGTAGAGTGGGCCAAATGGTCATTTGCTTATACTCTGCCTCCAATGGTGTATCAATCTCTGCCTTGCATGTAGACAATAACTGGGCATCTATAGCCCTTTACACAGGTATGGTTCAGAATTCCAATGATTCACAAGCCTTTCAGTGAATAAATGTCTCCATCACAGTCCTAAATAGCTGACCCTTTACTCTGATATTACACCCCCCATGTTTTACATTGCCCGGCCAGGGGAACCAATCTTTAAGCAGATAATCTGTCAAGCCCTCAATGTTGCACAAAATCATAGAATGGTTATTGCACCAAAAGAGGCTCTTTGACTCATCATTTCCGTGATTACTTTTATCAAGTGAATTCAGCTAAGCCTACTCCTTTGCTTTTCACAGTAGCCCTGCAAATATTTTTTTTCATTCAGGTGCCTATTGATTGATTAAACCTGTCTTCACTATCTCAAGCAGTACACACCAGATACTAACCTGTCAATGTGTAAAAAAAAAATTTCCTCATCTATTTATCATCTCATCAGCCACCTCTCTTTCACCCTGGGTCATCAGGTCCAGGGGACTTTTCAGTTATTGCTCTCATTAATTGCTCTTTGTTTCACTTAATTACTAATTAAGTGGGCGGCATGGTGGCACAATGGTTAGCACTGCTGCCTCACAGCGCCAGAGACCCGGGTTCAATTCCCGACTCAGGCGACTGACTGTGTGGAGTTTGCACATTCTCCCCGTGTCTGCGTGGGTTTCCTCCGGGTGCTCTGGTTTCCTCCCACAATCCAAAAATGTGCGGGTCAGGTGAATTGGCCATGCTAAATTGCCCGTAGTGTTAGGTTAAAGGGGTAAATGTAGGGGTATGGGTGGGTTGCGCTTCGGCGGGTCGGTGTGGACTTGTTGGGCCGAAGGGCCTGTTTCCACACTGTAAGTAATCTAATCTAATCTATCTAATATTGATAATAACAAGTTTCTCATTCTCATTAAACAAATGCTTCCCAAAATGGTGTTTGGAACACGAAAAGGTGCTACCACCTGAAATTCTGGGTGCATGTGCTCTAAGGCAGCAATGGCTCCTATGGAGCTCTAACAGACAGGCCTCACTTTCACAGGTAACCCCTCCCACTATCCCACAGTCCTTACTGAAGGATCACAATAACTTCAAGCTTTGAATTGTGCTCGCAGGGAGAAAAATATTCAGAAGTACTGCCTTAAACTCTCAGCTCCACACTATTTCCATTATGTTTTTTCCACTTTGTCTTCTACCATGAAGACCGGCACATTTTTGATGAACATATCTACCATTTCCTTATTCCCAATTATAATTGCTCCTCTTTATTCCTCTAAAGAACCCATGCTAATCTCTTCCTTTTTAACAGACTCATAGAAGTTCTAACAAACTTTTATAATATTCCTTGCTAGTTTGTTCTCATGATCTCTTTCCTCACCATCTATTTTTGGTTATCTGCTGCTGTTTTCCAAACTTCTACAATCTTCAAATTACAACTGTTTTCAACAATATTATGTGCCTCTTCTTTTAATGTAATCCCATCTTTAACATATGAATTTAGCCACACATTAATTTTTCTTGTGTAAATGCAAGATAACATATAAATTGAAAGTAAAATATTTAAATGATCCTCTTGTGTACCCATCACAATATCTTTCATTCTAATTTCCGTATTTACTCGAGCTACCTCTCCCCACAAACAGCACCATAATTACCTTCATATAGGTTCAAAGCTCTAGTTTTGGACTCCTCATCTATGCTCTCAAAAACAATATGAAATTCTGTTATAGTGTGATTTTATTTCCCCGGTGTACTCATTGCTTTGATAACACTGATTATCAGAAATGAATATAGTTTTAGTGAAAGGCATTTGGGGTGGCAGGGTGAGGGATGGAGAGAGAAACGGAGAGAAGAGAGGCAGAAGGACAAATGTTTGTCTGGTCAGGGAATTGATCAGGAAGCTAGGAAACTGGGTCTGAGCACCAATTCCAGGACATTAAAATTATTTAATTAATTAAGGCCTGTGTTGCATCAATAATACATTTCAGCATATTGACAAAAAACACATGCAGGTTTAACTAAGTGTTACATGCACTCATGACTCACATTGAGGTTATGGATGAATAATCTGTTAAGGAGCTCAGATTTCCAGATCCCTTCCAACTCACTCCTTTTTCTTAATTTACATTATTTTAAAGCTTTTGCCTCCATAACCCTTTGCCCAGTTTCAGTTCCAACCTCAATCCACATGCCCCACGCCTCGCTATTTATTTTGGTTTTAAAGTTAGACAGAAAAAATTGATTTCAGGGTTAGCAAGGCATAAAAAGGGAACTGAATCTCCAGCTGGAATGACAAAGTCAATTTATATACAAGCAGTGGGTGATCTGGTCTGGAAGCAGGCTGCACTTGACTTTTTCCTACACTTTCTTAACTCTTCCATATCCTTTCAATGTTAATTTTTTTTAATGATCGAAGTAATCTAAATATAGAATTTATTAAAGTATAATGGAAATTACTTTGCATAAAACAGATTCCCTTAACTGTTCTCAATCACAAGCAAAGGGGATAGAAGCCATTGTCCCACCCTCTGAGACAGTATCTCCCACACATTCTTTGACAAGCACACAGTCTTTGCTAGGTTTAATCTATGGGAGATAGTACAGCCAAGATCAACCCTTTCTTCATTCACATAGAACATTACAGCACATACCTTTGTCTCTCGATGTTGCGCTGACCTGTGAAACCAATCTGAAGCCCATCTAACCTACACTATTCCATTATCATCCATATGTTTGTCCAATCATCATTTAAATGCCCTAAAGTTGGTGAGTCTACTACTGTTGCAGGCAATGCGTTCCATATCCCTACTACTCTGTAAAGAAAGTGCCTCTGGCATCTGTCCTATATCTATCACCCCTCAATTGAAAGCTATGCCCCTTGTGCTAGCCATCACCATCCGCGGAAAAAGGCTCTCACTGTCCAGTACTTTCTTGTGGGGTAATCTGTCAATTTTGGAGAAAAATCACTGGCTGAGTCATCCATGGCTGAGAATGACCTGGTGTTACACCCAAAGGGAGTATCACAACTTAAGAGCAAGGTCAAAGGATTAAATACTCTCCAAGCATGTACCAATATCATGAAATCGAAGCAGCAAACACAGGTGGATGTACACTGCATGGTGCTGTCCTTTCAGCAATTTTATTGATAAATGACAAGCACACAGCGTTTTCATGACAATTGATTTTGACTTCACTCATGGTAACTGGACCAAATCTCCAAAGGTTTCATTCCCCTTTCCTTTCCAAACCATGCTGATTAGCTGGCAAAGGAACACATTAGATTTTTCACTGAAAGCGCTCCGCAAGGTATTCAGATTCTGCTCTCAGCTGGAATCCAATGATTGACAGTAACTAGGAGTGGGAACCTGGCCTAATTATTCCGTTAGTTCATTCTGGGAAGGAGGGCAGCATGACCGAATACAGCTTGATCCTCTTCCCTGTCATGCTAGCCACAATCAGCTTGGCACCAACCTGACTCAACTGGGGGTGGTAAAACTCAAACTCTGAAAGTGAAAAGCTTGTTCCCAAGTCTCAACAGCAAACCCCACCAAAAGCCTTAATGACAGAACCATTATCCCAAAAATAGGTGTACACACTTATCCAACACTGTTCAATGCTATTATGATCACCATAATCTTGTCTCACTTTATCATCACTTTCATCTCTCATTTCCAAAAACAGTCAATTATTTGGCTGTACTTTTTCCCATTTTATCGAAGGGATGCTTGCGTCTCATGGTGTATCTAACTTGCGGATGTGCCTGGGATCCTCAAGAAAATCAAGAATATGCATCTGAAATTCCATATCATCACTAAAATGAGGCTATGGTTCAGCCCTAATAAAGGTTCTGCAGTGAAGGCTTGCTGTGATGAGAGGTTGTCATTTTAAGGTTGGTTCATATTTTCAAAAGTAGGGAAGGAGCAGAATGGCACTCTCAGGAATCCTGTCGTCGAGAATGAAGGATACAGTGGCAGGTATGGATCTGAAAAGTCATTGCAAACCTCTTACTGACAGGGCTCCATCCAATAAACCCCACACTCAGCCCTGGTGAAGTCAGTCTAGCTTCGCTTGCTGACAGTAATCCAAGCCTCCTCTTTTGGGGTGGTTACAAGGTCATACTTCATCTCCACCAACTGGTCTGCCACAGGATGCAAGCTCAGCTTCCTGATCAGTGTACTCAGCATGATTGTAGCCACAGTATAAGCGAACCTAACAGGAAGGGAGACACGGACAGTCTGAGATCAGGGATTACAACAACCATACAAAAACCACATAGCCCATGAGTTAATCATTTACTTGTCAAAACCTCTCCCAATTCAGATATCTGCCTTTTCTATTCCCTTGGTCAGAACATTACTGGTAACTGAGAGGGAACACAACCCATTCTTTGGGTTTCAATAAATACACTCTCGTTCTTCTAAACTTCGACATACATAGGCCCAACATTTGCAATCTTGAGATTGACATAAAATTCACACTTTAGGTCTTTCAGTCCAACCTGTCCATGCTAGTTCCACACAAGCTTCTCCCAACCTCCTCCATCTCATTTCACCAGCTATTCCTTTTTCCATGTTGTGTTTATCCATCTTCACCATAAATGCATTTCTGCCATTCATCTCAATTGTTTCATGTGATGACTAGATGCTCTAGAAAATATTCATTAATTTGTGCCAACACAAATGTCGATCTTTTTGATTCTTTCTTAAACAGTTTTATTTCTGGGACTCTTACACTCAGCAAGCTGTAAGGTATTAGTCCAGAGGGATTAAAGAGGGTTCTAAAAAATCCATGAGAGCAGCAGAGTAACTGTCCATTGCCAGTGGGTAACAGAGCTTGGGTTTCTACGCCACTAGTCTACCTTTCAGCATCTCACAGGAGGAGACACTCTCCACCAGGAACCCAGCCAATGGACAGTGGCAGGCCTTTTGACCTTGGAGCATCACAGTCAAATCTAAATTCTCCCTTGGCAACTAATGATTGTTCCCATTCACATAACTCTAAAGTTGATGAGCAGGCTTTAAATATTTTAGGACCACAGCACCTGGACTTTCATATCCTCTCTCAAACACCATTATAAAAAAAGTTCCTACTGAAATAAATCTTGAAAACAGACTGTTCTCACACACAGAAGTCTGACAGGAAGCCTCGGGAGAATGAAACCACTTCCTCTTTCATAAGGAACTTGGACAAACTAGATTCATTTCTATTCTGAGGGGGATAAAATTTACAACTGAAACCTTTCCTTGGTGGAGCACCTCACTACTTTACGAAAGGAATAGCAATAGAGGATCATTCAGACTATTGAACCTGTCCTGCCATTCGACAGGACGATGACAATCTGATTATGGCCTAAAGTTCACTTGTCTGCCTCTTCTCTATAACCCTTGACTCCCCTGTCCATCAATGCCCATTTAACTCAGTCTTGAATACTCAGTCTTCAACAAGCCTACTTTTCTCAATTGGAGAAGAGAATTCCAATCCAAAGGCAAATGATTCTTTGAGAAGAAATTCCTCCTTTGTTGTAAATGGGAGATCCCTTACTATTAAACTCTGGTAGAAAAGTCTAGTTTTCCCACAAGAGGATACATCCTCCCATCAATTACCTTGAAAAGCCCTTCAGAAGTATATTGTTTTACCTCAACTCTGGACATTCCTGGCTCCCGGAAAATCCCAGCAATGTAAATTGCTTCCTGGCAGCTTCATCGTTGAACCTTTCTGGATCAAACCTGCAAGATCAGGCGAGAACTGTCTTTGTTAAAACAGATCTCCAGACAGAATAGCTTTCAGCATGGTCACCCACTCTGCAATGTAAAACTGGTTATAGCTCAAATCCAGATTTGACTGCTCCTAAATATAATTTATTAATTGAAGGTGGAAAAGCAGATACATACTCTAACATGTGCATACACATAGCATTCTTTCATAAAACTGGAGTTGAACATGAAAGATGGCAGTGCAGTTTAGTATTGCATAAATGTATTCCACTGTATCTTCATCAGTGAAAAAACAGTGGAGGAGATGGAGGGAATTTGAAGAGGAAGTTAAGAAAAAGAACACCACATTTCAGGACAATGATAAATCTCAATGTAGAACAACAAAAAAGACATAGGTCACAAAACCAAGTTCTTTGAAAATCAGTAAGCAGGTGAATTACCAGAGTAGGCTGGATAATGGTACCCTTGTGCTCAAATGCGAGGGTCAACAAGAGATCATTAAACCCCTTGACCTTGCTCTACAATTCAGTTAGAGCATGTTTGATTTCTAGCTCATCCCTTTTATTGTTCTGTATCTTTTGATATCCTGACCCAGCAAAAATCTCTTACTGTCAATCTTGATAGTTCTAATTGTTCTGTTTTCCAGATTTCTACCAGTGCTTCCTGGTTTCATTTCTAAATAGCTGAGTTCTAATTTTACATCCCCTTGTTCATCAGCAAAGAAATTGGATTCTCTGTAACCATCCTATCAAATCCAACTCATAATTTTACCTAAGGCCAGGCATCATTCAGGACACCCCACATCGTCAAAATATCCATCTTAATGTTTGAGTCCAAAACTGAACACTATACCCAGAAGGCTTGACTCAACTGAAGCAGACCAGAACCCCCTTGGTAATCTGGCCCCCTTTATATCAAGGCTATGATTCTGTGACCTTTTCAATTACATTTTGTAGCAGTTCATGGCCTTTAAGGATTCGTGTATTTCGATCCCTAAATCTCTTTGCTCTTAGTCCCAAGTTTCTGAGCATTTTGAAAAGAATCAGATTTATCTTCCTTCGGTCCAAAATGAATATCCTCATGCTTAACAACAATGAATTCCATTTAGTAATAGCTTTGTCTGGTCCCTTAATCTAGGTCTCTTTACAACTTTCAATCTAACCTACACTACTTACTGTTCCTCCTCAATGAGCAAACATGATCAGGCAATTATCATTAATAAATATTAATAAATATGGTGAAAAGTTGTTGCTGCAGAACAAATTCTTAGGGAAGGCCACTTGTCACAACCTGCCAATGTGAATATCTCTTGTTTATTCTTTCTTCGTCTCTTATCTCCAAAACGATAGCCACTTGAGTTGGATATCTCCAATGCTGTGCACTCCAGATTTGCTAACAGCAGGAATTTTACTCTGGATCTCAACCCATGCTACCCCAGGTCTGGGAGTTTTTGATGGGGATGGTGAAAAAGGAACTTTACTATGTTTCTGATTGTGTGCTGTGTCTGCCCTGGGAGTGTTTGGTTGACAGTGTAGATGAGCTATTCACCTGGCTTGGTAGTATTTGATGGATTAGTTTACAACTGTGGGTTGCAGAACAAGCAATCGGGGTTGTGAATTCCCTTTTCCCTGAAGCAGCAATGATCGCTGCAGAAATAAACTCAAGACTGAATGAAACTCTTGCAACGGGCCACTTTGACAGAACTACATTGTGCTCTGCAGCAACACTCTAACTGGTTACTGCAAGATCTGATGGAGCCAATCTCCATATTGCTGCCGAGTTTTATTCAGCATTTACTGCTTGCCGAACACCTCCTGCCTTTCCAGAGGCCCAATTGTTGCTTCCCCTCCTGTTTATCACCTCTCCAGCTCTCTGCCTTGCATCCTGTCATCCCACTGCCCCTCTCCTCAGTCCTCATTTACAGCAAGGCTTTGTGAGAGAGAAGTGACAAATTGAAAGGGACAGTGGAAAGGAAAGGGTAAGCAGCAAGAGTGAGACAAACTATGATATCACGCAGAGAGGGAGGATTTCTCTCTTGGCTTCTGGGGATCGATTCGGGTTAAGGTAAGAACATTCAAAATGGGTTTGTGACTACCCTCTCACAACTATCACTTTTCCTGCTTTCACTCTGTAGTCACATCAATTTTAAAGCATTAAAATGAGGTCACAGCGGTCAAAAGCTTTGGAGGAATTGATGTAATGCAAGCTTTGTTCTGTTGCTAATCCATATGGTACCTGCCCTGGGACTAGCTGCTGATGACGTGGGAAGCTGTTGAATTCCCCGCTGTTACTAGCTGTCACCTTGTTTAGAACAAAGAATCACATAATAAAACATAACCTTAAAAAGTAGGAATTTGAAGATACCTGTAAGGCATGTGCCATGATGTGTCATCCTGAAGCACAACACCAAGGGCGTAAATGACCAGAGTCTGAGGAAGATAAAAAGAAAGTGTGAATAAAGAGTCAATGGATCAATTACTTCTTAAATGATTCATTTGAATGAAGTATCCACTAGTCTGCATGGATTGTGTACAAACAGACTTGATGACACTAGCTCATAAGAAAATAATCCATTTGTTAAGGGATGAGAAGAATAGTGTTGCCTGAAGTGTGCCTCAAGCTAGAGTTTGTACCTTTGACGAACAAGGAGAGATAATCAGCATATAAAAAACAAGAGGCTGCATGTGATAGCTGCAATTCCAATACTCCTGTCTTACCTCCTTTGGGATGATGTGATGGTTGACACTCCCTTCCAGCTCCTGAAGTCGCGCTGCAACAGGGGTGAGCTTCGCTGTTCGGACAGTCTCATTCAAAACCTGTTGGCAGTACCTATGGTTGGGGAGAACAAGATTATTTAATGTTCCCATCACCGCAGCGTAAATTTGGATGGGGTCTCAGGGACTGTTTTGCAGGAGGCACGTGATATTGCGTAGAAGCAACTTGTGGATCCTGAATAGAGGGACTACGGAAATTTGTCTACAGTGTATGAGCAGCAGCTGCTCACACTTTCCTGCTGCAAGCCTGAGTCATTAGCACGCAGCACCAAATGAAAAATGAAGACTTGTTTTGATATAGCTGCTTTCGTTATGTTTCATAGGCAATTAAATACTCTTTAAGATTAGTCACTGTTATAAAGAAGGAAACATAGCAGCCAATTTACACACAGCAAGATGCCACAAGCCACAATATGGGGGTGAACCGATCACCAATTCTTTGTGTCTTGTGTTATGGACCAGGCCAGGTCCCCTCAAAACATTTCCAGAAAGAGACCCAGTCCCTAACTTTGCTAGTTGTTTTAAGCAGGTGTAAAATGGATATTGCAGGAGAGACGCCACTGGTCAAACCACACAGTTTTAAACAAAACAGGATTTATTTATAAGATTACCGAATGGAACGCAAACAAAAGAGAACAGAATACTCAATGACTTAACCTATCCGAAACCCAACAGGTCATCCCAACTTAATGATGCTGTTCCAAATACTTAGACAAATCCCCATAAACACCCCTTGGCACAAAAGGTAAAATCAAACACAGGGTCTTACAGGAGAGAAATCAGATAGAGTCAGCCTGGGCCTGCTTCTTCGGGTCCAACAGCTTTTCAGCTGACTACTTTCAATGAATAGCCAGACTGCCAAAAACCAACTCAAACCAGAGAAAAGCTGAGCTGGGAGAACCAGCCACTCCCCTTTCATTGTAAAAGTGTTTTTTTAAAACTTAAAAGCCTTTTGCATGAGGCAGTATCTGTTAGCTATCATCAAATTGGCCCCAAAACCTTTCAAACCCAGATTTTTCGGAGTCTGTATCTTTTACAACCTATTGAAAAAAAACACCAAGGACACCAATACCTTGTTAAAGGAGCAGCAGCATCAGACCTCCTCCTTTAAAACAAAATGAACCATCGATATCCAAAGATGGCTTCATTTTAAAATCCCTTAATCTTAAAACTGTTAGTACTCTACAACACACATATATAGCACAGAGACAATAATCAGGCAAACATGCGCTACTACATTTTGTTTTGGTCTGTTTTACTCCTGCCACCAAACACCTCCATTTCCCACTCAAATCTTGACAATGCATTGGCAATCACGTTTTCTCATCCTGCCACATGCACAATTTTCAAATTGAATGGCTGTAACAAGTTCCATCTAAACAGTCTGGCATTTTTGCTCTTAAATTTCTCAACATACCTCAATGGGTTATGATCGGTGTACAGTATATGATTATATGGTAACATAAACATTGAAATGTTGTAAAGTCAACAACAAGCTCAAAGTCTCCTTCTCAACTGTCAAATAGTTCTGATGAACTTCAATTTCCTGAAGAAATATCCAATAGATCTTTCTATCTTCTCGTCAACTTCCTGTAACAGCACAGCACCAACATCCACATCAATTGCATCGATAGCCACCCCTTGAATGGCTTTGCATAATTAGGTGTGGCTAATACTGGGGCAGTCTTCAGGCTGTCAAACACCTTCTGACAGTCCGCTTTCCACTGAAACTTCTTGCCCTCCTTTAGCAAATCAGTGAGTGGAACAGCCACACTGCTAAAATTTGGTACAAAATTTGATAAAATCCACTCAATCCCAGAAACGATAGTGCTGCTCTTTTAGTCGATGGTATGGGAAACTCCCTAATTACTTTTGTTTTTGCCATCTGTCCACGTCCAATAACATGGTCCAGGAAGGTGACTTGGGCTTTGGCAAATTTACTTTCAGCCAGGTTTATCACTAAGCCTGCCTTCCGAAGTTGTTTGAGCAAGTCCAATAAATGCTGTAAATGTTCCTTCCATGAGTGACTAAAATTCACTATAAACTACACAGTTGGGTAATCTCTACAATCCTTTCAGCTATGCTATTGCATAATGGGACAGCCATTGGAAATCTAGTGGACACATCCATTATTATTAACAAATACGGATTCCCAACTTTTGTCTTAGGTAGGGGTCCTACGCAATAAATTAATACTCTTGTAAAAGGTTCCTCAAATGAAGGAATAGGTATTATAAGTGCGGGTTTTATCACTGCCTGTGGCTTTCCAATTACCTGACATGCCTGGCAAAATTCAGCAACATCCTTCCCATTTTCTCATTAAGACTTCACTTTTAAGATAACAACATGCAGGGATGCATTCGGATTCTTTGTCTGTGTATGCCTTTTGATACAATTTTTCATCTTTCTGCTATAACTCAGTTAATTTATCTGAGCTACAGATGTCTGCTGTGTCACCTATCTGTTCCTAGCTTGTTTCAATCATCTGATCAAACAGGGTCTTTGCTAATTCCATTTCAACTTTCTGATTTGTACTCTTTGATCATCTAGTGACTTTGTGACCTTATTACCACACAGTCAGGAAAAGTCCCAGGATATGTGTCCTGTAACAGTTCAGTTGCCTGAGTTTCCGCTGGATTTTCAACTACAGCAGGCAGCACTCCTACCTGTGAACCAGCTAAGTCATTAGTAAGGACAAATTGTATTCCCGGAGCGGAGAGTTTGCCCAGTACTCCCAGCACAACTTGTCCACTCTTCACTGGACACTTTAACCACACTTTACATAATTGAGCGCCTCTTGTCTCACTGTGAATTCCCATTACTAGCATTTTTTCTGGCAATAGTCCTTCAGAGGTACATATCTTCTCATCTTCCAACATCCCAGATAGAGAGGATCCTGAATCCCTTAATATTGTAACTTCTTTATCTGCTGCTCCTGGCCTATGCCAGTAAACTTTACCTTTGGAGGTATGTGGTTTAAGAAGATTTGGCACTTCCTCCTTAACCAAGCTCCGGCCAGCTTGGACATTCTGGTGCAGTTTTCTAGCTTCCGCCATGCTTTCCATTATCACACCAACAAAAATCACTGGCGTATCCTGTTTTCCTATATCTGGCTTCCCAGTGCTTTTCCTAATCCACCAACACTGTGATTTCATTACCTTATTGTAGTGAAAACAACTTCTCTTTCCTCTCAAGGATTTCCACACCCTGTGATAAGTTAATCTTACGATCTTCACTGAGATCTACCTTTCCCTTTCCACGCGAAGACTTCTCTTTTCCCCAGTTTCTATCCTTCAGATAGGAATTGATTTTGGAATCCAACCTTTGATTTATGGACCAACTCATAATCATCAGGCATTTCCACTGCTAATTTTGCCGTTTTAACTCTCTACTTTTCCATATGTGTTCTCACTACTTCAGGAAGTGAATTTTTGAACTCAAGTCTAAGTGTCAATTTTTCCTAAAATTCAAAGTCCCTCTCCTTCATTTCTTTCCTCTGCTCTTGATGGTAATTCCTTGAATTTTGCCTCTAACTCAAGCTGCTTCATTTTCAAATGAATTTTAGCCATCTCTAAAGATTCTGATGGTGTTTCCAGCAAATTTAAATGCACAGCTATTGCTGTAATTATATCTCCTTTCCTCACTCAAAGAGGAAGCTCCAACTCCTGCTTCTCTGATAATTCCAGCAGCTTGGCTTTAATCACCTTTTGCAAAACTCACCAAGTCACTTCTTCCACCCCAAGAAAACTCTTGGTGACTGTAAGAGCCATTGTTATCCTAAGCATGGTTTAAACCAACTAAATTCAACACCCAGAACAAAAGACACTAACACCTTCCACTTGCTGGCTTCAAGTCTAACAACCCTAATCCCAATTTGGAACTGTAGAACAAATCCCGCAAACAGCCCCAATCTGTTAATAGGCCAGGCCAGATCCCCTCAAAACATTTCAGGAAAGTGGTCCAGTCCCTAACTTTACTAGTTGTTTTAAACAGGTGTCAACTGGATATTGCAGGAGAGATGCCACTGATCAAACCACATAGTTTCAAACAAAACAGAGTTTATTTACAAGACTACCGAATGGAACACAAACAAAAGAGAACAGAATACTGAATAACCTAACCTATCCGAAAATCCAACAGATCATCCCAACTTCATGATTCTGGTCCAAATACTTAGAACAATTGGATGTAGGTTTGCTCACTGAGCTTGAAGATTCATTTCCAGATATTTCGTCACCCTACTAGGTAACATCTTCAGTGGGCCTCAGGAGAAGCATTGCTGAAAATTCCTGCTTTCTATTTATAGGTTTGGGTTGGTGATGTTATTTCCTGTTCCTTTTCTCAGGGGATGGGGTCTAACTCAATGTGTTTGTTGATAGAGTTCCGGTTGGAATGCCATGCGTGTCTTTGTTTGGCTTGTCCGAGGATGGATGTGCTGTCCCAGTCAAAGTGGTGTCCTTCCTCATCCGTACGTAAGGATACTAGTGAGAGAGGGTCATGTCTTTTTCTGGCTAGCTGGTGTTCATGTATCCTGGTGGCTAGTTTTTTTTGGACAAACAGGCAGAAAACAAGTTGTTTGAAGTTGTTTTTAACTATTATTCATTTGTGATTCATGGGCATCGCTGACTAGCATTTATTATCTGTCCTTAGCTGCCCTTGAGAAGGTGGCAGTGAGCTGCCTTCTTGAATCATTGCAGTCCATGTACTGTAGATTGACATACAGGGGAACTTGCAGTCGATGGTGCTCCCATGCATCTGCTGCCCTTGGCCTTCTAGATGGTTGTGGTCCTAGGTTTAGCAGGTGAGTTACTCTCCACAGTATTCCTAGCCTGAGACCTGAATTTGTAGCCACTGTGTTTATATGGTGAGTCCAGTTGAGTTTCTGTCAATGGTAACACAAGCATTTCAATAGTGGGGTTGCAGTGATGACAATGGGTGGTGGTCAGATCATCGCTTATTGGAGATAGTCATTACCTGGCATTTGCTTGGTGCAAATGTTACTTGCCATTTGTCAGCCAAAGCCTGGATATTGTCCAGATCTTGTTGCATTTGAACATAGGCTGCTTCAGTATCCGAAGTGTCGTGAACATTGTGAATCATCAGCAAACATCCCCACTTCTGACATTATGAGGGAGGGAAGGTCATTGATAAAACAACTAAAGATGATTGGGCCTAGGACACTATCTTGAGGGGCTCCTACAGAAATGTCCTGAAGCTGAGATGACTGACCTCTAACAACCACAATCAACTTCCTACGTGCCACATAAGACTCCAACTAGCAAAGATACACACTGATTCTGGTTTTGCTATAGCTCCTTAACGCCTCACTCAGTCAAGTGCAGTTTTGATGTCAAGGGCTGTCCCTCTCACCTCACCTCACAAATTGAGCTCTTTTATCTATGTTTGAACCAAAGCTGTAGTGAAGTCAAAACTTGAATGACCCTGCGTATGCATAAAGAGGTCCTCCGCACCCACAATGCACCCCAAGTTCTGTTCAACTTTCTCAACACAGATGAGAGACTGAGTCAGGAAGTTTCTTAGTCTGTTTAGACTGATATTAAACTCGGCAGTATCTTTATCTCCAACTGGGCTCCAGGTTCAGGAACATGTCCCCATTACTTAAGATTTCCCACAATTATTAACATTTGTCTCTTCACAGCTGGTATATCACCTGAACCAGGCAACTGCAAAAATGATCCCTCACCTCAGTTCTTGCAGCTTATCAAAAGTGAGCGGGCTCCTTCCCAGAACCTTGGTTACCTCTTGGTAAAGTTTTTCCTGCACTGAACTTGACGTGGTCAAAAAGTACGTGGACCAAATGCACACTGGAAAAGAGAAATCATGATCAAATGTGATTATCTCAGATAGTGTTTATTTGCACAGCATTGGGGCTGAGAGAGGCTACCTGAGAAGTACACTGCTGAGATAGGACACCTACAGACACATGGCAGAAAGAGGGTAGCACTGTAGAACAGGGCTGGGAGAGGATAGCTACACAGCACTAAGGGGGCTGAGTGGTTATATGGACAGGCCTCAACTCCACAACTCTCTGTCTAAATGTTTTCATCTTTGAGACATACTTTGAATCCAATCTTTATATCCAGCTCTGGACACGTCTTTTGTTGTCTTCTTACATTGCTGTGTCAACCTTTGACCAACATATGATGATGCACGTAGTCAGATTGCAAGTGAACATCATGTGGGCAGTGTGTCAAAAATGAGAGAGAGAGAGTGTGTGTGTGTGTGTGTTTTTCTGTCTGTCTGTGAGGAGGGTGGGGGGTGTTAGAGAGAAGGAAAGGAAGTTGGGAGGGAAAACGGAGGAGCTTGGGGAAAGACAAGGAGGAAAGCACAGTTGGATCAGCTGATTGGATGGAGAAGGTACAGGAGTTCCAGGAATGGAGAAATGGAAGGAGGAGCTTAGAGTATGGGGAGGATTACAGCAGGTAGTTGGGACAGGGTTATGGAAACGAGTTCAGGAGCCAAGGTGAAATGGGGAAGCCAGGTGAAAAGAGGAGCTGAGTCAGGGAGGGTACAGAGTATCCTGTATAATGCAAACCAGAATTACTCAGGCTCCAATGCTAAGTAACAGTTTCCTCTAAGGGAGGGAGCATCATCAAGACTGACGGAGGGTAAAATATTACTGGGCTTATCTATGAGAGACGTTGTGGTATTACTTCATGTGAAGTACTTTGGAATAGTTACTACAATATTGGTGCTATATATGCAAATTGTGATTTTCCTACTTGCAAGTGGGGTCAGGTAAAATTGAATTTCACTGCTGTGTTTAGATGAAACTGTACTTACGATTTGCTGTGATCACACTTCCAGCCAGTGAAAAGATCATACTGTCCTCCAGAACCTGGCAAAATAATTAAAAGATCACACTAGAATTGTCACACAGAAACAAGGCTTGAGCTCGTAGAATTGACTCCACTGGTTCAGGAGCTGGGTGCAGCAACTAACAGAAAGTAGGCGGCACAGACAGCTAGTGGTGGTAGAACAGAAGTCTAAGGCTCTGCTGGTATGTCAATTTCTTCTGGATCACTCGGGAGATAAGCTTGAAATTTAGGCTGCAATGAAAATCACAGGATGCACGTCTGTGCCCATTACTTGCCCCACCAAAGGGAACGGACATTCAATGCTCCATACAACAAACAAACAATTGCAACAATGCACCATGTCAGTCATGGTATAACAACAACCACCTGTACCTTAAACGTCGTATGACATCTCAATATACATCATACATACTAACTTATCAAAGTTTAATATTAACCTCAAAAGTAGTTAATGGGACTGGTGACCAAAACCTTGATCATAGAGGCAGATCTTAAGAAAAATCTTAAAGGAGGAAAAAGAGGTAGACAAGTCAGACAACTCCAGCAACACCCTTTGAAGGAGCTGTCAGCCAATGGTGCGATTACAACTGGAGATGAGCAAGAGGCCAGAATCAGAGCAACACAATATCTCAGCTATAGGAGTGGGGAAAGTTACAGATAGAGAGGGATGAAGCCATGGAAGGATTCAAATACGAGGATGAGGGAAATCCTGGCCATAATTCTACATAAATCCTGCACTGCACCGCCCTCCTCCCCCTCAACACACACGCGACCAGCTGGAATAGCACAATCACAGGCTGCTGAGTTATATATACATTTACAGCCTAATCAGTTAGTCATACAATCTCAGTCTGCCCAGCCACCTGTACCTGCTTCTCAATGAGGTCACCCTGCAGCAAGGAGTCCATGAACACTTCGTGATTGTTGCTTTGTCCTTTGCGCTCTCTTGCCACTTTCTTCAGTGCAGCTTCCATTTCTCCCAGGGCTAGGACAGAAGAGTTTGAAAATAATTTGAAGGCATCCAAATCTGAACAGAAAACTTAGTCAACTTCTAATTTCAAGGTGCTGAATGAAAGTTAAATTAGAATGTAAGGAAAAGACGAGGAGGCAAAAGTTCATGAACTTACCTTCCATGCTAATATTGCCAATCTCTGTGGAGATCAAAGCCACCCATGATTATCAGTGTATCTTTCACATAAGTTGCCATTATTATCTCCTATACTCCATCCTGAGTTGTTACTGATAAGGAATCTATAATCTACTCCAAATGAGTTCTCCTTAACTTTTTCTTATCTCTACCTAAATGTATTCTACCTCCTGATATTTAGAACTAAGATCAAAGAGTCATAGTGATAGAGCATAGAAACAGACCCTTTGGTCTAACCATTCCACACTGACCATGTTCCCAAACTAAACTTGTCCGACCTGCCTGCGTTTGGTCCATATCTCTCCAAATCTTTCTTATTCATGGACTTATCCTTCTTTTAACGTATTAGTGCCATCCTTAATTAGCAGAGCAACTCTTTCACCATGTTCTAGCTTCCTGTTCTCCATACTGCTGTGAAATAGAAGTTGCACTATCATATGGCTGAAATACCAAAGGAATTTTGCAACTTGGAAAGATCAAGTGGTATGGTTCTGAAGAAGGGTCACTGGACCCAAAACATTAACTTCTATTTGTTTCCCTGCAGATACTGCCAGATCTGCTGAGATTTCCAGCAATTTCTGGTTTTGTTTCAAATTTCCAGATTCTGGTTTCTCATCAAATTGTCTTTTAAAGTGCTTTCCTGCAACAGTGACTACAATCATTGTGAATCATTTTAGTATATCTTGAGATCATGAAAGATAACATCTAAATCCAAGTTATTTCACTTAATCCATTTAAAATTACATGTCACGCTGCTGCCTTCAGTGTTTCTGTACTCCAGATCAAGTTTCCTTTATTTTGTAGCTGGTTCTCCAAAGATTGATATTTAGTCAAGGGAATTTAAGAGACTGACACCTGAAACAAATTGATTATGCTGAATCCTTTGTCTCCTGAAAACAGAAGATGGAAAGTGGATGTGGAACGAGTGTTTGAAGTTATGAAAGTATTACAGAATGCTTTATATTATTGCTTGGATGACTTAGATTTTGAAGAATTGTGAAAAATGGACCTACTTCAAACTCTGTGGACAGACTAAAAGTGGTTTCTTTTAAGAGGTAACTGAAAGCTCACTCCAGACAGTAGCAATTCATTTAATAAGGTTTCCTATAAATCACGTGACTGCTAGTTTTGCTATAGGTCTTCTGGGATTGTGACTGGATTGGAGAGATTCTGCGAATATCCGGTTGAATTAGAGGAGAGCCTACTATGAACAAGCTGACTTGAGAGAGAACCTATTAACAACAAGTTGCTAAGAATAAGCTAACCAGCTGAATGTTCTCATCTTTGAAAAGAAAACTCTCTTGTTGAGTTCAAGCTTAACCCTTTTGTTTTGAAAGAGTAGTTGAAGAAACATCCGAAGGCAGATTTCCTGGACGAGTTGATCAACAAAGAGATCTTAGAGTGCCGGTTCATAGTTCCTCAAAAGTGGAGTCGCAGGTAGATAGGCTAGTGAAGAAGGCATTTGGTATGCTTTCCTTTATTGGTCAGAGCATACATCATAGAGCATAGGAGTTGGGAGGTCATGTTGTGGTTATACAGGACATTGGTTAGGCCACTTTTGGATTATTGCGTGCAATTTTGGTCTCCCTCCTGTGCCTCTGTGCTTAAAGGTTTGTGAATCTTTGGAATTTTCTACCACAGAGCTGTGAATGTTCATTCATTGAGTATATTCAGATGTTGTGAAACTTCAAAGGGTTCAGAAAAGATTTACAAGGATGTTGCCAGTATTGGAAGATTTGAGCGAAAGGGAGAGGCTAAATAAGCTGGGGCTGATTTCCCTGGAGCAACGGATGCTGGAGGTGTGCCCTTATAGAGGTTTATAAAATCATGAGATGCATGGATAGAGTAAACAGACATGGTCTTTTCCATGGGATAGGGGAATCCAGAATTAGAGAGCATAGGTTTAGGATGAGAGGGGCAAGATTCAAAAGGGACCTAAGAGGCAACCTTTTCACACAGAGGTGCATGTATGGAATGAGTTGCCAGAGGAAATGATGGAGGCTGGTACAATTATAATGTTTAAAAGGCATGGGTATATGAATAGGAAGGGTTTAGCGGGATATGGGCCAAGTGCTGGCAAATGGGACTAGATTAATTTAGGATATCTTGACAGCATGGATGAGTTGGATAGAAGGGCCTCTTTCCATGCTGTACATCTCTATGACTCTATTTCAGAGACAACTGCGTATGATTAGTGACTTATCCAAAGGTGCCAGAATACCTCAAACAGATTCTGGACTATTCTACACTTTATCCTTTTGCCTTCAAGAAAACCTATTAGCCAATGTGGTTTTTTTTTCAGAAAGCCAATCTTTTTAGATAATAATTGTATCTTTAGTGAATAGCATTTCTTGTTTTCATAAGAAACTTCGTCGATTGATCTTATTGGTCAACACCTGATGTAGACAAGGTATTTAATTAATCTTCATGGTAACTGGAAAGGT
Organism: Chiloscyllium plagiosum; assembly: GCF_004010195.1. Classification (NCBI taxonomy): domain Eukaryota; kingdom Metazoa; phylum Chordata; class Chondrichthyes; order Orectolobiformes; family Hemiscylliidae; genus Chiloscyllium; species Chiloscyllium plagiosum. Next base: position 18,781,748 of record NC_057716.1, on the reverse strand, counting down.
AATTTTACATTTTAAACAAAATAAAGTAGTGCGACTGAAGTGACGGTATACTTCTCCAGTCTCAGTCATAAAATAATTTGAAGAAATTGGACATGAGTAAACAATCCTGCTGTGTACTGAAGCATAAGAAACCTGGGTTTCCTCATATAATACAAATGACAGAGAGTTAGCATGAGGGTACAGCTGGCAATTAGAAAATAAATGGTTCATTTGCCTTTTAATCCAAAGTGATTGGAGCTCAAAATAAAGAGGACTGACTGCAGCTGCACATGGTCTTGGTGAGACCACAACTGCAGTACAGTGTCGCCTGGTCTACTTACCTAAGCAACAAAATGCCTGCCCAGGAGGGACTGCAACAAAGATTCACTACACTGATTTTCAGAATGACAGGATTGTTCAAATTATGACAGATTGAGTGATATAGGCCCAGACCTTCTTTAAAGGTTAGAAAACTAAAAGATGATCAAATGAAAATGTAAACTTCTTAAGAGACTTGATGGTGTTTTTTTTCCAGATCATTCCTCGTATGGGGTTAGCATGGGGAAGGTCTGCATTTATTCTCACTCCCTACTGAGTTAATGATGAGTTACTTTGTTAACTACTGGGTGGCTTGCTGCTGGTCCAATTCAGAGTTAAGATTCAACCGCACAACTATGATTTGGAGTCACTAAGGCCAGGTGGTAAGGATGGCAGATCTCCTTCCCTAAAGAACTTGAGGAATTAGATGGGTTTTTACCACAACCAATAGTTTCATTCCAGATTTATTTAATTAACATAATCTATATTCCTCCAGGAAGAGTATATGCACACGCACGCACACAACCACATCCCTGCACATGCCAGCAATTAAAGGTGGGATTTGGAGTTAGAAGTGCTCTGTTTAAGTTTCTTTGATCACTTATACAACTTCCCATTAAAAAACCAGTACCACCAGCATAAACCAATGCTAAATTACCCTCTTCGTAATGCTGTTTTCTGGATGAGCTTTTATCAAGAGATCCATCCAAAAATCCTTTTCCAATCTCTGACCAAATCTGAAAACAAATACAAATGATCTCAGAATACAAGAAAAATTTGTACTAATCCCATGTTTCCATGGAAATTGCACATATTTCAGATACTGTCACACATCTCTGATTACTAAGATTCTTAGGGGACTTGACAGAGTTGATGAGGAGAGGTTGTTTCCCTTTGTGGGACAGTCTAGATCCAGAGGGCATAATCTCAGAGTAAGGGGTTATTCATTTCAGACAGATGAGGGGAAATTTCTTGAATTTAGGGAATTATGTGCCGCTTGAGATGTAGAGTTTGAGTCAGTAAGCATACTCAAGACAGAGATTTTTAACCAGTGGGAGAAGGAATTAAGGGTTATGAGGAAAATGAAGGTTAAGTGAAGTTGGGAATTATCATTGAATGGATGAGCAGTCTCAATGTGTTGTATAGCCTATTACCGAGGGTACTGGCATACATTTCACATTATACTGAGGGCCTGGTACACTTTTCAAGAATGACCAGGAAACTGGTTCACTTCTGAAGCATACCAGGGAGGATGGCACACACCTCCAAATATTAGCAAATACCAGTGTTCCTTGTATGTTGATTTAATCGGGAAGTTATGGAAATTGTAACTATATTGGCAGAGGATTCCTGTGATTGCACCAAGTCCCTGGAATGTATTGTTATCTTTATAGTAGGCCTTCGTAGTGTGTCAACATCGTAGTGTGGAGCACATGAACACTTAGAAAGAATCCCTGGATTGTGTCAATATTTGCTAACACTTCCTGGAATGTGTCATTTACAAAGGTTCTGTGCAAATGTACAAAAACCCCTACATTAAAGTGAGGGAATCTCCCCTAAAAAGATGCTTGGAAATAGATATCTCTGCCTTCTTCCACATCACTACAATGATCTCAATGACTAGCTTGACTTAACTAGACTCTTAATTCATTTAAACTGGAGTATTAGGGCTTCAAACCAGGATAGATTTAAGAGTAAATCTCAGCAAAGTCTGCTGAACATCATCACATTGTATACAAACCAGTGTACACAAGTGTACAAACCAGCAATGTTCCTCGTCTGTTTGGGTCAGATCCATACCCACTGAGATATCAAGGAAAAGGCTGCTTCCTCTGTAGCAGTTGCACTTTATTCAATTGAAGGACACTACTCATTCAATTCATTCGCAGGGCGAGAATAGCAATATTGATGAAAATTAATTCCTCCTGCTAAACTGGGTCAGGTTGTTCAAATCTGTAACTCGCTCCAACACACTCACCGATTCATGGTTCTTTCGGAAGCGTATTACTTCTTGATCATTTTCAAAGTGACTACCCATTGCTGCCCGCGTGACAGACTTCATGGCAAAACCCAACATGTGCTGGCACAGAGGGACATGCTGAGCTTCAGGATATGACAGCCACTTTGTTACCAACTCGTCAGCTAGCTAAGGGAGAACAGAAAGAAAAATATCAAGAGAAATCACAGTCGGCTGACAGTCTGGCAACATATCCTGCCCCTAGAAATCGCAGTCTGATAAAAACTAACTCAGCATGCCAAGTGGTAAAATGTCAGATTTTCAGCATGTACACTGACTTAGCTGTCAGTGCAAAGGTCCTTTTATGTTATAATTATCCCATGCTATAATTACTCTGCCATTGTTTGATGGGATAATGCACTGGGACATTACTCCTTTTTTTAATTCATGCTGTGCCTTCCCTGGGAGGGAGGGAGAGGCCCATGTAAAAGGAGGAATATCCAGTTTCCAACTTGCTCTGTACCTGCCCTAGGATTGTTCGAAGTAAAATTGGAGAGGGAGCTTTGTAATTGCCCTCTTGAATACTTGACACTTACACATAACGCCAATAATAATACTGTTATATTGTAATTAATAATACGAATATTAATATATTGTAATTAATTCCCATAGTTTAGGAAGTACAGTTGACTGATACTGACTATTCATTTGTCATGTTTTAATGCCGGCTGCACAACTATCTAAGCTTCATTGAAATTAAAGACAGCAAACAGTTGGAAACTACAAAGGACTGAAATCTACAGCAGCTGTTCCACAACCAATCCTCAGCCAGCACTCACTGTGTCTTGGCTAACTCATCACCTTTGGAAGAGATAATGGGGGCTTTGAAATCAATCCCCAGAAGTTTCAAGAGGTTGGGGGTGCGAGCAAATGTCTGTGTAAAACTTGCCATAAACTGAAATGAATTACAGGTGAAGCCTGACATGATTCAATAATAAATAGAACTCTGTCAGATTGTGAATGGCACGAACAGTGAGACTTTCCATTCAGTATACTCACTGGTTTATTCATTTCAATCCTGGAGGGGAAAAGTGGTTATTTGTCAAAGGGCAGGATCGTGTGCTCAGATTCTCAGCTGTCTTTAATTTCAATGTGTCAGGGAAGGGCTTGAAATTTTCCAACAGTGAGCCAGCAAACACCATTTTCTACATACACTCAAATATCAACTCCTACATCACACAAAAACAGTCTGTCCTACTCTCAGATACCTGTTCAGCTACCAGGCAGAAGGAACAACTCAGGTTAAAATTTATGTAATTTCTCAAAGTGTGAATATAAAATGTGAATCGTAGGAACTCGATGGAACACAAAAGTTAATACTAAACTGGCCATGTGTGATCAAAGTTTAGCTGAACAATATTCAACAACTACTTTGAGGATATAGGGTTTGACTTTCAATTGCCTGTCAGGATAAGGCGAGGAACAGGCACTTCTTGAAAATAGCATTCCCAGATGGTGCGTCAGTCTTCTGACACCCGAGGGACATGCTGATATTTTCAAAACAAGCAGTCCGGTGCAGTACAATGTGGGGAACCATCACATGGTTTAACTGAAGTAAAATTTTTGCAAAGATGGTCAGGCCATAATTTTTCAGTTCACTTTTAATGTACAAACTGCACCTTGGGACTGGAGAATAGTTACTGCAAGACTCATGATTATGGAGGAAGAGTAGGATAAACCTTGAGTAAACTACAGAAAGTCTGAGTTCTGAAGAAATATTTACAATGCTAGATTCCAGATAAACTCTATGACAATTTAGAAATTCAGGTCAATCAACAGCAACCAAAATTGACTGATTAAAGGTAAACCGTTTTTGACAAGTTTAACAAATATTTACTGAAGTATCCTCTAACTAGATAGAATCAGCGAATAGAATAGTTGTGGGAGTATATGGATTTTCACAAGACATCTGATGAAATATCTCATAGGAGACTTGTTGTAAAAGGTGAGTCATATGGTACAAGAGGAAATGTAACAGTGTGAATAGAAATCTGGTTTTCTTCTGAATTTGTGCTTCAACTTGCAAATCAGAAGCTAGGGGACTGAAGATACTATCTCCGTTCCAGCATGGTTTAAGGAGTTATTCCAAGGAATCTTGATCACAGGTCTCTGTGATGCTCTCATGCAACCTCATTTGACACCTATTCCAGCTTGTAAAAACACCGTGAGATGGTGGTCTCTTGGGGTCAGGTTAATTGGCCATCTGAACTATATTAAACTTCTGTCAGTAATTCACGTGGACAGCACTGGGTGTAGGTTTGCTAATTTTTTGAGAAATGTTTCTCTCTTACAAAATGGCTTGCTTCACCCAAATTGTCCATTTGTCCCTCCTTCTCTCAATCTCCTTTATTCAATTTTCCTTAAACTTCTGATCTAATAGACAACAGCAATTTTCATTCACGCTGCTGCTGTTGGTCATAGCTATTCCTGCCAGTTGATCTGCTGTCATGGTATGTCATGGTCATCCAACTTACACTGTCCTCACTCATCTGCAACAACTCTGTCATCTATCTTTCAATTATTGTCTCGCTCAACTTTTCTTTCTGCTGCCCTCCACTTTGTCCTCTGGATGAAACCTTTCTAATGTAGTAAAACATCCAAATGCATTTAACAAAAGGAAATTCACAGCAGTCCTCAAGGAGATATCAGGACAGTTTCTCAAAAGCTTGCTCAGAAGTAAATTCTAAAGAAAATCCTAAAGGAGGAGAGAAAGGTGGAAAAATTTTGGGAGGAAATTCGATGGCTTAGGATCCACACAGCTGAAGGCATTGATGCTAATGGTGGAGTATTTAAAATCAGGGACACATGGATTCCAGAATTAGAACGTAGAGATCTTGAAGGCCTGCAAGGCTTAGGTGAACACAGGTGCAGGCACGTAAAAGACGACATTGCAAATGATACTCTGACAACAGTCTTGGAGTCAGAGATGTACAGCATGGAAACAGACCCTTCGGTCCAACCCATCCATGTCGACCAGATATCCCAACGCAATCTAGTCCCACCTGACAGCACCTGGCCCATATCCCTCCAAATCCTTCGTATTCATATACCCATCCAAATGCCTCTTAAATGTTGCAATTATACCAGCCTCCACCACTTTCTCTGGCAGCTCATTCCATACCCGTACCACCCTCTGTATGAAAACATTACCCCTAGGTCTCTTTTATATCTTTCCCCTCTCACCCTAAACCTATGCCCTCTAGTTCTGGACTCCCTGACTCCAGGGAAAAGACTTTGCCTATTTACCCTATCCATGCCCCTCATAATTTTGTAAACCTCCAGGGAAAAGACTTTGCCTATTTACCCTATCCATGCCCCTCATAATTTTGTAAACCCCTATAAGGTCACCCCTCAGCCTCCAAAGCTCCAGGGAAAACACCCCAGCCTGTTCAGCCTTTCCCTATAGCTCAAATCCTCCAACCCTGGCAACATCCTGGTAAATCTTTTCTGAACTCTTTCAAGTTTCACAACATCGTTCCGATAGGAAGGAGAACAGAATTGCACGCAATATGCCAACAGTGGCCTAACCAATTTCCTGTACAGCCACCACATGACCTCCCAACTCCTGTAATCAACACTCTGACCAACAAAAGAAAGCATACCAAACGCCTTCTTCACTATTCTATCTACCTGTGACTTCACTTTCAAGGATCTATGAACCTGCACTCCAAAGTCTCTGTTCAGCAACACTCCCTAGGACCTTACCATTAAGTGTATAAGTTCTGCTGAGATTTGCTTTTCCAAAATGCAGCACCTCGCATTTATCTGAATTAAACTCCATCTGCCATTTCTTAGCCCATTGGCCTATCTGGTCAAGATCCTGTTGTAATTTGAGTTAACCCTCTTCACTGTCCACTACACCTCCAATTTTGGTGTCATCTGCAAACTTACTAACTGTACCTCTTATGCTCGCATCCAAATCATTTATGTAAATGACAAAAAGTAGAGGATCCAGCACCGATCCTTGTGGCACTCCACTGGTCACAGGCCTCCAGTCTGAAAATCAACCTTCCACCACCACCCTCTGTCCTCTACCTTTGAGCCAGTTCTGTATCCAAATGGCTAGTTCTCCCTGTATTCCATGAGATCTAACCTTGCTAATCAGCCTCCCATCGGGAACCTTGTCGAACACCTTACCATATAGATCACATCTAATCATGTCAAAGTTAGAGACATTAAAAGGACAAGGAAGTGTAGCTCATTGCAATTCAACAACCAATGTCTTCTCAAAAGGAGAAATTGGAAAGACATCACATAACAAAATAGAGACTAGCAGAACACGAAAAGGTCAGCAGGACAGTTTAAATGCAACAAGAATCCAGTTACCTCCAAAAGGACAGCAAAGTTGCTCTGGATAGCTTTGTTCACTCCTGTCTCATAAACCTTCTTCCTCACATGACCCTCAGCAGCATTGCCTCCAAATCCAGACTGATATCCCAATAAGGATTTCAGCATGGTCTCAAATGGATCAGCTAGACAGGAGAGGAAAGAGATTTGTGAAATTTCAAAGAAAATTGACTGAATTATAATTCCTATATTTTGGTTAAGTTATTCAGAGACTGGCGTAGTATGAATGATAGTTTGAGCCCCAATCTATGGCTTAACAATGAACTCCCAGGACAGCATACTTGGGCCATTATAACTGCTTTCAGTGCCCCTGGGTTAGGTATTGTCCCCCTGTTGAGCTGGCAAGGTGAATAAACTTGCTTAGTCATAGGAGACAGAGGGTAGCAGTGGAAGGATGCTTTTCAGAATGCAGGGTTGTGACTAGTGGTGTTCCACAGACATCAGTGCTGGAACCTCTGTTGTTTGTGGTCTACATAAATGATTTGGAGGAAAACGTGGCTCGTCTAATTAGTAAGCTTGTGGACGATACAAGGATTGGTGGGGTTGCAGTGGATTGTCAGATGACACAGCTCATTTGGAAGCATGGACAGAAAAATGGCAGATTGAGTTTAATCCGGATAAACATCAGGTGATGCATTTTGGAAGGTCAAATACAAGTGGAAATTATACAGTGAATGGCAGAACCCTTACAAGTATAGATATGCAAAGGGATCTGGCTGTGCAAACCCACAGATCACTGAAGGTGGCAATGCAGGTAGATAAGGTAGTTCAAACAGAAGCCAACGGTATGCTTGCCTTCATTGGAAGGGGCACTGAGCACAAGGATAGGCAAGTATGCTGCAGTTTTGTTTGGGCCACACCTGGAATATTGTGTACGGTTCTGGTCACCAATCTACCAGAGAATGTGGATGTTTTGACAAAGGTACAGAAAAGGTTTAGCAGGATGTTATAGGGGATTTTAGCTATGATAGACTAGGTTTGTTTTCACTGGAATGCAGGAGGTTGAGAGGCGACCTGATAGAAGCTTATAAGATTGTGAATGGAATGAATAGAGTGGCAAGTATGAGGCTTTTTCGCAGGGTAGATGGGTCAATTACTACGGGACATATATTCAAGCTGTGAAGCTGTGGGGGAGAGGTGAGGGGGGAGTTTGAAACAGATGTGAGAAGCACATTTTTCACAAAGGTGGTGAGTGTCTGGAACGAGCTGCCAGAGATGGTGATAGAAGCAGACACAATAGCAGCATTCAAGAAGCACCTGGACGAATCCATGAATAGGAAGGGAATATAGGGATACAAATCCTCTAAGCGAAGATTGTTTTAGCATGGCAGGGCAAAATGTATCGGCACAGGCTTCTGTTCCTGTGCTTTATTTCTCTTTGTTATGCAAGCACTATATGGGGAAACTTGCACATTTACACAAATCACTCAAACCCTACGATTAGACTTTAATTTGTAACCATCTCCTGTAGATTTTATTCTAAACTAAACCTCATCAAAAATCTCCAATCGATTGTGGACGATAACTCAGCCTTAGGTATTCATCACTCAACTGATATACAATTAAAGTGTTGACTGGTTTCAACTTCTATTTTCGGATTCACTGTCACATGGTGCTTGGTCTACTCAGTGTATAAAATCTCAACAGCACTTACAGGTTCGGTTTGGGTTGATGTGCTCCTTCAGGAGGTCCACAGAGCCCAAACTGACCACCAGTCGTTGTCCAAACCAGAAAGATGCCAATGGTCCATACTTTTCATGAAGACTGACTAGAAATTGATGAAGGCTCCCTGTCTTCACGATATCTGGAAGATTTCCATCCCTGAAGAGTAAAAACATAACGCTTCTATCAAAAGATGAAGCTGGAGGAATGTTGAGACACACTCAAACCAAGAAGTGGGTAACATGGGAGGCAGAGCCAAGGCTCAGGGACGGGCACAAAAGATCTTTGACCAGAAATTGATTCCTAGGATGATGGGAGTGTCCTATGTTAGACAGGAAATAGGGAGCAGACATAAATTAGTCATTTTCTGATTGGCAAGATTTAACAAGTGGTGTGGCACAAGAACAATGCTGAGACCTTAACTTTTTACAATTTATATACATGACTTGGAAGCAAGATATGATTACTAAGTTTACTAACCACATAAAACTCTCTAGGAAACTAGGTTGTGAAGAGGACATAGGTAAGCTACAAAGGATTAGGTATTAAAATGGATTGAGTAAGTGGGCAAAAAGCTGGCTAATTGTATATAACGTGGGAAAATGTGAAATCTCGTGATTTCAAATAAACCTGTTGGACTATAACCAGATGTCATGTGACTTCTGACCTTGTCTACCTCAATCCAAGACTGGCACCTCCCCATCAGTTACACAGGGTATTGATGAGACCATATCTGGACAGTTATGTATAGTATTCATGCTCTTATTTAAGGAAAGAATTAAATGTGTTGGAAGTAACTCATACAAGGTTTACTAGACTAATAACTGGAGTGGTTGGGCTATCATGAAAAAAAGATTGGCAAGATTAGGCTTGTATCTACTCGAGTTTAGAAGGGTAAGCAGTACCTTGATTGAATCACTAAGGTTCTGAAGGGTCTTGACAGGGTGAATGAGGAAAGGATGTTTTCTCTAGTGACAGCATCCAGAACTAACATCACTGTTTAAAAATAAGGGGTCATCCATCCAGTCATAGAGTCCTACAGCACCGAGGCAGGCCCTTTGGCCCAAACTGGTCCATGCCAACCAAAATGTCCATCCATGCTAATCCCATTTCCCTGTACTTAGCCCATTTCCTTCTAAACCTTTCCTGTCCATGTATTTGTCCAAATGCCTTTTTAAGATGGAATTGAGGAGAAAGGTCATATTAAGCATTAATTCTCTCCTGCTCTGGCACGCAGAAGCTGTAGTGCATATCATCTACAAGATGCAATGCAGGAACTTGGTCAGGCTTCTCTGATAGCATCTTGAAAATCAATGACCTCCAGCACCCAGAAAATGAAGGACAGCAGGTGCAAGTGAACACCAACATTTGCAAGTATTTTCCCAAATCTCTCATGATACTGAGTTGGAGCACTATCTCTGCGTAACCTCCTGGGGTGCAGGCAGGAGTGTGGAGTTGTGACCAGGATAAGATCAACCATGATCATGTTAAATGGCGGAGTGGGCTAAAAGGACTGAATTGCCTACTCCTGCCCCTAATTCTTATGTTGCTATTAGCATCATTGGTGTTCCAACACCAAATGGACTGCAGTAGTTCAAGGTCCGAAAATATAAATGCTGGAAAAGCTCAGGAGGTCTGACAACATCTGTGGCGAGAAATCAGAGTTAACGTTTCGGGTTATTCGACCCAAAACGTTAGCTCTGATTTCTCTCCACAGATGCTACCAGACCTGCTGAGATTTTCCAGCAATTTCTGTTTTTGTTTCAGACTTACAGCACCAACACTTCTTTCGTTTTTTTATTCAGCAGTTAAAGGTGACCTGTTCAAAGGCAATGAAGGAGAGGAAATAAATATTGACCTTGGCAGCGACACACATAATCCTATAATCTCCACAGCAGATCACATATCATGATTCATGATACAGTGAATATTTATCCCTCAATGAACGTCATTAATTCTCATTGCAATTTCTGGGATCTTGTTATGTACCAATTGGCTGTCACGTTTCCTAGACTGTAACAATACGTCAAAAGTCCTTTGCTAACTGAAAAGTCCTTTGGAGCAGTCTGAAGTTATGAAAGGCTCCATATAAATGCAAGATATTTTTTTTCTTCTTGTTAACAAACTTTCAGGCCTGTAGAGCAAAGGCTGACTTACTTCTCTTCTGTAGGAGCCATACCCGGAATGCCAGATGCTTGCCTAGATGCCTGGGGGGGGGGGGGGGGGAAAGCAAAGCACAGAATGAATGAATACCCAGAAGAAACTACATATCACAATCCTTCACATCTCTCCCGCTATATGTCAAACATGATGAAAGCCTGCAGAGAATTTGTTTTCACATCATCGATTCCAATGTATGGATATGATGACTGCAGCAGATTACCTGACTAAGTGCCAACTAGAACTAATCACAACTGACCACCCACACATGACCCAACAGGAGTCCCTGGATGGTGATCAGGCTCAGGGCTCAATTTCCCAGCCAAAAGATGAAGTTTACACAGGTTCTTTATCGTCAAACTGGGAAAGTATCCAATAATGATGCAGTCAGGTATAAAATTTTCTAATCAAATGGGCCACAGTTTGAGGCATAGTTCTGATATATTAGTATTCATACTTCTGTTTGTGTAATAGTTTATCAAAATCTGGGTACAAAAGATTCACACCAGTACTGTACCCTCAGTTGTAATAGACCTGTACCTAGTAACTGGCATGTCCTCACCAGTACTGTGTCCATGTTATATAGCAACAGACCTGTAACCACTTATCAGTATAGTGACAGATCTGTCCACCTGTCCCCAAGAATATTGCACCCTGGGTGTTATTTAGTGACAGGCCATTGGAAACAAGTGCAGTAAAAGTAAACAAAACTTAAATATTTCATTCAGGGCTCAGTTGCTAGAATGCTTGGCTGAGTCAGAAGGATATGGGTCCAAGCCCCACTCTCAGAAGAGAAAATGTAAGTTAAACTGATAACGCTATGGTAATATTAAGCTCCCATCTGCCCTCTAAGGAAAATGTATGAGATAATGTAGCACTCTTCACATTGGTGCACAATATTCCCAGCATCCTGCCTTAAAAATTATCCCCCAAACAGTACAACTAAAAACAGCTTTAATGGTCATTATCTCATTTTGTGGAAACAATACTACACACAATTGGCTGCTGTTTTAAAACACAACACAGATTGAACTTCTAAATGATAGGATAAATAAGGAGAAACTACTTCAAATAGCAGGAGGGTCAGTAGCCAGAGGGTGTAGATTTCGGATAACAGGCAAAAAAGAGGGGAGATACGGAGGGCTATTCTTTACATAGTTGTGTTCACTAAAGTATTTTGGTATGAACACAAATTCTCCAGGGGTCCAATATTGTAAACAAACATATGCTTCAGTTTAAATGTTAAGCATTTTCAGAACGCAAAATGTCATTTTCAGCAACACTGAATTAAATAATTCTACACAAGTCCACTCCTGTTACAGCTCTTGTATTGATAAGCTGGATACTAATCTTCGATTGCTGAACCATGCAAGATGGTTCATCGATCAATGGCAATTTTGTATTCCCCAAAGCAGCACACAAGGAGCTGTTATCAAGTATTTCAGATGCATTCACTGCAATTCATCTATGGGGAACAGGCTACAAGCATTTTTCTGCTGCAGCACTTGCTATACAGCTCAATTCATGTCACGAAGGTACCTGAGATAAATCTGACTCTTTCTACAGTACATGTAGACATATTCACAAGCGTATGCACACAGGAAGATATATTTCCATGCACACAGTTCAGACTCCCACAAATTATCGTCAATCACTTGCTAATGATACGATTGTCCACTTACGAAATTCCTTGTAACTAATCTTGCGTTCTGTGTGCCCTTATGTGACTACTGAACCTGATCCTAGAGCTCCATCTCCAACCACTCATTTGGCAAGTGCTTCTGAGAGGTGAAAGTGGTCTTGGAATCATCGGCATTCCTTTGTCTGCTTCCTTTTCCATACTTCAGCTAGCCAACCGGTGTTCTCAAATAATTGTGTCCCTTCATACAGGTGCTTCCTTCAGGTCTGTTTCTTCTGAATGAGAGTCTCCCATGCATTGACATCTGGAATGCATTTCTTGAGGGAAGCCTTCAGGGAATCTTTGAAATGTTTTATCTATCTTCCTTTCATTTGTATGCCTTCCTTGAGCTGAGTGATGACAATTTGCTTTAGTACTCAGGCATCTTAATCATAGCTGTCATCAGCTGTGTTCCACAGGGTTCGGTTACAGGTCCTATTTTGTTTGGCATTTATATGAATGATTTGGATGAGAATATAGAAGGCATAGTTGCAGATGACACCAAAATTGGTGACATAGTAGACAGTGAAGAAGGTTTTCTAAGATTACAAAGGGACCTTGATCAAACGTGTCAATGGGCTGAAAAATAGCAGATGAAGTTCAATCTGGATAAAAGTGAGATATTGTATTTTGGTAAAACAAACAATGGTAGGGCCTTGCATAGTTTTGTTGAACAGAGGGACCTGTTTAGGTTTAGGTACATAATTCTTTGCACCACATATAGACAGGGTGGTTAAAAAGGCTTTTGGCACACTTGCCTTCATAGCTCAGTCCTTTGAGTAAAGGAATTGGGACGTTATGTTGAGGTTGTACAGAACATTGGTGAGACCTGGAATAGTGTCCAGTTCTGGTCACCCAGTTATAGGAAGGATCTTATTCAACTGGAGAGGGTTCAGAAGAGATGTTGCTAGGTATGAGTTACAAATAAAGGCTTGGTAGGCTGGGACTTTTTTCACTGAACGTAGGAGATTGAGAGGTGACCTTATAGAGTGCATAAAGTAATGAGGGGTATAGATAGAGTTAATAGTTGTTCATCCCTAGGATACAGCATTTCAAGACTAGGGGACACAGTTTTATGCTAAGAGTGGAGAGATTGAAAAAAGACACAAGGAACAATTTTTTTACACAGAGGGTGGTTTGCGTGTGAATTGAACTTCCTGAGGAAGTGGTGGATGTGGGTAGATTTACAACATTTGAAAGACATTTGGATAAGCACATGAATCGGAAAGATTTGGAGGGATATGGGCCAGGAGCAGGCAGATGGGACTAGTTTAGTTTGGGATTATGTTTAGCATGGACTGGTTGGACCAAAGCATCTGTCTCCATGCTATATGACTCTATGACTCCTTATGGCCAATCCAGCAGTGTTTATTTATGATCTTGGCCTTGATGCTGGCGTCATTAACTGTTTCAAGGATGCTGATGTTAGTACACCTGTTCTCCCAATTGACGTGGAGAATCTGTCTCAAACAGCATTAATGGTACTTCTCAAGGGTCTTGAGGTGGCATCTGTCCAACTTTCAAAATTAAATGGAACAGTCAGAAGGATGACTGCCTTGTACACATATGTACACTATCTTCAGGTACAATTGTTCAAGCACAGTTCTCTCACTCACATGCATTCACACATTTCATTTTTACAAACTTCAGTCCAAACAAAACATATGTGCACTTTCTAGAACAGCAGCCCAGGCCAATTTCTACTTTGGATGGGGGTGAGGGGGATGATGTGAAGGCGTAACAATCAGCATCCTAATGGAGACCATTTTAGCACATACCTTGGAAGTTCACACCAGGCCTAACCTCCAGTATTGTCTTCCAAAATCAATTGAATAATGTTTGTTTTCCTCATCTACCCTACTCTGACCGCAGTTTTATCAAATTTTCATCATTGACTGAAGCACACATAAAAGCCAAAGTTAATATATAGCAAGAGATATTTAGTACAGGGATAGCAATGGAATTTGGGGGTAATGATAACAGGCTGCATGAACGACAGGATCAGAAGAAAGCTGTGGGAACGGGTTATGGGTAAGCTCTGGAGATGATGTATGTTGGAAAGGGGTAATGAAGGGTGGCAAAGGGGAGATCATACGGGGAGGCTGTGGGAAATGGGGTAAAAGTGTGGGAATGGAAGTAGAAAGGGAAGCTGTGGGGAATTGGGTAAAAGAGAAAGGTGTGGGGAACGAGGTAAAAGGAGAAATTGTGGGTATTAGGGTAAAAGATAAATTATGGGGAATGGGGTAAAAATGGAAGCTGTGGGGAGGGGGGGCAAAAGGAGAAGCTGTGGGAGATGGGGGTAAAAGGAG
>NC_057716.1:18763805-18766961 GCF_004010195.1 Chiloscyllium plagiosum | reverse complement strand
GATGCTGAGGGGAGTGGGGGTAAAAGGAGAAGCTGTAGGAGATGGGGGTAAAAGGAGAAGCTGTAGGAGATGGGGGTAAAAGGAGATGAAGTGGGGAGTGGGGGTAAAAGGAGATGCTGTGGGGAGTGGGGGTAAAAGGAGAAGCTGTAGGAGATGGGGCGGGAGGTAAGATGGGGAGTTTGTAGTTGCGGGAGAAGCTGGAGCCGTGGAGCACAGATTTCTGCCTCTTTGCCCCCGGGGCCTGAGGCAGGGCTGAGAGATCCTTCCAGTTGCATCTGCGTCTTCACCGGGGGAGGTTCAGCAGGAAAGGCTGGGGATTGATGCGGGGCCTGGGCCAAACTGCTTCCCTTACCGGGTACAGGTAGAGCACGGCCCCGATCAGGAAAACCACGAAGGTAATGGCAAAGATTGCGAAGTCCAGCATGGTGCCGGCGTCTCGACCTGGGGCTGCTCCTGCTCCCGGACACGATCACAGGCTCCAACCGCCTCCGTCCGGACACGTCCACCGCCCCGCCCACAGGCCGTCCCCATAGCAACCCCACCCTGCCCCTGACCCTGTCCCAATCCCTGTCCTAATCCCCATTCCAGCTCTGTCCCTGTCCTAATCTCAATCCCGGCCCTATCCCAATCCCAACCTCAATCCCAATCCCAGCCCTGTCCCATCCCCAATCTCAATCCTGTCCCTGTCCCAATTCCAAACTCAATCCCGACACTGTCCCAATCCCAATCCTAGCCCTGTCTCAATCATAATCCCAATCCAAATCCCAGCTCCATCCCATCCTAATCCCAGCCCTGTCCCAGTCCCAACCCCAATCTCAATCCTGTCCCTGTCTCAATTCCAATCGCAATCCTGACACTGTCCCAATCCCAATTCCAATCCCGGCCCTGTCCCAATCCAAATCTTAATCCTGGCTCAGATCCAATCCCAGTCCCAATCCCAATCCCAGCTCTGCCCCAATCCCAATCTGGCCATGTCCCGAAACATGGGTCTTTCAGTCCCAATCCTGGATCTCTTAGTGTCCCAATCCTAGGTTTGTCCATATTTCAATTCTAGGGTCTCAGCCCCAATCCTGAATCTGTCCATGACCTAGTCACAATCCCAGTCCTGGATCTGTCCCTGTTTCCCAATCTTAGGCTGTCAGTGTTCCAGCCTATCAGTGAAAATTGGTGAATTATCACAGATCGTGTTTTTTTTAGATTACATTTTTAGATTTTTTTTAAGATTACATTACAGTGTGGAAACAGGCCCGTTGGCCCAACAAGTCCACACCGACCCGCCGAAGTGCAACCCACCCATACCCCTACATTTTACCTCTATACCTAACACCTAACACTGCGGGCAATTTAGCATGGCCAATTCACCTGACCTGCACATCTTTGGACTCTGGGAGGAAACCGGAGCACCCGGAGGAAACCCACGCAGACACGGGGAGAACGTGCAAACTCCACACAGTCAGTCGCCTGAGGCAGGAATTGAACCCAGGTCTCTGGCGCTGTGAGGCAGCAGTGCTAACCACTGTGCCACCGTGCCGCCTGTTTTTGACAGGCAAAATGAATGGCCAGGAGGAAGAGAATGTCATTACAGGAGGGATGAGCAAATGAAGAGAAGAAATTCTCTGAAGCCATAGGATAGGGTGAAAGCTCTTCTTTTTGTCTCCATGAATTCCATTATCTTGAAGCATCTGTCCTTGGTGTATGTTTTAATTCAAGCTAAAAGCTTTACCTTTATCTTTAAGACCATTTATGGCAATCATCTCCAGCTTTAATTTGTCCTTATTCCAATAGATTTTCTTGTCAGATTCATATTGAGTAATATATTTCTCATTTTGCATCTAGGAATGCATCCTTCCACCTCACTGTCCTGGAAAATTAGGTATAGTATTTGATATTCATCCCCTTAATCACAGTCTCTCATTCAATCATATAGATTATGGTTAATACGTGTCTCAATTCTGTTGTGGTCCATGTCCCATGACCCAACAAATTGTTAATAGGTACTGAGGATTCCAATTAATGTGTTCCAGTGTCCCCTTATCCATTGGAAAAGTAATTCTTGATTTCACTCTTGATGGTTTAGTTCTGATTTTAAAATTGCTCATGATATGCCAGTGTGATTATAACAGTATGCATTTTGTTTTCATCGCCTGACAAAGGAACAGCACTCCGAAAGTTTGTGATTTCAAATAAACGTGTTACACTATAACCTGATATTGTACGACTTCTGACTTCATCCACCCCAGCCCAACACAGGCACCCCCACGTCACGGTTTTTTGAATATTGTTGTTTTTAAAATATGATCCTAAGTAAGGTATTTTGATGTTGTTTACTCTGTGTTTCTTGCCAGATCATTATAAAGAATGTGAGAAATGGACTTTTGGATAATAATGATTGGACGTAGTGAGCATGGATTTGTGAATGGGAAATTAGTTGAAACTTTATTGCTGGAACAGCACAGCAGGTCAGGCAGCATCCAGGGAACAGGAGATTCGACGTTTCGGGCACAGGCCCTTCTTCAGGAATGAGCAGAGAGTGTTCAGCAGGAGAAGATAAAAGGTAGGGAGGAGGGACTTGGAGGAGGGGCGTTGGAAATGTGATAGGTGGAAAGAGGTCAAGGTGAGGGTGATAGGTCGGAGTAGGATGGAGGCGGAGAGGTCAAGAAGAAGACTGCAGGCCAGGAAGGCGGTGCCGGGCTGGAAGGATAGTAAGTTTGCAGATGACACTAAAATAGGAGGGTTCCAATGAGGAACATTACCAGAAATTGCAGCAGTACCTTGATCGGCAGCAGAAGTGGGCTGAGAAATAACATGTGGAGTTTAACATAAGTAAGGGTCACGTCTTGCATTTTGGAAAGCCAAATCCAGGTAGGAGTTTAATAATGAATGAGAGGGTCTTAAGGAGTGTAGTGTAACAAAGGAAATTAGAGATCAGGTGCATGGTTGTCTAAAATTTGAGTCACAGATACACAGGAGAGTGAAGGAGGCTGTTGGCACACAGGCCTTCATCAGGGCATTGAGTATAGAAGTTGGGAAGTTATGTTCCAGTTGTACAGGACATTCAGAAGGCTGCGTTTGGAGTATTGTGTTCAATTGTGGTCACCTTGCTACAGGAAGAATGACTTTTTTCTTTAGCGTGTAGGAGACTGAGGGGGATCTTAT
>NC_057716.1:18601534-18762009 GCF_004010195.1 Chiloscyllium plagiosum | reverse complement strand
GGGTGGGAGGGGTGTGGGAGTTCAGGTAGCGGTTAATATCGCGGCGGCAGTTTGCTATGAAGAGGTCGAGGGCAGGTAGGAGGCCAGCACGGGGTGAATGGGAAATTATTCTTGACAAGTCTATAAGTGGGAGTGTAACTAAGAGATTTGATGAGAGGGAGTTGGTGAACAGAGTGTAGTTGGATTCTCATATGGTTTTTGATGTAGTCCCCCACAGAAAGTTAGTCAGCAGAATTAAAAGCCATGGTTAGGAGGTAATATACTGACATGGATTAAGGATCAGCTCACAGGCAGAAAACAAACAGTAGGAATAAAACAGTCATTCTTGCATTGTGACTGATGTGGTACTACATAGATCTATCCTTGAGTCCCACTGTACACAATATATTTCATTGATTTGGAGTTGCGAACCTAATACAATATTTCCAAGTTTGGATATAACACAAAGCTAAGTGGGAATATGTGCTGTGGATAAGATACAAAGTGTATTCAAGAGGATTTGGACAAACTTAGCAAATGGGCAAGAACATAGGTGATGGAACATAATATGGAAACATAATACTCCATGGAGTAGAAAGAAGATATGCAGAATATTTCTTGAATGTTAAGAGTTTTAAAAATGTAGATATTCAATAAAGGGACCTGGGTGTCCTCCTCAATAAGTCAACGAAGACTAAATGTGCAGTTGCAGCAGAGAATTTGGAGGACTATTGCTAGCCTTTATCTCAAGAGGAATTTAGTAAAGGAGCAGAGTCTTGCTTCAGTTGTAAAGAATCTTGGCTAGACTGCACCTGGAGTAATATGCAGAGTTATGGTTCCCTTTCCTTGGGAAAGATATTATTCCCATGGAGAGAATACAACAAAAGTTTGCTAGACTTGTTCATGGGATGGAGAAACTGACCTACGAAGGGAAATTCATGCAACTGGGCCAGTATTCTCTTGCATTTCAAAGAGAATACAGATATAATGGCAATTGTTAAGAGGTATTTTGACACATATATGGATGTGGGTCAAGAGTGTGGTGCTGGAAAAGCACAGCTGGTCAGGCAGCATCCAAGGAGCAGGAGAATCATGCATAATCCTTCTCCTCGGATGCTGCCTGACCTGCTGTGCTTTTCCAGCACCACACTCTCGACTCTGATCTCCAGCATCTGCAGTCCTCACTTTCTCCTAGATATATGAATATATAGGGAATAGAGGGATATGGATTCCATAGAGTCAAAAGATTGAAACCTACAATATACTTAAATAAGCAGGGTAGATGCATGTAAGATGCTTCATCTACTAGGGAGTCTCAAACCAGGGGATACCATTACAAAATAAAGGGGAAGCCGCTTACGACTGTGATAAGAGTTGTTTTTACTCAGCAGGTTGAAAACCTTTGGAATTCTCTATTCCAGAGAGCTGTGGAAGCTTAAATCATTGGATTTTTAAAAAATTACTCGTGGGCAACACATTTATTGTCCACCTTTTATAGAGACTGACAGATTTGTAAATATAAATCGCATAAGGGGATATGGAGATAGTGTGGAGAAAAAGGTCTGAAGTAGATTTCAACCATGACCATTTTGAATGGCAGAGCAGGCTCAATAGGTTGACTGACCTACTCCTGCTTCTATGTTCCTATGAGTTGCTATCAATCCACAGACAATAAATAACTCAGAGACAACAGTACCATCATTGGTTTCAGGGTTGCAGTATGGTCAGCATTACAGATATGTTGCCCAGCTAGCAATCCAGAGACATGAGTTCACATCATACCAAAGAAAATGAGAACTTAAATTAATTGAATAAAACTAGGAATATGAAATGTTAATTTCATTAATGGTGACCTGGTGTGATTGTTGTTTAAAAATAAAGTTCTTGATCACCACTTTCTCCTCCAGAGCAATTAGGCTTGGGCAAAAAATATTGGTCTTGCCAGAGGATCATACATCTTATAAATAAATTGGTCAGACCACATTTTGAATATTGTGTTCAGTTTTGGGCTCCTTATTTAGAGAAGGATGCTAAAACCCTTGAGGGAGAGTTAAGTATCTGTAATATGCTGCCAAAGGAGGTGGTAGAAGATACAATCGCAATGTTTAAGAATCATCCTGACAGATTTATGAATCATCAAGAATAGAGGAATATGAATTGCATATGTGTCAGCACAGCTTTGGCGGGCCAAAGGGCCTGTTCTTGTGCTGCACTTTACTGGTCTTTGACCCCTTACAGATAACACGTGACCTTTGGTATCAAGATCAGAAACTGCAGGCTCAGTTGCCAGCCATGCAGGTGCAGAATGGTCTCAGGCACAGTGCAGAGGTGACCGATGGCCATAGAGCTGAACCCGGTCAAGAATTCTCTTGCTCTGGACAAAAAGGGAGAAATTTGGGGAAATGGTTTTTGTGGAGTGAAGAAATCACAAGGACTAACATTTTGATTCAAATGCTTTATTTTATCATGATTAAAAAGCTTATATTTCAAACAAAAAATTGAGATAAGAACTTGTATTTTTAATCTCAAAATTACAGAATTTTACACCAATAAAGCACTTTTGAAGTTACTGTTGTAGTGTAAGAAACACAGCAGCCAGATCGTGCACAGCAAGATTCCAGAACAGAAATGACATAAATTACCTATTTGATTTATAGATTTCAGTTGTTGAATAAAGTTTTGGCTGAGACACTGAATAGTACCGAATGAATGTTCACCTACCATACAGCAGTATTAGCATACCAGTTTCTCTTGTGGAACTTGAATCTAAGATCTTCTGATTAATAAGATCTGAGCTGTGGCTTAGGCCTGTAGATCATCTTTTCAATTCTTCCTACAAATCCACGATCTCACCAAAAATAACTCAAGGAGACAGGTTCTGATTCCACATTTGGGACTCAAACGCACTCTGGCTCACAAAGAAAGATGTAACCCAATGCATTCCAAGACCTCTCTATAAACAATTAGAAACTCTAAAGCAAACTATGTACTAACTATGGCTCTAGTTTGCCAGATCACTTAGTTGTATTTTGTCTTTATATTATTTATTGTTTTATTTCATGCAATAACTTCGTGATGAGTAAATCCTAAATCAGAACGTCAAGCTTTGTTGGTAATAGTAACCTGAATGAATAGCGACATAAGGTTTCATGGCAAGAGTGAATATTGATGCTATAAAAGGAGAATCCATCTCCGGAGTCATTTTGGATAAACATTCCTTTCATTTAAGAGACAATTCACGTTCATCAAGTGAATGAGGCTCACAGGTTGTACGTGTCCTGAAACTCTGACTGATTCTGCTGGACTTCCCCTGTAAGGGATATGCTGCACAGCAACCTTATACTTCTCTACCCTATTCAGAAATCTTAAGTTCGAACTACCACAGCTGCTTGGCTTAACTTTATACAGCTCCCTGGTAGTTTTGATAATTACTCTGTGACTAGCTGCCAACAGTTTCACTTTTGGAGGTACATATTGAAGATGGCAGTTTTACTGCTTCTGTTTTCCACTTGATTACTAAAACACAAGTTAAGCAGGCCACTTAAACTGTCACTGAGCACTGGGCTCTGCACCTCCTGACAACTTTGCTGGGGAACATGAAAAGACTTTTCCATTTGTGAAAGCTTAAATAGAATTAAGCTCCTTCTACACTATTCTAACAAATACTCTCAGGAAGGTACAGTGCAGAGTTAGTGCAAATCTCCCTGCATACTGTCCCATCAAACATCCTGAGGGCAGGTACAGATGGATATTGATATTGAGTAAAGCTTTTTGACCACTGTTCCATCAAGTATTCCCAGGGCAGGTACAACAAAATTTTGTGTCTCCATCTCAGTCTCAGAACTGCAGCTCTTAGTACATCAATGTGTTTTATTTTTAAACTGTTTTCCACACGAGGCATCTGATAACTTTGCTAAGATGGCAAAGTTGATTTAAGGAAATGCCCACATTCCACACATGAAAGAAAAGAAAAAAAGTGTGCTGATTTAGGGTTGTGAATCAGTGCTTAGCATTCAAAACAACTCTGCTGAAACTGGCAAAGCAAACTTCAGTTCCCTCGATCAGAGCAGTGTCTGAACGTGGGCGTCAGTTACAAATGACTGTATACAACGCTACTTGACACCCAATCTAATATTATAGTAAATAAGGATGTATAAGTTGACCCAGTAGAAGATTAGGACTTTCTTTTAATCAGCCCCAAATAAAAATTGATTTTGCATACACTCGGTGTATAAAATGACCCCTTTCCATACTTTTGGCGATATGTTGTAGATTAGATTAGACTACAGTGTGGAAACAGGCCCTTTGGCCCAACAAGTCCACACCGACCCGCCGAAGTGCAACCCACCCATACCCCTACATTTACCCCTTACCTAACACTACGGACAATTTAGCATGGCCAATTTACCTGGCCTGCACATCTTTGGACTGTGGGAGGAAACCACAGCACCCGGAGGAAACCCACGCAGACACGGGGAGAATGTGCAAACTCCAAACAGTCAGTCGCCTGAGGCGGGAACTGAACCCGGGTCTCTAGCACTGTGAGGCAGCAGTGCTAACCACTGTGCCACCGTGCCGCCCACTTGTCTTAGTAGTCAGCCTCAATTTTTACTCCACAAGAGAATGTTTATTCTTACTGGTATCTTACATCTGGGTGCAAGAGATTGAGCAGGCGATTCAGGCTTTTGTTGCAAAGATGCACAAAAATTTAAGACACACCTACACAAAAGAGTCACAGCAAACACAGATGGAGGCCACCCACTGTAGCATACTCAACATATATGTTGATCCAATTTTCAGAAGGAACTTTTCGTAGCTTCAAAGGTCGACTGACATCCACTGGACTATTCATACTGGAACATAAATGTGTGATGTGGACACCCTTTCAACTTCTATCCAACAGAGATGAAAATTGACTTCGGACGAAAGCATAAGCATGGACATCTGCACCATACAATCTTCATCACACAAAACCAAACAAAAAGGAATTTAAAGTCCCTTGTAGCCAGACCATTCTGATGTAATGCTCCACGCACCTTCAGTATTAAAGGCTCATATTTTATGCTTGAGCTTTAATTTTCTCATCAGGTGCACCAATGTCATTCATGTGTGATGCAAACTCTGATTCTACAAAGAAAAATGAAAACTTTAGTGAGACTCCAATTCAGTAGTAAATACTCAGTCCATGAAGATGGCTAACACCCAGATAATAACATGACATCCTGGCTATATTTTCACCAATTCATTAACTATAGCAAAAATTGGATAGATATTATACATAACTTTATATTACAGCATTCTTGCGGTACACTTTTATGAAACTCCAGTAATTCAAGATAATGTGATTTCAAGAATTGATTTTAGTTGACCTTATTCTCCAAAGAGATTTGATGAGTAACCAGATGAAAGCAATATACAAACCCTAAATAGATTACCTATGCTTCTGTCAAGCATATCCATCGAATTGTCGCAAAAGCTGACTGGTTCACTATGTCAGGTTTACATCACAGAAACAGGCAACACGGATCAATGTCAACATTTGTGCCTTATCCCACTTCATCTAATCCTTTCTGCCTCATGTGTTTATCTAGCTTCCCTTAAATGCATTTATTATACTGCCTTTTGAGGTTTCATACACTCATTCTCTCTAAATGAAGACATTCCTCCTGAATTCCTTTTTGGATTTATTAATGACTATTTTGTGTTTGACCTAGTTTAAAACTTCTTCACAAGTGGAAACAATTACTCTATAGCTATCCTAACAAGGCCTTTTTCAATATTACAAAATCTCCCAAACCTTTACTTTTTTAGAGAATAAGCCTCCGCTTGTTCAGCCTTTCCACCTTTCTCAATACATATATCTTCTCAGTTCTAGTACAATCATTGTGAATTATTTTTGCACCATTTCCAGTGCCTCAGTAAACTTTTCATAATATGGAGACCAGACAGAGAGGAGTAATCCAAGTAATCCTAATGGCCTACGGTTCAATACAAGTTTAATATAAAAGCTCTGTGTTTCAATATGAACCTCTTAATATGAACCCCAGTTCTTAGTTTGCTTTTATTAAATGGCTTTATTAGCCTACATCACAAGCGTGCATATGTAGCCCTTAATTGTACTCTTTATCTATCCAATTAATAGAGATATACTGATTTAGTCTCTTAGTTAATAGCCTTTAAGGCAGGATACCTGCTTTTTTTTTCCTGGTGTGGCATATGTGTGATCCAGTGCCTTGCCAATGTAATTGACTCTTAATTATCTTGTACCTAGCAAACTATTAAGTAATATCAAACTGCTTCACTTGCAGAAGTTAAAGAGCAAGTCCACCTTCCTTTATCAAGTTCATTTGCTCTGGGTAACTTAGAAGGATGGCGAACGGCCACATTGCAAGCACAAAAGAGAGTAAACTATGGACAGGAACTGGGAAAAATATAGTTGTGCAATATCTTCACAGTTGAGTGGATCATCACTGACCGTCTCAGTTAACACATGCTTCCCATGAGTTTTTAACAAGGCTTGTCATGCATTATCGAGCAAAAAATATTGTTTGCAACAGGGAGGACAAAAGTAACGAATGTGGTGAGGAGATCACAACCATGCTGCCTACAACTAATGTCATAAAATGTCCCAAAGTGCTTCACAGGAGTGTAATCAGATACTGACAATGTCAAGATTAGAGTGGTGCTGGAAAAGCACAGCAGGTGCTCCTGGATGCTGCCTGGCCTGCTGCGCTTTTCCAGCACCACTCTAATCTTGACTCCGATCTCCTGCTGCAGTATTCACTTTCGCCTAGATACTGACAATGACTTAAGAAATGAATCATTAGGCAATTGGCAAAAAGCTTGATCAAAAACCATAAATCTTAAAGCAGGGGAGAGAGGGGCAAATCGTCAGAGAAGAAATTCCAGAGCTTACAATCTAGACATTAAAACTACATCTGCAATAGTGGGTAAAAAAGTCAAAGCTGCACAAAAGGCACGAAAATTGGAGGAATGTCAAATTCTCAGTTTTATGCGGAAGGATGTTACAGCGACAGGGAGGGGAGAGACTATGGACCACTGTGAACACATAACACGATTTTAAATTTGAAACATTGTTGGTCTGGGAGCCAACCTATGTCAGAAAACACAGGGGTGACAAATGGACAGGATATGGTGTATGCTAAAATATCTCTGAAAGTTGCCACCCAGGTAAATAGTGCGGTGAGGAATTTGAAACATTGTTGGTCTGGGAGCCAACCTATGTCAGAAAACACAGGGGTGACAAATGGACAGGATATGGTGTATGCTAAAATATGTGAAGCAGTGATTTGGGAAAGGTCAAATTTATAGAGGATGGAAAATGGGAAGCATTGGAATAACTGAATCTGAAGTTCACAAATGATGGACATAGGTTGCAGTTGCAACAGACTAATGCAGAAGCAGAAGTGGGCAATATTAGTGCTTACAATTGGCAGTCTCAGTGGTAGGAATTAAGAGAAATAGGAGCAGGAATAAACCATAATGATCCCTTGAGCCTGCTCCACCATTCAATATAATCTTGGATGATCTTCTATCTCGAAATTTTCCAGGAATTCCTCCTAACCCTTGTTTCCAAGAAACTGGCTGTCTGTCACAACCTTGAATGTACTCAATGAAGGAACACCACAAACAGCTGGGGTAGAGAATTCCAGAGATGCAAAGCCCTCAGAGTGAAGAAATTTGTCAAGTCAGTTCCTAGGAGTGATGATAACCGGCAACCTGTTCTGGACTTTCCATGTAGATACAACGGTCAAGGGGGCACAACAATGCCTCTTCTTCCCCAGGCGGCTAAGGAAATTTAGGATGTCCATAAGGATCCTCACCAACTCTGACAGGTGCATCATAGAAAGCATACTGTCCTGGTGCATAACAGACTTGTACAGCAACCACTCTGCCCTGCTATTATTAGACAGATGAATGGATTCTCTAACTTCAAAGAATATTGATCTTGCCACGCACACATGCTGTGCAGTGCAACCTGTATAGAACATAGAAAAGTACAGCACAGTACAGCCCTTTGGCCCATGATGTTGTGCTGAGGATTATTCCTAATCTAAAATAAGATAACCTAACCTACGCAACCCCTTAATTCACTGCTATCCATGTGCATGTCCTGCAGTCGCTTAAATGTCCCGAATGACTGCTTCCACTACCACCCATTGGCAACACATTCCATGCATTCACAACATTCTGCATAAAGAACCTACCTCGGACGTCTCCTGTATACCTTCCTCCTAATATTTTAAAACTATGACCCCTCGTACCAGTCAATCCTGCCTTGGGATAAAGTCTCTGACTATTGACTCTATCCATGTCTCTCATTATCTTGTATGCCTCGATCAGGTCACCTCTCTTCGAGCTTAGTCAACCTCTCTTCATAAGACAAGCTCTCCAGTCCAGGCAGCATCCTGTTAAACCTTTTTTGCAACCTCTCCAAAGCCTCCGTATCTTTCCTATAACAGGGTGACCAGAACTGGACACAATATTCCAAGTGTGGCCTCACCAGGGACTTGTAGAGCTGCAGCAAAACCTCAGTTCTTAAACTCGATCCCCCTTTTAATAAAAGCCAAAACACTATATGCTTTCTTAAAACCCTATCCACTTGGGTGGCAACTTTGAGGGATCTATGCACTTGAACACCAAGATCCTTCTGTTCCTCCACACTGCCAAGAATCCTGTATTTAATCCTATATTCAGCATTCAAGTTTGACCTTCCAAAATGTATCACTTCACATTTATCCAGGTTGAACTCCATCTGTCATTTCTCAGCCCAGCTCTGCATCCTGTCTATGTCACGCTGCAGCCTACAATAGGCCTCTATACTATCAACGTCACCTCCTACCTTTGTGTCTGTGGCAAATTTATGAAACCATCCCTCAACCTCCTCATCCAAAGTCATTTATAAAAACTACAAAGAGCACAGGCCCAAGAACAGAGCCCTGCGGAACACTACTCACCACTGACCTCCAGGCAGAATATATTTCTTCTGTCAGCCAACCAATTCTGAATCCAGATAGCCAAATTTCCCTGTACCCCATATCTCCTGACTTTATGAACAAGCCTACCATTGGGAACCTTGTCAAATGCCTTGCTGAAGTCCATATACACCACATCCACTGCTCGCCATGTCTCATCACCTCCTCAAAGAACTCAATAAGATTTGTGATGCATGACCTGCCCCTCACAAAGCCATGGTGACTGCCTTTAATCAGAGATACTATCCCTCAGAATTCTTTTTAAAACCTTGCTGAGCACAGATGTAAGACTGACTGGTCTTTAATTGCCAGGGAGTCCCCTATGACCCTTCTTGAAAAGATGAACAACATTCACCTCCCTCCAATCCTCGGTACGACTCCCATGTAGAGTGAGAAAGCAAAGATCTTCACCAGTGGCTTAGCAACCTCCTTTCTCGCTTTTCAGAGCAAGATAAATCTGGCCTGGCCCTGGGGACTTATCAATCTTAATGTTTGCCAAAATTTCCAGCACATCAACCTCATCAATCTTGATCTGTTTAAGCCTGTATCCCAGCTCCTCAAAGTTCTTGTTCACAACACGGTCCCTTTCCTTAGGTGAAAACCAAAGCAAAGTACTTTTTAGGGCTTCCCCAATCTGCTCAGATTCCACGCACAAGTTCCCTACGCTATCCTTGACCAGACTTACTTTCTCCCTGATCATTCTCTTATTCCTCACGTATGAGTAAAATGTCTTTGGATTCTCCCTCATCCTTCCTGCCAAACCTTTTTCATGCCGCCTCCTGGCTCCCCTCAGCCCATTTCTGAGCTCCTTTCTAGCAAGCCTGTAATCCTCTAAAGCTGTGCTAGATCCTTGCTTCCTCCACCTTACGTAAGCTGCTTTCTTCCTTTTGACGAGAAACTCCTCCTGTTCTCGTCATCCAAAGCTCCTTAATCTTAACCCTTCTTGCCTATCTCACAGGAACAAATTTATCCATCACTTACGACAGCCGCTCCTTAAAACAGCCTCCATATGTCTGTTGTGCCCTTTCTGTGGAACAAACGGCTACCAATCTGTACTTCCCAACTCCTGTCTAATGGCGTCATTATTTCCTTTTCCCCAATTAAATATCTTCCCTTGGTAACTGCTCCTTTCCCTCTCCAAGGCTATGGTAAATGTGAGGCGGTTGTGGTCACTGTCACCAAAGTGTTCTCCTACCACGTGATCTGACACCTGTCCTGACTCATTGCTGAGCACCAAATCCAAAATGGCCTCTCCCCTCGTATGCCCCACTCTGTCCAAGTTTTTTGTCACCCTATGATCTGTATGTACTTGTTAACTATGATCCGAGTGTACTGCTCACAAACAAAGCTTTTCACTGAGGTACATGTGACAGTAAATCAAATCAATCAAATGATTGACTCCTTATCCTGCGTCCCTGCATTCTAAGTTCCCCAGTTAATGGAAAAATATATTCTGAAAATAATAAAGATTTTGACGTGATAGCGAGATTCAGAGTTCAGAGCACTTGACATTACACCACTGTAGTCCATACTAACATTTCCATTTCCAGCACCATAACTGCCCAATCCATAATTCTAGTAGATTTTCATCAAAGCAAACTAACTATCACCCAAACCAGACTTGTAGCTTTTTGAACTCATTAACTTGTGTCTTCTTTTAACCAGAACACTGCCCATGACATCACCAAGCACTGACAGAAGATATGGGATGTGAAGCTCAGTTGCACACAGATAGGATCAACATCCACAGACAATCCTTAATCTGCTGACAGTGAACCTTCCCACAGCATCACTTAACATGCTATACTTCTAATGCTCTATGATCCTTTGGCACAGTGTACCACAAACAACATAATGAGCACAGAGGAAATAAGCAACTCCAGCTGAACACACATTCACTGGTAACAGGGGAACACAACACACAAACAGAAAACATGTACAAGTGCTAAGACAGGTTTTATCTTTACAGAATTGTCAATTGTTATAGCACAGGAGGTGACCATTTGGCCCATTGCATCAGTACCAGTTTTCTGAGTGAAAACTGACAAATACTTCACCACCTTTTCCCTGCAACCAACATACATTTGTCTGTTTCAGATAACATTCAATTCTGTCTTGAATGCCTCAAATGAACATGCTTCCACCACACACTCAGGGAGCATATTCCTGATCCTAATCACTCATTGGGTGAACGAGTTTCTCTTCATGTTGCCATTGCTTCTTCTGCTAATTAGTGTCAGAGTGTCATGCAGCCCGGAAATGGACCCTTTGTTCCAACCAGTCCATAGCAAACTTAATCCCAAACTAAACTAGTCTCACCTGCCTGTTCCTGGCCCATTTCCCTCCAAATCTTTCCTGTTCACGTACTTATCTAAGTCTTCTAAAATGTTGTAACTGTGCCCGCATCCACTTCCTGAGGAAGTTTATTCCTCACATGAATCACCCTCTGTTAAAAAAAAAATCTGCCCTTCATGTCTTTTTAAATCTCTCTCCTCTTACCTTAAAAATATGCCCCCTAGTCTTGAAATCCCCTATGCGAAAGAAAAGACATCTACCATTAAACTTATCAATACCCCTCACGATTTTCTAAGCCTCTATAAGATCACACCTCAACCTCCTATGCTGCAGTGAGAAAAGTCCCTATCCATTCACAATGCTGTGATAATGTCCAGACCTTTGCGTCAGAAGGTCTGGGTTAAAGTGCCACCTACCGCATTCACATCATAAGTTAACAGGTTAATTAAAATGACGTCAAGGAGCCAGTGTTAGACTGAGGTGTACAAAGTTAAGAATCAGACAACACCAGGTTATAGTCCAACAGGTTTATTTGAAAGCACTAGCTTTCGGAGTGCTGCTCCTTCATCAGGTGGTTTGCTATAAATTCTGAGTCTTATAGACCACAACCACCTGATGAATGAGCAGCGCTCCACAAGCTAGTGCTTCCAAATAAACCTGTTGGACTATTACCTGGTATTGTGTGATTTTTAACTAGGTTAATTAAAGATATTTACAGAATGTAGGCTTGCATTTCACTAAAACGTATCATGCACTATGTCAGATATATCCTTGTAATATATAGCATGTCCATCCATATCCATAGATAAGTAACAGCATTGAGGAAAAGTGAAATTGGATTCTTTTGTGAATTGGTGTCTGTTAAGCCTGTCATTGGGCGTCTGCTGGCTCAGTGATAACTAGCCTTTTTCTCTTTTCATGTAGCATGGAAGTAGTTCCAGTGTATTGCTTTTCTTCTATATTTCCCAACTCACAACTTTCCCATACTTAGTGGTGTCCTACTTTTCCTTTGAAATAGGAATGGATACCTCCCTCCATTGTACATCCTTTTCTCCCCCCACTACACCAAAAGGCTTTCAAACCTTTACTACTCAAAACAGTAAGTGCTGATTCATACCCAGTTCCTCTTCCCTTTTATCCTGTTCACAACTGGGGTGATCATCATTAATCATAATCTTTGCTCATGTACCTTCAGTATAGTCAAGCGTAGGATGATATGACAGGAAGATCCAGGCCAGTCCAACCAAGATGCTCACTACAAGGTTCACTACAACCCAAGGGTGCAGAATCTGAAACTCTGATCCAGAAGGCCTGAAGAGAGAGAGGCAATGACTCATTTAATAACAGGTCCTATACAACAAAATGCTTAGTGCAAACTTTGCAACATACTACTGAGATGGGACATTGAATTTCACTACAAATCTAATATGCAGAAGGTCGCTACTGTCAGCTCAGTAACCAAGTGATTCTGATCCAATACTAACAACCTAGAGCTTAAGACTTCACCCAGCTTGCAGAGGTGTGATTTGCAAAATTTGAGTGTTACCACCAAAATAAAAAAGCTGTTGATTGTTGCAAATACTCAGAAGAAACTGCCACCTCTATCTAGCCTTGTCGATTAGTGAAACCAGTACCTCGTTACATAGTTGATTCTTAAATATTCTTTGGGCAACAAGCACAGATTATAGAGTCATTATATCATCAGTTGGTGGGGAATCCAATTTTATGCTTTAAAGATTAACCAAAGAAATAGGAGTGGAGGTCTGCTCCTGAGGTGGAGTGAAGTCAATGTTGCAAAGTGCTGACAACCAATTACACATAATAAGCATGGGAAACTAAAAAAAAACTTACAGAAAATAATCAAGACTAATTATGATGTCTACATTATTCAATAACGGTTCTACACATGATCATCTTAGCTGTAATGCAACCTCACCACTTTTGGAACTAAAAACATTCTGTTTGAGGCCTAATTCTGAACTAACAACTGGTTCTCATTTTCTTCTTTAACTCTCTCCTGAAGATGCCAACAAAGGCAACACCCATAGCGAAGTACCCCTTTCATCAAAGCACACACGATGTACGTTGGTAGATTGCTAAGACTGGATCAAAACACAGACTGGACAGGTCATGAACGATTAAAAAAGAAACCTGCTAATAAACTCTTCAACATTTCTGTGGCTTTGCCTAAGTCAGGATGTGCTGGTTCACGATTTGACCTGGGCAGCATCCTGACAGAGCACAGGAAATGATTTTAGAGGCTGAGACTTCAGTGAATTACCAACCAGCCTTCATTCAATCATTTCTCTTGTCTACCACAAACTGACATTTCAACACTGTCACCTCCATATAAACATATGCCTGTATTTAAAAAAGGACTCTGAGGTGAGATGGATACAGAATAACCCCCTCACTAAAACACTTCTGCTCCTCTTTCTAAGTGCCCGAGTACAGCATATAATAAGGAATTCTCTGATGGGGCTCACACTAATTACTGATTTACGCAGTGCTGTTACAGACTGAAAAGCCATTAGCATTTGTGGTAAATTAATCTGTGCTTTATCATTCCATTAGTGCTCTGTTGGAACAGAACATGTACAAACTACAACTTACCAAAGAGTGAAATTGGATTCTTTTGTGAATCGGTGTCTGTTAAGCCTGTCACTGGGCATCTGCTGGCTCAGTGATAATACCAGAGCTATGAAGTACACTGCACAAACAAAAAAAAACTGTATAAACACAACAAAACTGTTCATCATTACAGATGCCTTATAACTTTAAAAAAAGGGAAAGACAGACAATTTCCAGTCTGTCCTTGGTTAGCTGGCCTCCATTAGTGTACAATAGAGTCACACAGGCATAAATGACACTGAGGAAGATATTTAGCCCACCGAGTCTATGCCAGTTTTCCAGTCAGACCCATTCCCCATTCTGTCCCTAACTAACTCTGCTCACATTGTGCTATTTATATCCAGTGAGGAGCTGTGCTGTGACACCATCTCAAGGTTGCTCCAGCCTTATACAAGAATTACCATAAACATGACAAAATATTCTTCCCTACATATCCCCGGAGAGGGGACAGGGGCAGATGGGATGGAGGGTGGGGAAGAGAGAAGGTGCGGCGGGTTGCGGGGTTGGATGGGAAGTGGGGAGGCGGGTGGTACTGGACAAGGGTTGGGGTGGATGCGGGGGGAGGGCGGTGTTGGACAGAGTTGGGAGGGCGGGTGTGCGTGGTGTGCTACTACCTAGTCTCCTGAATGGGGAACAGACTTCACAAAAAAACTCCAAGCCCCAGAGGAAATCAATTAACTGAATAATCAATTATCTGAAAGTCTCATTCGAATAATAGGAGATTCCTCCGTATTAGCTTTCGGAGCGCTGATCCTTCATCAGGACGCTATGGAGCAGGACCAAAAGACACAGAATTTAAAGCAAAAGATTAGTGCCATGCAACTGAAATGATATATCAGATATATTAAATAAACCTGTTGGACTATTACCTGATATTGTGTGATTTTTAACTTTGTCCACACAAGCCAGGTACCAGAGGAAACCAGCAACTCTTAAAAATTAGATACAAATACACTAGCACAACCAAAAGTACCATTTTGGTTTTAGTCTCCCATTGGAAATTGTATTACTCAAGCTTCTCTGTTTTGTAGGATTAGCATCCTTCAACTTGAAAGTTAACAATAAAATACTAATTGTAAACATTTGCATATCTATACAAAGTGAGATCATGACAAACAACAGATCAGTGACATTCACAGGCAATGGATCAGTGATACAATGATACGAACAGGAACAAAACATGCAAAAATATAAATATGGGTAAGCAAGAAAGTTTTTTTTAAGATGGAGAGCAATGCAAGTACTTACAGACAGAGGCCAATGCAGCAGGATCCAGCGTCACAATTCTACGCACTGCCATTGCTGCATCAGCTAAATTAACCCTGGAGAGAACAGAACAATGAGAAAAAAGGTTTAATGTTGATGAATGAATTGCGAACTTGTGTCTAATGCTTTTGACAGTTTAAAATATCTGAAATTAAGCTGTTTTATGTTAAGTGAGGAAGAACTGCTTCATTGTGGTAGGAGGATGTTCTGCCTCATTGGAATTTACCCACTTTTGCTCAGGGAGAAGGAGTAGTAATATGGTGGTAGTGGTCAGGGGAGTGGGGTGTAAATATGCAGGCAAGAACTTTAAGTTTGGGATCAGAGATGGTCACATACAGTCCAGAGTAGAGAATCTGTTTTTCAGAAGTTACTTTGACAGTAATAGTCATCCTGCTGAGGTACTGATGGATTTGCTGATCCAAGTAAGTAGGTAGCATCATTAATCAATCAACCATATTTTGACAGCTTGATTGATTATTTTCCCTTCTGATAATCATTAGGTCCTCTCAACCCTTGTATAGGTTTTAGGTTCTACCTGTCATTTGTCTACCCATTCTGCTAATCTAATATGGGCTATAATAACTGTTCTCAATTTTATTTTCAATCCATTGGACTGGTGAAGACTGAAACATCCTACAGGTACGATATTTCAAACTTGGTACTCTCAGGACTGAGCCTGAAACCAATATATGTTTATTTTCAGACTTTGGGGTAGGCAGTACAAGCGGTGGACAGTATTGATCAAGCTGGGTTGGGTGAGGTCAAGTGGCAGTTTGAGCACAGAATAGGGTGCAAGTAACCAATCTATAGGAACACCTTGCCAATGCAGGACCAAACTACATTGTCCAGGTAAACTTAAATAATACATATACTTTTTAAGAATTAGAATTGACACATGAAAGCCTTTATTCCTGATGAAGGGCTTTTGCCCGAAACGTCGATTTCGAAGCTCCTTGGATGCTGCCTGAACTGCTGTGCTCTTCCAGCACCACTAATCCAGAATCTGGTTTCCAGCATCTGCAGTCATTGTTTTTACCACATGAAAGATTATGACAACATCTGGATTTTGGATACTACCAGTTTTGGGGTAGCTGGATCGGAGGGACCCTAGCTGTATACGAGGGGTCTGGGAGAGAAGAAACTGCACAAGGATGGTAGGCAGGTTAGAGAGAGCAAAAGCGTGTGTAATGGTGAGTAGTGTTGTACCCAATGATGGACAGGATCCTGCTTCCAGGTCAGGTATAGATGACAGATTGGCTGGCATTAAGTAGACTTGCAACTGTCTGATGGTGTATGGATCCTTTAGTCACAGGGACTCATATGTTTTACCGTTCAATGGCTGCACGAACCATGATGC
This sequence comes from Chiloscyllium plagiosum, assembly GCF_004010195.1. NCBI lineage: Eukaryota > Metazoa > Chordata > Chondrichthyes > Orectolobiformes > Hemiscylliidae > Chiloscyllium > Chiloscyllium plagiosum. Next base: position 18,745,485 of record NC_057716.1, on the reverse strand, counting down.
TTTTTCCTGAAAACCACTAGTTGTTGAAAAGTGTGGTGCTGGAAAAGCGCAGCAGGCCAGGCAGCATCCGAGAGGGAGAAGAATCGATGTTTCAGGCATAAGGCTGGTGTGCCAAGCGGGCTGAGATAAAAGATGGAGGGGTTGGGGGGAATTTAGGGGAGGGGCGCTGGGAATACGATAGGTGGAAGGAGGTGAGGGTGATAGGCTGGAGAGGGGGTGGGCACGGAGAGGTCGGGAAGAAGATTGCAGGTCAAGAGGGCGGTGCTGAATCCGGCGGTTGGGACGGAGATAAGGTGGGGGGAGGGGAAATGAGGAAGCTGGAGAAATCTACATTCATCCCGTGGTTGGAGGGATCCTAAGCGGAAGACGAGGCGCTCTTCATCCAGGCGTCGTGTGGCCAGGGTCTGGCAATGGAGGAGGCCAAGGATCTGCATGTCCTTGGCGGAGTGGGAGGGGGAGTTAAAGTGTTCAGCCATGGGGCAGTTGTGTTGGTTGATTGGTACGGGTGTCCCAGAGGCGTTCCCTGAAACGTTCCGCAAGTAGGCGGCCTGTCTCCCCAATGTAGAGGAGATCCACAGCATCTGCAGTCCTCACTTTCTCCTGAAAACTGCTAACCACACTTCACGAAAACATTTTACACAAACATAAATAAAACTTAACAACGTATTTATCTTTTTAAATTGATTTGAGAGGTGTGGGCATCACTGGCTGGCCAGCATTTATTGCCCATCCCTAGTTTCCCCTCGAAAGGGTGCTGGTGAGCTGCCTTCTTTAACAGCTGCAGTCCACTTGCTGTAGGTTGGCCCACAATGTCCTTAGGGTGAGAATTCCAAGATTTCAAACTAGCAACAGTGAAGGAAGAGTGAAGGTAATTGCAGGTGGTGGTGTTCCCACGTATCCTCTGGCCTTGTCCTTATAGATGGAAGTGGTCATGAGTTTGGAAGGTGATGTCTAAGGATCTTTAGAGAAATTCCGCAATGGATCTTATAGATTGTACACACTGCTGCTACTGAGCATCGGTGGAGGGCGTCGATGCTTGTGAATGTGGTGCCAATCATGCAGGCTGCTACGTTCTGGATGGTCATGCTTCTTTAGTGTTTTTGGAGCTCCAACCATCAGGTAAGTGGGGAGTATTCCAAAACACCCCTGACTCATGCCTTGTAGATGGTGGACAGGATTTGGAGGATTCAGGAGATGAGTTACTTGTTGCAGAATTCCTAGTTTCTGGCTTGCTCTTGTAGCCACTATATTTATGGGGCATGTTCAATTTTTGATCAGTGGCACCCCACAGGATGTTGATAATGGGGGATTCAGTTGAATGTCAAGGGGTGATGGTTAAGCTAATCTTAATTTTCTTGAGCTCTCAGTCCTAAACCGAAAATTAGAAAAATAATAGAAAAATAGAAATAGTGTCAACACCACCAAAAACACCAGTAAGATCTGGCATACTGATCTGAGAAATGGCAGTGGGTCCAGGTCAGCAGACAGGCAGAAGCAGATCTGTGCCACTTGTTGCAAGGTGATCTGAAACTTGGCAACTTACAGGTGGCCTGAAAGTCGGTTTCATCTCCTTGCAAACTGTCCAGACCATAAAACGGGTGCCACCGTGTAACAACCACCTTAAGCAACATCACCTACACTGGAAATCTGTCACTTCCTGCAGACTCACACTTGCTCCATGGGTTTCTTTGTACCTAAGTCATTGCCAACTTCTTTTTTGATCAAACCTGCCACTGTTAAAGTTTAGATACCTACTGAGTTTTCCAAAAGTATCAATATGTTTTAATGCTTTTATTCCAAGATTTCCCTTTAATTGGTTACTTTTATATGGTACCAGTTTGGTTGTTACTAGCATTGCACTTCTGGCTTTCAAACTTCCGAATGAAGTGATCCATAAACTCTTCTTGGGAACCAGCATCTATTTATCTTACAGCGCTTCTGTAGGAGTTACTCCCAATATAAGGAGAAATAATTAAACATGTCATCACCGTGTGGGAGGAATCACAGACACAAAGCTCTTGTTGAGTGACCACAAACCAGTGGTCACTCAACAGGGAATCACAAACACCAAGTGGGTGAATCACAAATTGAGACCCCCAACTGGGGGAATCATAGGTAAATCCAAACTCACATTTTGCAATGCACATTCTGCAGTCATCAAGATGCCTGTCATAAAGACAATGGAGGAAATGTGCTCTTGCAAAAAAATTTAGCAAAACTCTCTCAAAACTGAACCACTCAAGGAAATGTTAACTGATGTATAATCAGTGAGTGAATTGCACATTGGAAGCCGAACCATGTAGTTGGGTACATATTTTGAGGGATATTTGGGAGCCCAGATGGCTGAAAAATATCTATCCTTCCCTCACCTTCTTACCTGTCAAATGCAGAGACAGTGCTGATGGCAAGCAGCATGTACAGGAGACACTGTCCTGGGTAGACCAACATGCTGTATTGTTGCAGTAGATTTGGGAGTTCAGAGAAATTGTTACCTGACAGTGCATAAACTACAATGATATTCCACACCATGTATCCAGACAGAAACCCTTGTGAGAAAAGCCCAATTATCCTGAGGAGAGAGGAAATAAAGTGCATTATATACCCAGTGTGACATCCATACATTTTGAAGAAAAATTTTAGAAGTAAATCAGAAACAAGAAGATCCAACGGATGCAGCCATTGTGCTCCAGGCAAATTGTGTGTTCCTTCTGATCAGGATCTTGGGATCAACATTATCTCCAGTCAATGGATCTGACATGTGGCCACAGCACAAAAACTGTACCCAACTAGCAAATGCCTGCAGTAGGAATTAAAAGGGGAATCCTTAGACTGATGGGAACATGGTAAAGGGATCCCTAATCTCTATTACGATGTACCTGCCATCCAAATGTTTATGAAGCAGTGTAGAGAGAGCTTTACTTTACAATGCAACCCATGACACTCTTTTGAAAAAAAGACTAAGTGAGTGTGCAAAATTGTGGCAGATCGATTCAATGTGAGGAAATGAGAGGTCATTCATTTGGACCAAAGATAGATAGAACAGAGTTTTTCTTTACTAAATGTTGAGAAGCTCAGAAGCAGGGAAGTGTAAAGAGCAGAGAGAGTTACAGTCCAAAATTTCAAAATCTCAAAATTAACAGACAGATTCAAATAGTAATTTTAAAGATTAATACAATGCTGGCCTTCACATCAATTGGTCTGTAATACAAAGTGAGAAAATTACGTTTCACCAGTACAGAGCTCTGGCTTGACTACATCAGTTGTAACGTCTCAGTTTTGTTGGGAAAGATCTATTAGCTTTAGAAGGGGTGCAGCCATATTCTGAACGAATCACGAAGCCATTATTTGAAAACAAAAAGGCCAGTTCTAGCCATTTATCAGATTGTTTATAAGAGTTAACTTGCAAATTGGACAGCATGTTTCCTATGTGACTACACTTCAAGAGTGGCAGTATAACATTTTCAGAAACTGGAATGTTCCAAAGAAGAGTCATTGGACTGGAAATGTTAATGGTTTCTCTCTTCACAGAGCAAGCTGCCAGGCATGCTCAGTTTTTGCATTACTTTCCTTGTTTTATTTCAGATCTGCAGCATCTACAGTATTTTGTTTTTACATTTTTATATAAAGGCAAGTCTTTTTTTAAAATGTGGTAATGTGAACAGATAGTCTAATACCCAAGAACAATTAGCAACAAGGATTTGCTATTCATTTTCTGCACACATTATCTTTGCCTTAGTAGGCTTTTGATAAGTGCTCTGAAAGAATTGGACAACTGAACTCCTAATTACTTAAGCTAATAAATAATTACCTAAAACAGTCTCAAGTGGAAAGAGTTTAAATGACAACTCTCATTTCCTGGTACAATCCGCACTGTTGCCATCACAGGTTTCCCTTACCTAAATCCACGGTGTACCTGTAAAGAGACATCTCTGGTTGTCAAGGTGGGCTTGACCTCCATGTACACATCAACCTGCTCAGCAGATTTCTGTATCTCCAACCTGTCTGTGGCCTGAAATCGACCTGTGGAAGCAATGTACAACATTTTAAAATAAGATAGCATAGCCGTTCACAACTTCAGTGGAGAACGGCTGATAGCTAAGTTTGGTACCCATAGGGAGGGCCTCAACCGGGACCTTGGTTCATGTCACATTACAGGTGATCACCATTGCACTACACACACAGATATTCCTACACACACGGGCACAGGTACACACAGGCGCACACACACCCTCCCACATGCACCCCCTCACAGACTTAAGACACTCTGCACTCACTACACACACAACCCCCACCCCAGACAGATACACACACACACAGACAGACAAAGACCCACATGCACACATATTTTGTGGGGTGAATTTGTACTTGCAGAGTGACATTGTACTTTGCTCAAAAACTGCTTGCATTCATGTAGAACTCTGAGCTCAAAAACTGCATGAAGTTATATAAAACTCTGATTCTCATCTAAAAAGTGAGATAAATCTAAACATCATGGCATAGACAGAGAACACAGGGGGCCAACACCTTCAACATATTGTCTAGCTATCACCATTATTAACAGCTAACCCGAGAATGCAACTTTAAAAAAAAGGTTTTGTGATTTACACATGAAAGAAGTGAAACTATCACTGTATTCTAACAGATGAAAGGCTTAACAGACAATCAGTTTTTCAATGTATAATTTCAGTTACATCACACAGAATTTATAGCAAAAATTTAGTGTTACGATCGAGCCCTCCACTATCACCTGATGAAGGAGTGTCGCTCCAAAAGCTAGTGTGCTTCCAATTAAACCTGTTGGACTATAACCTGGTGTTGTGTGATTTTTAACTCAGTGAAGAACTGTCAGGTCAAATCCAGTATTTGTTTCTGATCCCCAATTTCCTTTGAACAGAGTGACTTACCAGGCCACTTCGGAGAGCAATTTGAGAATCAACTACATTATTGTTGGTCTGGCGTCACATGTTGGTCAGACCAGATAGGGATTTGCTGACACATTTTCTTTCCTAAAGGACATTAAGGAACCAGTAGATTTTTATGACAAACAATGATAGTTCTGTGCCACTATAATTGAGACTGGCTTTATATTCCAAATTTTAAGAATTGAATTTAAATATCACAATCTCCAGTTGGATTTGAATCCACGTCATAGGGCATTTGCTTTAGCCTCTAGTCAGTGAAATTACAACTATGCTATCATCTCCTCTTTCTTAGGAGAGAAGAGAGAAGTGAAAAATTTATCCATTCCCACGAATGCCTGCATATCTTTGCACAGAAGCTATCAGTGCCAGATTACCCGATGACCCTTGGAAATACAAGTGAGAGGAGTTAATAATAGTTGATTGCAATTGCATAACGCCTTTAACATCCACTTTATCACAAGTATATCAATTCTAGAAATACAGAAACACTAATTCAGTTCAAAATCGATACTCACATAAACAAATTCAGATTAATTAAGGAAAACCAACATAGATTTAAGGGACAATTATGTTTAACGAACTTGGAGTTTTTTTTTTAAAAAGAAATAATACAGTGAGTTGATCAGAACCACACTGTTGATGTGGTGTACACAGACTTCCAAAAAGTAATTGATACAGTGCCATACAACAGACTTGTGAGCAAAATTAGAGTTAAAGGAAATAATGGGAGAGCAACAATATTGCAACAAACACATTGAGTCAGAAGGTCGCAGCGTAATCGAACTCGGTGAAGGTTTGTATGGAGCTTCCCAAGGGCCAGTGTTGGGACCCTTGCTTTTCCTAATATGTTCAGTGATCTAGACCTTGGCATAAAGGGCACAATTTCAAGATTTGCAGATGATACAAAAATTGGAAACATTATAAATAGCGAGGGAGATAGTGTTGAACTTTATAAGAATGTAAACAAGTTAATGGAGTGAGTGGATTGGTAGCAGATGAAGTTGAATGCAAAGAAATGCACCATCTGATAATGTGGTGGAGACAGGTTCAATTGAGGCAAACAAGAATTAGATGGTTATTTGAAAAGGAACAGCATGTAAGGTTATGGGGAGAAGGCAGGAGCATGACACTAAGTAGCCGGTACAGGCACAATGAGCCGAATAACCTCCTTCCACACTGTAACAAATCTGAAGTTCTACTTCTGAGCCAAAAATGATCAGGACACACGACCAAAGGTTTGGTAAAACTGCTAGGTTTTAAATAACACATTAAATGAGAAGAAAGATGGAGACACTTAAGAAGTAAATTCCAGAGTCTAGACAACTGAAGGCACGAAGGGGACCAATGGGGACACGAAGGAGACCAGAAATGTGTAAGAGACTGGAGGAATAAAGAAAACTGGAGAAGGTTAGAACTTCAGATAAGCCAAGAAGAGATTTAAACACAAGGATGGGATTAAACTTTCTCCCCTCAATAAGGAAACCTATGCCTCATTAGGGTAGCTTGCGGACATGAAGCCCATTATTCCTTGAGTCATAAACATTTTTAAAAAATGATCAACATACCAAAGTCCCCAACGTATCTGTCTGATAGACTCAGGTTAACAAGAAACACAGGCCAGGTTTTTATACTTAAGATTTATTACAAATAAATAGATTCAACCACAGGTAAAAAGGTGAACTGTTCACATATCATTACTAGTTAAAACTCAAATCCTCACCATCTTCTAAAAACTCTCCATATACAGACAAATACATTTGTGTTATGATAGAGCAATAATAATAAAAATACTGGGGAAACAGTTCAATAGTACAGCCTATAGGGTTTTTCTTTAGTTTCCCAATTCCTTCAATTCTTTGATTTTTCTTTCAGGTTATTTCACTTCACAGGAGGCATAGAGTAATTGGTTTATGTATGATAAGTCTCTGACATATTGGTTAAAAGCAACAGCTCACAGCAGCTGGTAGGGGAAAACAACTGGCTTTCTTTAGCTCTTGTTATTTTCGTCGGAGACTGACACACCACCGCCTTTCCCAGACGTCAGAGGGCTTTTCATTGTATTGTTTGCACCCAGGTTCAACTAAATAGAAACCAATCAGATAGTTGTTGTCAGGTTGATGACCTTTGGCATCCACAATTGGTCACAAGTGCTCAAATTAGAGCTACTTGATGCTGAATGAATCTTACTTTGTATGTGCCTCAGAGCCGTGGTAACTATTTACAACTTACCCTCACTGCTTGCAAAGTAACAGTGTAAATATGGCCCACAATGAGTTTCAGCAACATACTTTCTAAGTCCTTTACTGTAAAACAATCCTTTTCACCAATTCAGTTCACAATCAAAAATAAAGTTAAATAAAAAGATGCAGTTTTTACAATTTTGCTGCCTAATCTCTCTCCACAAGGCTACTGGTCTCCTGATTGCCCTTCTTTGGATCAGTTTTTTCCAACAATAATATTATTGCTTTGATTCCGCAGTGGAATTGTTGCCAAGTGTTGTAGTTCTTTGTTTCTGCTTCTACAGTCTTTTTCACATGATTGTTGTGAATAACAGGAATTACAAAGGGGAGGACAAATGAACACAAAGGCTCAGAAAGTCAAAAAACAATTAAAGTGAAGATAAATTTTTTCTCTGGGGTCAGGGAGTCTAGAACTAGAGGGCATAGGTTTAGGGCAAGAGGAGAAAGATATAAAAGAGACCTACGGGGCAACTTTTTCACACAGAGGGTGGTATGTGTATGGAATGAGCTGCCAGAGGAAGTGGTGGAGACTGGTACAATTGAAAAATTTAAGAGGCATTTGGATGGGTGTATAAATAGGAAGAGTCTGGAGGGATATGGGCCGGGTGCTGGTAGGTGGGACTAGATTGGGTTGGGATATCTGGTCGGCATGGACAGGTTGGACTGAAAGGTCTGTTTCCATGCTGTACATCTCTATGACTCTGACTATAAATTATGAAATTAAGTTTAGTATTTCCTAACATTATCAAGGAATACAAAGAGGAACAGCAAATTATCAAAACTACAAATTTATGCCTAACAGGAAACATAGATGATGAGTCTTGCTTCTTTTATAAAAGAGATTTTGGGATTATCTTGACTTGAGGTTTTTTTTAAAGTAAGAGTTTGAGAGAGCAAACACATGGAAAATGGTTCCACTTTTCAGTAAGACCAAAAATAGCTGTCAGAAATAGTCACTAAATAATCCAATAGGATGTTTAGAAGAGTCCTCTTTATCAGTGACTGACAAGAACAAGAATAAGGAGTGGGTGAAGTGAAGAGCACAAATGCTTTCAAGAAAACAGTACATGTGAAGAGAAAGGAATGGAAGGACCTGCTTGATGGGGTTAGGTGAAGGAGGGTCGCAAGGGTTCACCTGGAGTGTCAATACTGGCATGTATCAGTTGAGCCAAATGGTGCGTTCCTATGTTTGAATACAATAAATTCCCAATCCTTCTTACAGACTTGCTTCACACAGCATTTATGGTTTCTTAAACTCTCCCAACATCTATATGGCTAACTGCCTCCTTGAATACCAATAGTACCCATCTAGAACCAGTACAATTACTTACGGCTTCGTTCCAGAAAGACTTTGTCCACAGGCTGGCTGGAACCAGCTGATATAGCAAAAATAGGACCTTGGGGCCGGGGAACCTGCCCCTCACCGATAATGTCCTCTTCTTCCACTTCAAGTTCATTGCTGTAGCCAGCAGGCCGTGTTCTCCTGGTTGTTAATTTAATAAAGTGGTGTTAGAATTATTTTTTGAATACTGTTGAATGAAGGAAATAAGAGAGGGAAGATCACTCAATGAAAGGTTGCTAATCACTCATGAGGATAACTAAACTGGTCAACAAGGAGCTGAGCAATACCAATCTTGGGCATCGTCTCCACCATGCTCATCGCCACAACTTCAAGGGCAATTTTGGATGAGATTCTCCACCTCCCTAAATTCCAGTGCATTGCTCAAATTATTATCCAATTTCTGATTAAAAATCTTGATTAAACCTGCCTTCCTCACACTGCCAGTCAGCTTTCAGATCCCAATCACTTGCTGTGTGAAAAGGTTTCTCTTCATGTCCCTATTGCTTCACATAGAGTCAGAGACGTACAGCAGGGAAACAGACTCTTTGGTCCAACCTGTCTATGCCGACCAGATATCCCAACCCATTCAAATCCCACCTGCCAGCACTTGGCCCATATTCCTCCAAACCTTTCCATTCATACACCCATCCAAATGCCTCTTAAATGTTGCAATTGTACCAGCCTCCACCACTTCCTCTGGCAGCTCATTCCATACATGTACCACCCTCTGTGTGAAAACGTTGCCCCTTAGGTCTCTTTTATATCTTTCCCCTCTCACCCTAAACCTATGCCCTCTAGTTCTGGACTCCCCGACCCCAGGGAAAGGACTTTGTCTATTTACCCTCTCCATGCCCCTCATAATTTTGTAAACCTTTATAAGGTCACCCCTCAGCCTCTGACACTCCAGGGAAAACGGCCCCAGCCTGTTCAGCCTCTCCCTATAGCTTAAATCCTCCAACCCTGACAACATCCTTGTAAATCATTTCTGAACACTTTCAAGTTTCACAACATCTTTCCGATGTTAACTCTGTGTTCTTTTGTTCTTGAATCTTCCACCATTTTCTCCTCATCTAATCTGTCTGGATCCCTCAAGAGTTTGACTATCCCAAAGAAATTTCCACTCTTTTTCTCCAAGGAAAGCAGACCCAACTTATCCAATGAGTCTACATAACCAAAATTCTTTATCAGGGAAATGGAACCATTCTCATGACTCTTTTCTGCACCCTCTCCAATGCCTTCACATTTTTTTTTGAAAGCCTGGCATCCAGAATTGCAGACAATACTCCAGCTGAGACTGCAGGACTGTTTTGTATAAGTTTAGCATAACTTCCCTTCTCTTGTTTTCTATACCCTTCATAATTGGCAGAGGACACTTGATAAGAACAAAAAGGACAGACCCAAGACCTAAAACAGGACAGTTATTGTTAATAACACGCACTTGGTTCTCTTCTTGATTTTCCGAGAAACTTCATCATCCGGTCCAGTGTAGAAATTGCACACATCAGAAGCATTCTGCTGGGTGAAGGAGGTTTCCAATTCTATAACAAAGAATAAACGTTTATAAATAGACAGGAGCCTCATTTTCTTTTCAGAGCTTTAATCTGAAACATCCCCAACCTGAAAAGAACAAGTGGAAAAATATGCTGGCTGGTGCAACACCCATAAACACACCATGGTTGCGGGTTCATAATAGTCATCAGAACCGTACATGGCACAGGTGTGTGGGGATATGTGTATGGAATGGAAATGAGTGAGAATGTAGCAACAGGCATGGAAACCCACACCTGGCACATAGATGTGTAAGAACCAACACCTGATAAAACTGCAAAAGACAGAAAAAAAATGACAATTCTGCACTTTTTCACCATATTCTTGAACCACCCAACACATCTTCTGACCTCATCCTCTAATCCATTTCAACTCAGCTTCACACAATATCCCACAAATCAGCCCACCTACATTTATGCTTATAACAGAATCTACTTTTAGCAGGGGGAAAATTCCAGCAAGTTGCAGTTGATTGATACCCACTTAACTGAAACATGCACTTAACTGGGCAGTGGTGGGCTGACCTCCAAGAATAGCGTTGCAATTATTTCAATGCAAACTAAAATCTGCACCTCAAATACATCCACATTCCACAGGTCAGAGGAGCTTGACTGTACTCACCAGTTTCTGCTGATAGTTTTTTTTTCTTCTTTTTCTTCTTTGGAGCAGTATCCTGAAGGTCTGGGGTAAGGGGTTCTATACTTTCAGAATGGCGTCGCCCAGTTGAAGTCACCAATGTGTCTGAGGGACAAAGTGACAGACAAGTGTCAAAGAAGACAACACTATTTTACAATCCAATGACTCTGTCACTATATTGGGAGGTTTGTACCCAAGGTGACATTTGGGAAATTGCAGACAAGGTTGTGGTCTCTAATGAATTAGCAACTTTTAGCTGTGATGGCACGGAGGGCTGACAACTGTCCTCAGCTTCAAGCAAGTCAAATCAGCCAGGGCCTTGGTCCTGTGAACAGGATTGAGCTAATTTTTCTGTAACTGTATACCCATAAGCTCGCTGGTTGGCAACAGGTGGGAGGATAAGAGACATGTTGGTGCCCAAGGACAGGAAGATTTCAAGACAAAAATACCAGTAAATGCAGGTAATCATCAATACACTCAATCCTATTAGGTCTACAACATTCAGTGAACATTCTGTAGAGCTACAATAGTGTATGACAACACCACAGTAGTTCAAATTGAGCTCTTCATCTGTTACCTATCAAATGTTACATGTTCTTCTGTTGCTTGTAATAGGCAGGCTTTGTTCAACTAGCCTGCACTTGCAAAACTCAAAAGAAAACGTCTACTGTTAGACTTCATTCTTCGATTGAGCATCAATTGTTGAACAATTCTGAGTTAATAGCTACACTAGCATTTATTTTGAGATATTTAGTCAAGCGTGTAACCTGGCTTATTTAGGCTTGCTAGAAGTGATATATATTTTCATATGGAAAGATTCATTATCTGCAAACAAAAGAAATATGCTCAAGCATTGCACTTCCTTTGGTACCATTAGAATAGGGAGTCCATAGCTCTCCGTGGCAACACCATAGCAAATCAGAGGCTTGCCAACCAATCAGCATATTTTTTCTCCAATTGTATAAATTGTTGTGACTGTTTGAAATTTGGCATTCTGCATTTGTCCTGATGAGTGCAAGACAAGATTCTTCAGCAATGCGTTCCTCTTTTCAGAATAATTTAAAGATGATTTAAAACTAAAACCTTTAAATTATCAACATAGAACAGGTATCAAGCTTGGAGGCCTGCTGCTCTATACAGCTTTATGCCACATCACGCATTGCATTGACTGACTGAAATCCTGAGAAATCTATATGTAGGTTATTGCAGAATCAGCACTTGGATCAAATTATTCAATGTAAAACTTAGAGAACAAGTAGTTATACTTAACTAGCATGTAATTTGTAAACATTTGCACTTCAAATAGTATCTGCGCCCAAATGGAGTCACTCTCCATTTTGATCAGGAGACCCAACTATTCCAGGCAGGAGTAGGTGCTGATTACACAAGTGCTGACAACAACATTTGTAGCTGTATTAATTAAAAATAACATAACAATAATTTTAAAAAGGTCTTAACTAAACATCAAGATTGAAATAGTACCATGGGGCATTAAAATAAATGATGAGGATAAGAAGGGATTGATCACACTCATGAGTGTATTCCAGAGCCCGCCTTATACTAACAATATGTCACCAAGAACATATAAGCAAATCAATGAAAGAAGTAAACAACGCAGACTGAATCATGGGATATTTCAATGACTCCAACTTAGTTGGACAGCATGGTGAAAGGGGAAAACACAACAGAGCTTATACAGTTGTCACGGACCAGGCCAGACCCTCTCAAAACATTTCAACAAAGTAGCCCGGACCCATCAAAGATGTTGTGACACTTGAAAGTGTTCAGAAAAGATGTACAAGGATGTTGCCAGGGTTGGAGGATTTAAGCTATAGGGAAAGGCTGAACAGACTGGAGCTGTTTTCCCTGGAGCATTGAAGGCTGAGGGGTGACCTTATAGAGGTTTACAAAATTATGAGGGGCATGTATAGGGTAAATAGGCAAAGTCTTTTCCCTGGAGTCGGGGAGTCCAGAACTAGAGGGCATAGGTTTAGGACGAGAGGGGAAAGATATAAAAAGAAACCTAAGGGGCAACTTTTTCACACAGAGGGTGGTACATGTATGGAATGAGTTGCCAGAGGAAGTGGTGGAGGCTGGTACAATTGCAACATTTAAGAGGCATTTGGATGGGTATATGAATAGGAAGAGTTTGGAGGGATATGGTCCAGGTGCTGGCAGGTGGGACTAGATTGGGTTGGGATATCTGGTCAGCATAGATGGGTTGGACCAAAGAGTCTGTTTCCGTGCTGTACATCTCTATAACTCTAACTTTGCTAGTTGTTTTAAGCAGATGTAAGTGGATATTCCTTGAGTGATGCAGCTAGCCCAACTACTTAATTTTAAACAAAACAGAAATTATTTGCAAGATACCAGATGAAACACAAATAAAAGAGAACAGAATACAGAATAACGTAACCTATCCAAAAATCCAACAGACTACCCCAACTTAATGATGCTTTTCCAACTACTTGCAACAATCCCCATAAACACCTCTTTGCAAAAAATGGAAAAATCCAACACAGGTTTGTACAGAAGAAACAGATGACAGAGAGAGGGAGGATCAGCATGGATCTACTTCTTTGAATCCAGCAGCTACACAACTGACTGCTTGCTAACACCAAACCAAATCTAAGCTTGGGAGAAATGCTAAGCTGGGAGAACTGGTCACTGCCATTCATTATACAAGTGTTTTTTAAAAACAACTTGAAAGCCTTATTCCCGAGGCAGTATCTGTTATCTATAATCAAATTGCCCCTAAAACCCTTCAAACCTAGACCGACTGAGTCTGTGTTTATGACCCCCTGTAAAAAAAAAACAAGGACAACACAACCTTGTTAAAGGAGCAGCATCGTTACAGTGTATACATAACTTGTTTCTTATCCAGGATGTGTAAAAAGCCAACAAGCTGGAAATCAATACTGATATACTAATGGGAAATTAATCTGAGCAGACAAGAAAACAAAGTTGAAGGAAACATCTAGACAACAGTGATCACAATAGGATGAAGTTCAAAGTAATGATTAAGAGAGACAGAGAGAGAGAAGTAAGAGATTGAAGACGACAAATAATGAAAGGATGCAGTTGAAATGAATTAAAAACTAGAAAACCAGTAACGTTTGCATCCATCACCAGTTGGACCAGACACTGATGCAATTTTGATGCAACTTACCTACTCCGTTGCTCGCACTGGATTTTTTCTTTCTAGTTTTGTTTATAGATACATCTGTGATAGAGGTAACACAGCAATTAAACAGCCAGTTACTAGTCACCAATATTTACATCTCCACCAATTTAAACACAAGGAAAAACATGCAATTTTCACAAGAAAAAATATTGACATTAGAATAAAGTTCTCCCTGTATACCATCACAGCATATTGGATACTTTAAAGAAATATTTTCTTAAATTTAAACTATTAAACAGCATTCAATTATACTGGCTCATAGCAGATTGTGTTCAGTGAAATACAAATACTTTTGAGCAGAAATTTAGGACAGAAAATTAGTTATGACTAATTGCACTCCAAATAGAAATTTTAGCCTTCTCATATTTTTGTTGGCTGATTCATTGCATCCTTCTTGCAAGGGAATCTCTAACTGGGGTACAGGTTCAAATACATTACTCAATTTCTCAAAAGTTCACACTTAAACTATGATAGTGTGTCAGTAAAAATTCAGCTGTCTGGCAGGAATGCTTGAGACAAAATGAAGCTAGTGAACATGTGATGGTTATCTGATAATTAAGAGATAATTGGATGAGGGGGGTTTCTTGTGGCACACTGGTAGTGTCCCTCCCTCTGAGCCAGAAGACCTGAATTAAAGTCTCACCTGCTCCAGAGGTGTGTGATAACATCTCTGAATAGGTTGATTAAAATCAGCAGACGAGAACTTGACTGGATGTATTTATATAGAGGAAACATGTAATCAGTAGTGTTGGAGTTGGCAGTGGGTGAATCAGAATAAAAATCTGACTAGAAAAGTACATGCTGGACTCATCCACTATTTTAAATGAACAAATTTAACAAAATTAGTGTCAACAACCCTGAATGAGCATTGTAACTAAAATAGAAATTGCAAAGCAAACTTACTAAATTCAAATTTAAATATCATTCTGCAGGGTAATGATGCCTCTCAGTCTGGTCCCTGTCCAAACAGCATTCAATATCTGGTGATTATTGTATGCAATTCTGTTCTTAGCTGGAGCACATTATCTACAACTTTCTGCAAAAATAGCTGGACAGCAAACAGATGCAGCAACTCCTTCGCCCACCAGCAATTAAATAACAAGAACTGTCAATACAATAACAAGTCATCATGGATATCTGTGGGAAGATTAATTGAAATTAAAGGCCTACCTTTAGCTTTGCTGCTTCAGGCGCATTATCCAAGAAAAAGAAAATAAACAAGCTAAGTATACAGATATATTTTAAAACATTGACTAACAGAAAAAAATCCCAACAAGGGACCTCCTTTATCAGAGAACAACCCAAAGCATAGGCGTTCTGTCACTATTCCTCAATCACTCAATCTCTTGTCCTTTCAGGCACTCGTCTAATTTCTTCTTGGCCCTCCAGTTCAATGTTCCTCCCCATGTGCCATTTTCTATAAGTGGATTAGGCACTGAGCAAACAGGTTCTTATGATTTTCCTCTTACCCCTCAGTTAATCATTTTCTAACCTTTCCCCTGGGACTTGAATTCTTAACAAATGGGAACAACTGCACTCTATCAACTTTCTCAATTTCCTTCACAATCTTAAAAACATGGAACATCTCAAAACGCCTCCTTTTGCGAAGGGAACACATTCAACTTCCCTGAGTTTAAATTCTGGAAAAAAATTGATCCCTGGAATTGTCTTTGCGTCCTCCTTTGAAAGAGGATAATCTCTTATTGCAGTGGATACGACACATGCGTCCAAATAGGGCCAAGACAGCAACTTTCAGAGCAACAACATTAAACTCCTTGCATTTGAACTATCTGCTAATGGAACCCATAGCCTTTTCTTTCTTCTGCAGCTAATAGGATGGTCAAACATAATTTCCATTTATCCACAAAAGGAGGCGCAGTCATTATGCTGGAGTTACAAATCTGTCATCAACAACAGCAAAACATTTTCCATTGTTGGTTAGAGTATGGATTCCTGTCTTCTTCATGAGATCTCTGCCTGGATGCAAATCCAACCGACAGCACAAGAACTGCAACACAGATAGGCTAAGGAGGCAGGTTCCAATTCTGCCTCAGTCAAAACAAGGATTAACCCCCATGCTGTTGGCACCAATCAGATCCATCTATCTTTTCCAACGTGCACTTTTACACATATGTTGCAGTTGGGAGTTATGGATAATCACTGTCGAAACTCAATTTCTTTCCATTACATGGCTTACAAGAAATATCACACACCTGTCATGGCAACTGTCAGAAGTATAAACGGATTGATACTCAACCTATTTGACCACGTTATGGAATTACCTTCTTTAGTTGTCAAGTCCTAGAGTATGATTTGAGCCTACAGCTTTTGGCCCAATGTTGCCCACTGCACCACAAGCCTTCTATGGTTGTTGCATATTGAAATTTTAACTTCCTTCCACCTTTCTCTTCTTCAATCCTGAAGACTCACATTTTTATTGTGCTAGTGTTGTCTTGCCCAAGTGGTAGTACAAGCTGATGGCACAGTCAACTGTCAACCCTTACATAGCATCCAGCTGGGATTAACGAATGGACAGTGAGAAGCAGGAATCATGCTTGATTTCTCTGCTGCCATGAAAATTAGACAAAACTACTTTAATAACACCCTCCTGTTGCACAGATGGCATTGCTTCAAGTGATCCTGCACCTACTAGAAACTGAGGTTGTGATCTTATAGGTCGGTCCACATAATTATTTCTAAAACGAATTTAAGAGATCTGGATTTTGCTGGCTGGGTATGGACAACTCTCATTGCCCTTAAGTATGGTTATCTGTCTTATTGAAACACTACAACCCATGGGGTTTAGATGCTGTTGCACAGTACTTATGAGTGTTAAGTTTCAGGATTTTTATCCAGTGACACTGAAGGAATGGCAATATATTTCCAGTTCAGGATGGTGACTCACTTGGAGGGGACTTACAGATGATGGTGCTTCCATAGATTTGCTACCTTTCTCTTGAAGTCTACACAAGGAAGCCAATTTCCCACACACATTGAGGTCAATTATCACAAAAACTTTATTAGTTTTATCCCAGTGCTTTTCATCTCTAATTGATTATAATAATGGCTCCCCCTTATCAAATTTCACCACTAGCATAAAAAATACTCAAATCAAATTGCAGGAAAGAAATAATCTACTCAATTATCTTTTAGCAAAGCAAAAAGATACCCAATCACATTGTAGGAAAAAAACACATTCAGTCGAATTTCAAATCACAGAACTGAACGTCCAACACATAACTCAATACCCAGCCTGCTACCCACCTACCTAACATAGCTCACTGCCCACTTGCCCAACACCTAGGCATTTGCCATCAAACCAACACCTGGCCCACTCCTCAGCTAACTAACATACAGCTGGCTTCCCATCTGTGCAATACACAGCATATTCCTAACCTACTTCACTATACACCGAACCAACACTAATTCAGTTCTCATGTCCCAGTACCCAGCATGTAGCAAAACCATCCAATAGTTCAGCTATTTCAACCCAGGACCACTACTTAATAGCCCTAATACGAGTCCTAACAATGCAATACAGTCCCCAATCTCACAGCCTAGCCAACTGACCACCAACCCAATGCCACCAACCATTCAAACAACCCAGGACCAGTGCTTGACATCATACTCAATGACCCAGCATTCTGTCTCACTACCCATCCTCCACTCAAATTAGCCATCGACCACAGATCTATAATTTTCCAAATGTTTACTCATCACATTGTTTGTTACCCTCTGGTGGCAGAGGACAGTAACACACAACTATGTCTTCTGACTTATGTGCAGCACCAGTTTTAGCAGTCTTACCTTGGCACAGGTGGAAGTGTACGTGGTGGGCGCTGAAAGAAAACCACAAAGTCATCAGTATCAAGGATGACACTCTTAGACAGCATGCATACCACTCTCAGTTCCTGATTCAATCAACCATCTGGAGTCTGTTGGGGACATTCTGTCACAGTTCCTTACACAATCATTATGAAACCCAGAGGCCACAATCCAATCTGATATTGTAAAGGATGTTCTTTTCTAGATGTAACACTAAACTGAAGCTCTATCTGCCCTCAGGAGAGCATAAATGATCCAATGCAACTATTTGAATAAGGGATCCTCTCATTGTTATGACCAAAATTTATTATTGAATCAACAGCTCCATAAACAGTTTCTCTGATCATATATTGCATGTGTGTTTGTGGAACGTTTGTAGATATAAAGTGGACATTACCAATGTGCTTGAAAATGATAGTAGGTATCTAAAACACTTTGAGGGCCTCTGTATAAAAGGAAAGGAACTATATAAACAAAAATTTAATTTCTTCAAAATTGGTTTGATAAAAGAAAACTGCTGATAAATTGGGCTTTTAGAGTGAAAGTCAAGTCAAGTAAATACTGGATGGATTTAGGAGGTATTTACACAGGAATAGCTGGTGTTGTACAATCACCGATTTGTCTCCTCTGTACACAGAGATATTCTTGCACCTGCTAATACTGAATGTGTTATACAGAGATCATCTTTACCCGGCAATACAATGACTGACTTGTAATAATTCCCTCTTAGTGATGAGGCCACTAGCCAAATAATCCCACTAACTAGTGGTTATTGGGAACAAACAATTCCTCAGACCAGCGACTATACAATCCCTCTAACCAATTATCACAAAATGATTTTGGTTCCAGCAATGTGCTGGCAACTGTTAGTTATTCCTAATGCAAGGTTAGAGTTCTTCACACTGAACTCTAAGTTCTGCTGTAAATCTCTCACGCCAGCACTCAAAATAAAAACAGAAAAAAAAATTAAATCCACACAAACCCTATCAGCACTTGAATAAAGGTTAGTACTTCCAGTGGGATTCAGTATGACAAATGTTAACCTGATTCCCTTTTCCAGACCAAACTTAAATTCTAGCTTCTCACCACTTGCTTCTTCTTCATGGTGGCTGCGCTCCTTGAGCCTCAGTAAATGGGTCAGCAGCAACCTTACTTCAAACTAATCCTACTTTAAATCCACCTTCAGAAAGTGGATTAGCTGATAGACCATCCACATGACAGCTGTGACAGAGGGATTTGGAAATCTTGTCACCAAATTTAAAACACAATATGTTGAATATTCTTCCTCTTTGGGCTGACAATATAGAAATGACCATTCACTGTCAGTGAAATGATATTTTTGAAGAGAGTGAGGGATTGGAGATTGCTTAACAACCATTCTCATGCCAAATAGAATCACACAAAGGTCTTCATGACACCAAATTGACCTGATTAATAAAATCAATTCTTAATTGATTCTGGTCAAATTCCACAAATGATGGAGCTATCAGCCTCATCTGACATGTTGAAAATGTTGGGCTGCTTTCCTGGTAACTCAAATAAAGACCAAAACATTGCTAGTTCAAACCCCAGGTGCGAACATTAGTCATGGTGTATGTACGGAATGTGTTGCCAGGGGAACTGGTGGAGGCTGGGACAATTACAACATTTAAAAGGCATCTGGATGAGTATATGAATAGAGGGATATGGGCTAAGCATTGGCAAATGAGACTAGATTGGGTTGGATGTCTGGTCGGCATGGACGGGTTGAACCGAAGGATCTGTTTCCGTGCTGTACATCTCTATGACCCTCTCTCTGTCAGGACAGCAATTGCTTACATTTGAGCTCTGAACCCATATCTCGGGATGAACTCAATGGCTTGGGAAGGCAGCAGGGGAATCAGCCAAGTTCCCCCCGTCTCATAGTCAGGTTTGGGATTGGGATGTTCAGGACAGACAGTTGGGGCCCAACAGGTGATGCAGGGCCACAGAATGGCAAAGCGACCAGTGCCCAAGGAAGTGAAAATGAGGAAGAAACAACTCCTTCAGGAAGCAAGTGGAGACAATTCAAGAATTCAAAATTAGTTTGGCTGATGTGAGGCAGAGTAAGATTGTCACAAAAGCACAAAATTTGCACATGAAATCCATGAGTTCAAATTCTCAGCACTCCAAAAGATGTTGTTTCTTCGACATTTTTCCATTTTCACTTGCAACTGGGATTTCATTGGCCCAGATAATCGTTGATGCAACTTGGACAGGCGTTGTATGTCATGATCATGCATAACACCCAATGTTGTTGACTCCGTGGAAACTGCCCCAGAAAATTGAACTTTTCAATAGCCAATTCCCTTGGATCTGAAACTCTCAGAGTCCAATAACTGAGATTTCAATAAAGACCAAAAGAACTGCAGATGCTGTAAATCAAACAAAAGCAGAAATTGCTGGAAAAGCAATGGAGGAAAGTACAAACTGAGTATCAAGCTGACTGTAATTTGCAATCCTCGGAATAGGTGGGCAATATATCTTTCCCACCATTCATGTTAAGGTGACCGGTTCATCATCACATTTCTCTTGCAAAATAAATTTTAACTTCTGCTTTATCAATCCTCTTACATGAATCTTTCTGAAACAAATTATTAAATGCAGGTAATCTTGCCTTTTCTCTGTTTTCTTTTTAAAGCATGTGGATATTCTCCACTGGGATCAGGCATTATAATTTCCAGAGTTTAATTGTTCACAGAATTAAGAGAAAGTGAGGACTGCAGATGCTGGAGATCAGAGTTCGACCTCTCTATATTCCTTCCCACCTATCTGCTCCACCCTACCTTCTGACCTATCACTATCATCTCTGCTCCACCTACCTATCACCTTCTCAACTATCTAACCACCAGCCCCACCCCTATCCTCCCATTTATCTCTCAGGCTCCTTTCCCCCACGCCACATTCCAGATGAAGGGTTTATGCCCCAAATGTCAATTCTCCTGCTCCTTGGATGCTGCCTGACCTGCTGCGCTTTTCCAGCAACACATTTTTCAGCTGATTTACAGCATCTGCAGTCCTCACTTTCTCCTAGTTGTGTTTTTCCAGCACCACACTTTTTGACTCTTATTCTGCAAAGTGCAGAAAGAAACCATTTGGTCCACTGACTCTTTGAATAAACATCATTCCCTTATGTCAATCTGCTGCTTTTTGACCATACCCCTGCACACTATTACTATCAAATAATCATCCAATGCCCATTTGAAGGTCTCAACTGAATCTGCCACCAACACATTTCCAGGTGATGTATTCCATACCCTAACTACTCACTGCATGAAACGGTTTCTTTTTTGCTCACATCATTTAAATCTATGCTCTCTCTTTCATGTTCCTTTTACAAGCTTCTCCCTATCTACTCTATCCTGCCCGCTCATACTTTTGAAAATCTTCATTGAATCTCCTCTCAGGCCTCTTCTTTCCATGGAGAACAGTCCCAACTGCTTCAATCTATCCTCAAAATAAAGTTTCTCATTTCTGCAACCATTCTTATAAATCAATTCTGCACTTTCCCCATTACGTACTTAGCATTTCTCCAGTTTTATGCAACGACACTGACACCCGTTTAGCAAGAGTCCATTAGGATGGGGTCAGTCCCAGGGTACTGAGGCCAACAGCCACCACACCCAGCCCCTCGATAAGTAGCTGTTACTCAGAGGGGGATCTGCAGGTCCGGAATGGAGCCCCAGACGACACGGGGTAGGGTGCACACCTCCTCCTTCTACCCCCACCAACCCCCAAGTAGGACGAGGTACTCACCGCCTCCCATCGTTTGTCCATGCCGCTTACCCGTTGCTGTGGCAGCCACGGCACTTGGAGTCAGCGCTTGCAAACATCCAGTTCCGGGTCACCGCGCCGCCTGTCAATCAGTGGCGGTAGGTGGGATCAGAACCGCTGATTGGTGCAGACATCATCAATCAATGTGAAGAGGCGGGCCTTAGCTGTGGTCAGGTCCTGCCAAATCTGTCAGCAATGGACTATTTATTGGAGGTAATGTACTGTAGTCTCGAGGATGCTGTACTAAAAAAACTGGGAATAATGTACTGCACTCTCTAGGGATTATATATTGTGATTTCTGAGCAAAATGTATTGTGATTTCGAGGGATAATATTTTATGATTTCTGGGGGCAACATAATGTAATGAATGGGATAATTTACTGAAGTAATCCTACTGTAATCCTGAGGAGAAAGTGAGGTCTGCAGATGCTGGAGATCAGAGCTGAAAATGTGTTGCTGGAAAAGCGCAGCAGGTCAGGCAGCATCCAGGGAACAGGAGAATCGACGTTTCGGGCATAAGCCCTTCTTCAGGGCTGTAATCCTGAGACTAACAAACTATAATCTGCTGTAATATAATCTCTGGGGGTAATGTACTGTAACATTTGAGATAATAATCTGTAATCTTGCAGTAAAGTCTCGTAAACTTTGTGAGCATATTACTGTTTTGAATGGGGTAATACACTGCAATATCTCGGGTTATACAGTGTAATGATTGCAGTGTATTGTGAACTTTGTGCGTAATTTACTGTAAACTGAAAAGATAATTTACTGACTGGGGATAATGTACTGTTATCTCTGGGGACGCATTCACTGTAATTAGTGGGAGATAACAAATGGGGAAGCATCAAGCAATCTCAGGATCTGTGTTTGACGTATCATTCAGGAAATGCCGCCCGACCCACTGCCTAGTGCCATTTGATAACTACCAGATGAAAGAACAAACATATATATTGATTTCCAATAGCCTTTATGGCTGCATCTATCACAGTGAAACACAATGTCATCTGAGAATGGCTGAACACTCTGCATTATGTGTCTGGCTGGTGAGTGACTATGATGTGCAGCACTGTGTAATATGCTAATGGTATAAATCTGAGAAAGACATTCATCAGTGCTGGTAATGGGTTGTACTTATTCACTATTACAGGCAATGCAGTATTCATTTCTCTTTATTGGGACGTGTACACGGTTGGCATGGTCACATTTGCTACCCATCCCTAATTTGCCCCAGGAGCATGTGATAAACCTCTTTAAGATAATAGTGCTCTGATGATGGAGTAGGGCAAGAAAATCCAGGATGTTGACACTGCGGAGGTGAGGGATCACTTTCCAAGTTGGGGTTGTGTGACTTGAAGGTGATGGTATCATAGAGTCATGAAGGTGTACAGCACGTAAAAAGACCCTTGAGTCCAACTCATCCATGCTGACCAGACATCCCATAACAATCTAGTCCCACCTGCCAGCAAGCAGCCCATATCCCTCCAAACCCTTCCAACTCATATACCCATCCAAATTCCTTTTAAATGTTGTAATTGTACCAGCCTCCACTGTTTCCTCTGGCAGCTCATTCCATACACATACCACCCTCTGTGTGAAAAAGTTGCCCCTTAGGTCCCTTTTATATCTTTCCCCTCTCACCCTAAACCTATGCCCTCTAGTTCTGGACCTCTCCCCCCAACCCAAGGAAAAGACTTTGTCTAATTATCCTATCCATGTCATCATGATTTTATACACCTCTTTAAGATTACCCCTCAGCCTCCAACACTCCAGGGAAAACAGCTCCAACCTATTCAACCTTTCCCTATAACTCAAATCCTCCAACCCTTATAAATCTTTTCTGAACCCTTTCAAGTTTCACATCATTGTTCTGATAGGAAGGAGACCAGAATTGTATACAATATTCCAAAAGTGGCCTAACCAATGTCCTGGACAGCCACCACATGACCTCCCAACACCTGTACTCAGTACTCTGACCAATAAAGGAAAGCATACCAAACGCCTTCTTCACTATCCTATCTATCTGCGACTGTACTTCCAAGGAGCTATGAACCTGCACTCCAAGGTCTCTTTGTTCAGCAACACTCCCTAGGACTTTTCCGTTAAGTGTATAAGTCCTTCTAAGATTTGCATTCCCAAAATCAGCAATTTGCATTTGTCTAAATTATCTCCATCTGCCACTCCTCAGTCCATTGGCCCATCTGAGGTAACCTTCTTCGCTGTCCACCAAACCTCCAATTTTGGTGTTATCTGCAAACTTACTAACTATATCTCTTATGCTCACATCCAAATCATTTATATAAATAACAAAAATTTGTGGACCCAGCACCGATTCTTGTGGCACTCTACTGGTCACAGGCCTCCAGTCTGAAAAACAATCCTCCACTACCACCCTCAGTCTTTTACCTTTGAGCCAGTTCTGTATCCAAATGGCTAGTCGTCCCTATATCCCATGCGATCTAACCTTGTTAACCAGTGTCCCATGGGGAACTTTGTTGAACACCTTACTGTAGTCCATATATATCACGTCTACCACTCTGCCCTCATCAATCCTCTTTGTCACTTTTTCAAACAACTCAATTAAGTTTGTGAGACGTGTTTTCCCATGCACAAAGCCATGTTAACTATCCCTAATCAGTCCTTGCCTTTCCAAATACATGTACATCCTATCCCTCAGGAATCCCTCTAATAACTAGCTCACCACTGACTTCAGGCTCACCGGTCTATAGTTCCCTGACTTTCCTTACCACCTTTCTTAAATAGTGGCACCACGTTAGCCAACCTCCAGTCTTCTGGCACCTCTACTGTGACTATCGATAATACAAATATCTCAGCAAGGAGCTCAGCAATCACTTCCCTAGCTTCCCACAGAGTCCTCAGTGATATTGGAATAAGTCAATTGTTTCAGTGATGGAAGTTGCAGGGGAGCTGCAGTAATCTTTTCAAATTATTGTGTTGTCTCCTGTAGATTAGATTCTGTCTAAGCTGGCGACTGAGGGATTGGATGTTGTGCTTGGGGTACTGAGAAAACAAATTGCTCAGTCCCATAGGTTGTTATGGTTTTATTGTTTTAAATCACTTATGATCGTGGTGCAGCAAGACTCTGCAACTCCAGAAGAGGAAAGAACTGAGAAAAGCATTAACATCAAAATGAGGAAGGTTATAAGAAGTCAAGAAAAGGAGGGAAGAATAATGATCATAGAGCCCTAGCTCATCATTAAGTAAAGCAGACAACCAATATGACTTTATTATTTATCATGCAACATTTATTTGGTATCTAACTCTCACCAGAGAATTTGCACTATTATATATAGCTCACTGTGTAAGAGGGTACTACATTAAAATTTCAAAGTTTTGTGTTGATCTGTATTATTTTACTTACCAATGGAAAGGCTCTCAGCTCTCAAAAATTTCAATCTCATGCCCAAGGCAGATATAGCACAGGGTTAGATGCAGATTAAATTTTCCTTGACACTGTCCTATCAAATATCCATATGGCAGTTACCATCTATTTTACACCTGACACTTAATGGAGAAGGAATTATGCATTCATGTCTGAATTGAGCCAAGCTGCTGGTACCCAGTGTGGTTCAGACTGAGCTTGCTTGACAGCACAAAGTAGCTGCGTGTGGGTGTCTGGGAGCTCATCATTCACAATCACACAGTCAAACAGGTGTCCAAAATAGTCCAGCATCTTCTCAGATACATCATCCATCTCTTGTAAGTCTTCTTCCTATGAGTCAAAAATATATGTTTGAAATAAATGTTTTATATGGAGAGAGGCCATGCTGTGATACAGGAGTCAGGGGAGTGATAGAAGGAATGACAGTGATTCAGAGAAAGAGCGCAAGAAAGAGAGATATTTACAGGGAGCAATACAGATACAAGGAGTGAGAAAGTTAGGAAGGTAGAGAGATCCAAATACAGAGAGGGGATGAGAGAGAGACAGACAGACAGACAGACAATGTGATCAAGGAACAAGTGACTAATACAATGGAAGAGATAGTGGCACTGATATTTATAGGAAGACAATGTTGAGTGATGTTTTTGGTTTGTATGCGGAGAACCTGAAAGAATGGATATCCTGCAGGTCCTGCTGAATTTAATGGCAGATCACAGAGCCGTAGAGATATATAGCACAGAAACAGAGCCCTCATATTTCTAGTTTCTATTTCCTGGTCATACAGAATTTGACGCTGGTCGGCCTTGGGCATCAGTTTGATGACCCGATTCAAAGTACCAGTGACTGTGGCTAGATGTCCAGAAATAAGTTCTGTATTGGAATGTTGGTGTCAAAATCTTCCCCTAATGGCTAAGTGCCAATAATTTGGAATGGCAACAAAAAAGGTTATTAAAATGCAAACCCACCTTGAAAGATCTGTTTACATAATAATCAGTGATGATACGGCTTTTTGCTCGTGTTTGTTGCAAGCGCCTGATGCTTGGAGGTTTGATGAATATAATGAAGGGTTTTAACTCCTTTGTTCGTGCCTCTGGAATTCTCTGTAAAGGAGAAAGTCAAAGCACTTAGCAATGTAGTCATGAATCAAAGAGGAACCTTATCTTGTTTAGCAAACTACACACCAATTTACCCAGCCCATCATCCCATTTGTGTTATACATAGAAATTCATGTTAAGTCTTTGCATTGTAAAGCACCACCATCACCTCTAACATTACACAGCACTTGTTCAACCTATATAGACTCATAAAGCACAGAAATAGGCATCTAGCCAGTGCCTGTTCTGAATTCTTTCATTCAGTCATTTCCAATCCTGTTGCTGTTTTCCTACAGCCCTGCATTTTCTTTTCTTTTTGACTAGTTATCCATCTCCCTTTTGGAAGTTATGATTGAATTTGCTTCCACCTTTTGCTGGCGCTGTATTCCAATTCAAGAATTTGCTACAGAAAGAAAATCTCCTCTTATCCTGACATATTATTTGTTTTTTTCAGTAATCTTAACTTATGAGATGCATCTCAAGTAGTCCACTTACTTTTCAACAGTACTGCTTGCATTTTTCCAACAGCTGTAACATAGTAAACTATGTTTCACAGCAGCCTGAAGAGCAGGCACCAAATCGGCAGTGGTGGAAGAGATAAGGAAAATTACAGGAGACCTAGCAAAAGAGCCAGGTATCTCTGAGGCTTTAGGAAGAGGTGAGAGACATGGTGAAGTGGAGAAACTTAGGAGGAACATTCCAGAATGTGGGTTCAAGACTGAAGAAGACTCTGAAACTGTAATGCAGTCGTAAGAAGGATACAAATCCAATCAAAACAATGGAGAAGACATTTTGGAACACAAAGCCATAAGAAAGAATGAGGAGCTGATCAGTGATTTCTAAAGGACATTGGACTAGCTCTCAAGGAAAAGAATGTGCAGGGCTATAACGATAGAGCGGGGAATGGCAGAAGGTTATATGTCAGAGAACAGCTAATAAATCATATGGTATCCTCAGTATTTGAGGGTTTATTAATCAGGGCATGGAGTACAAAAGAAGGAATTTATTTGAACTTATATAAAGCACTAGTTCAGCCTTAGCTGGAGTATTATATCTGCTTCTGGACACCGTGCTTTAAGAAGGATGATAGGCTTTGGAGAGAATGAAAAGGGCAAAGGATGTAGAGATTTTAATGGGAGCCTGATAGGATCTCTCGAGTCTTGCCAGAGTTAACTTGTCGATGAGTGGCATTTGTGGGCGGCACGATAGCACAATCTAATCTAATGACTTTTTGTGAAACTGCACAGAAGTGGTCCAAGATATTGGTGAAGTCTTGGAATGGTAAAGTGGGATGTTGTCATCAATAGAATGAAAGTTGGCAAATGCTTTGGCAGGAACAAAGGAATGAGATAGTGCAGGCACATCTGAGGTGACCATGCAGTGTGTCAAGAAAATCCATTCAGTCTTGTTGAAAAGAGATACATATTGGCAAAAAATTTTTGTTTTGTTCTCATCAAGCAAATCCAAGAATGCCAAATATCAAACAGTCACAACAATTTGTACCTGAGAGAAAGGTTGCCAATTAGTTGGCCGGACAACTCAATTGTGGAATGGTATGAGTGAGACCAGATATGTAGGATGGTAAGGGAAGATTAAGTGGGTGAGGCACCAGAGCACCAGAAGAAGTGGAGAAAGAGGCAAATAATAGTCAAAAGCACCCAGCAGTTTTTGCACTGAACCATCATGTCAGTCGAATGCAACAAAAATAAAAATTGCTGGGAAAACTCAGCAGGTCTGGCAGCATCATGGAGCGAAAGCAGCGTTAGTGTTTCAGGTCCAGTGACCGTTCGTCGGAACTGTTTTTGTTTCTGATTTTCAGTTTGTGCAGTTGTTTCTTTGTTTTCTCCATTTCAGGCGTTGTCTGATTTACATGTTGATCCTTGGATTTAGGACTGTAAAAGTGGAAATTAAAGTAGGGGAAGAGTGAATGTGGAGCAACTTTGAGGAGATGAGGAGTGAAACTGAAAGGATTGTTGAGCAGGACAGTGATGACTATGGACTTGTGATAGGTGGGAAGGACAGTCTGGAACAAGTTGAATGAGAGGGAGTAGATTTATTCCTGAGTGAAGCAGATTCAGACAAGCAGAGATTGAGTGAGGACAGGATTCCAGAGAAAATGGAAGAGCTCAGTGAAGGGAACTTGGGTGGAGCTTGACCGCATAGCGGATGAGGAGCTGACTAAGTGAGAAAAGGAGAAGAGCATTTCAGTGCCAAGAAGGTTTGGAGTGTGACAGATAATAAATTTGAAGGACGGTGGCAGATAGTCCTCACATATGGTGTCAGGAGATCATTAGTAACATGGATAGCAAGTTGGCTGCAAAAAGTAGGAAACAAAGATCAGGGTTAGGATGAGAGGGGTTTACCACAAGATCAGAGATGAGACTGTTTTTGTTCACCATTTCCATAAACAATTTGGAATCAGGAATCAGAAGCATAATTGCTAAACTTGTAAACAATACGAAGCATTGGACAACAGTTAACAAAAATGTAGGAACAAAAATGTACTGCAATATAACATACGGATAAAGATGCAGAGTGAACACATTATTGGCAAATGAATTAAAAATTAAAGAAACAAAAGACTCACATTTCTATGGCATGTTTCACAAGATAAGGATGGCTGAAGTAGCAAAAGAATCAATAACGTACGCTGAAAAGTGATGGTACATTTTGGTAGGAAGCATTACGAGGTCATAACGTTTTGGAGTATGGGAGCATAACATTAAAAATAGCAGTAATAATAAATGACAAAAGCACTGGCATTCAATTTTTGAGGGATAACATTGAAAAATAGATAAAATGGTTAACTTGGAGCAGTGTGAATATTTTTGGTGTCTGTGCTATAAAAACGATGCAGAGACAATGGACAAGGTATTAAAAAGATTTACTGAAATGAAACTAGCACTGTGAGGTGATAACTATGAGGAAAGTCTGGACCTTTTCTTTTATGAAAATAAAATTGAAAGGTGACTTGAAAGAGGTCTGTAGCTTTATGAAAGGATTAGATACAGCAGCTATAGAAAAGAGATTTTCACTTCCCAACCAGATTCCATGCAGGGTAATGAGAGAAAAAAACATTTTCATGAAGCAATTTGTTAAACTATGGCATGCACTGCCCAGAAATGCGATGTAGGCAGATTCAATTGAGGCACTTAAAAGGGCATTGGATTTTGTTTTTTGGAAAGTATTGATGCATAGGAATATGGAGAAAGGGCAGGAAATGGGCACTAGATAATGTAACAGGTGAAAGCCCAAGGGGCTGAATAGCCTCCTTTTGCACTGTAATAATTCTATGATCTACTAGGGATCATTAATATAAGACAGTCTCCAATAAATCTAATATAGGAAGTCAGGAGAGTAACAAATGTAGAATTTGCTACCACAGAGAGTAATTGAGGCAAGTAGCATAGATTCATTTAATATAGATAAGCAGGTGAGAGAGAAAGGAACAAAACAACATATTCATAGAGTCAAAAACCTTATGGCACAGAAGTAGGGCATTTGGCTCATTATGCTTGTAATGACTCTTTGAAAAATTAATTGTGCTTAGTCTCCCACCCCCATCTTTTGTCCATAACCTTAGAAATTCATCATCCTCAAGTGTTTGTTTGACTTCCCCTTAAAGTTATTTTTATAATCAGCTCCTACCACCTGTTCCAGAAGAGTCCCAGATCTTGACAACACTGAGTGAGGTTGATGGAGTTAGATAGTGATGAATGGGAGGAGGTCCATGTGGAGAATAAAGTTGGGCCAAATGACTTGTTTTTGTGCTGTGAACACAATACAGTATTATATGATGGTAAGCTTTTCAATGTAGATGCCAACTAAAGGGTAAGGTGATAGATTGAAGTGAGACCCAATGTTAGAAAATAAAGCCACCCCTCTAAGTAAAGGAAGGATGTGTGGAATGTGAATTTGGCAGTAATTATAGCCATTCCATTAAACTGTGCTGTGAAGTATCCATGATTTCCAATCTAGTGCTTCACAGAGTGGGCTTCTATTGCCAAGGTTTGACCTTAACAATATTAATTGATCAAGATGACCATTGCAGAACAGTCCAGTTGTTCTTTACCCTTCAATGTGTACATGAACACTTACTTGTGGCTCCAGGTCAATGACACAAATTAACCCCAAGTCCAGAATAAAGCGCACAGCCTCCCTGCTCGTGCCATATAGATGCCCTTTGTACTGTCCATACTCCAGGAACCTGAAGTGAGAAGAAGACCCTTCACAAACAGAATGATATTAGTTTCAACTTTCAATCGTATGTCACAGTCAATGTCTACCTGGCAGAATGGAGGAGATCAGAGGCTCTTCACTTTCATAACATCTTGGTTGTACAGTTTCTATAATCCTGTCTTCACTCTTTATTGTCCTAAATGAACTATTGAACCCCATAAGTATACTACATGAACTGTTATGTCAAAACTCTCCCCATTGATACATTAAATCTCCCATTGAAACTCGACATTTAATACATTATCTTTCCAACAGAAGCCTGGAACTCTGGTATATTAACTCCATGAACTCAAATTAGGAAATTGGCCTTTCCCTGTTCCTTTCAGCCCCTTAAGCCTGTTCTGGAATTTAATATAATTCTCCCTCCATTTGTCTATGTTGGTTCCATAATTGCTATATATCTTTGGCCATCAAAAATCTATCCATCTTAGATTTTAAGTTGAAAATTGAGTTGGTATGTACTGCTTCTTAGGGACTGTATTCCATGTTTCAACCACTGTATGTTTCATGACTTTATTCCTGATCTTAAAGTTATGTTCCTTTGTCCTAGACTCTTTCACCATCAGAAATTGTTTGTCCTTATCTAATCAATAGATTCCTTTCAAAATTCTAAAAACCTGAGACAACTTAGGGACATGTAATCTCTCATCATTATCTAATCCTTGGAACCTTGATAATATTTGGGTGAATCTATGCTAGTCTTTTTTTACAGATAATACATCCTTTCCAAGTTGTGATCCCAAGAACTATGCAGTTTTCCAGATGTAAACAAGTCAGGGCTTTGTAGCTGCAGCTAAACTTCCTTCTCTTTATATTCAAGCCCTCTAGCTACAAAACTGGAAGGAAGGGTGAACTGTGAAGAGGATACAGAGATGCTTCAGTATGATTTGGACAAGTTGAGTGGGCGGGCAAATGTGTGACAGATGAAGTATAATGTGGATTAGTGTGAGGTTATCCAATTTGGTTGCAAAAGCAGGAAGGCAGATTGTTACGTGAATGGTGATAGATTGGGAAAGGGCGAGGTGCAATGATACCCGTACACCAGTTGTTGAAAGTAAGCATGCAGTCACAGCACATGGTGAAGAAGACAAATGGTATGTTGGTCTTCAGAATGAGATGATTTGAGTACAAGAGCAGGGATATCTTGCTGTAATTGTACAGGGCCTTGGTGAGCCCACACCTGGAATATTGTACATAGTTTTGGTCTCCTTATCTGAGGAAGGATGTTCTGGCTACAGAGGCCATGCAACAAAGGTTGACCAGACTGATTCCTGGGATGACAGACTGAGGTATGCAGAGAGACTGGATTGGTTAGGACTATATTCATTGGAGTTTATAAGAATGAAGAGGACCTCATAGAAACCCATCACATTCTAACAGGACAAGGCAGGGATGTTCCCAATGACTATGGAGTCCAGAACCAGGGAGTCACATTTTAAGATACAGGGTAGGCTATTTAGGACTGAGATGAGAAGAAATTTCTTCACCCCGAGAGTGGTGAGGCTGTGGAATTATCTGTCACAGAAAATAGTTCATGCCAAAACATTGAATATTTTCAAAAAGGAGATAGGTATCGTTATTAGGGCTAATGGGAGCAAAGGATATGGGGAGAAAGTGGGACCAGGAAACTGAGTTGGTTGATCAGATGTGATCATATTGAATGGTGGGGTTAAGTTCAAAGGACTGAATGGTCTATTCCTGCTATTACTTTCTATGTCTCTAGGTAAATAGGCTAAAATTTCATAAACCTTTTTGATTTCTTTTTGTACTAAATCACTACATTTAATCATCTGAGCATTCGAACCCTTAATACTTCCTTGAACTTGCACATTTACAAGCTTTTCACCATTTAAAAAATACCTCAGCCCCTTTATTTTTTGATCTACTTGGGGTGACTTCTCATATACTTGCATCAAAATTCATCTGCCACACTGCTGTCCATTAATTTAATCTATTTATTTATAATTTATGCTCCTTTCTACATTGCTTAATATGCTACTAATCTTTGTATGGTCAGTTAATCTAGATTTACATGTGTATATATATATATATATATATATATATAAACATTTTAAAACACTCATGGATATAGTGAATACTTGAGATCCCAAAATAGGCCCTGTTGGAACACTTCCAGTTATATTTGAGTGCATATCCATTACATCTCTTTTCTGTCCTAAATGTCTAACTATTCATCTAGCCAAGTTAATAATTTGTCTTCAATTTTGTACACTGTAGTTCAATCAAATTTGTTTGATATGACCAGCCCTTTTACAAATCCATGTTGACTCTCTGTAATAAACTCAAAATTCTCTCTAAGTTCTCTGTCACTGTGTCATTAATTATAGATTCAAACAAGTTTCCCGCAACAGATGTTAGACTAAAAGGTCTGTAATTTCCTGACTTTGCTTCCTCATATTTCTTAAATAACAAGCTATCTTTATAATTTTACAATAGAGAAGCGATCATTCCTGCATTAAGCAAACTTTAGAGATATGACCAAAGCATTTGCAATTTCCTCAGAAACCTCTTTAAACCCTCAGGTGAAAAGCATTCGATCCAGAACTTTATCATGATGCTCCCCATGTGGTGAAACTACAGAATTATCTAGTCTTTGGCAGACTACTGTTCAGACCCATGTGTTGCTGTAACATATGTATTCCGACACAATGTTACCCACAACAGCTAGAATCTTGGTAGTAGTTGCCTTACTGTACTACCCCTTCTTTTAAAATCTGAGGCTGCTTATTGGTGGTGGGGAGTTTGGTGGGGTGCTGTTTGAAACTCATCCTTCTGTGACTGAGTCAAACCATTTCCCTCCCACCCCTATCAGCATAACTGAAGAGTGATCACTGCATCCACTTCATCTGCTTTCTCCCCACTCCCAAACTTATGTTTAGATGAAGTTTCTGCTGCTCTGTTATTCATATCAACTTCCAGACAGGTGGATGAGCTGAGACTCCCATTGTTATTGATGCTCTGTGACCACTAGACTGCATGAGAACACACCCTGAAGGCGATGTTGCTCCATTTGCAACAGACAGCTTAGAAAGAGTTTCCAGTAGCAGTGTCATTGCAATGGATTTCATATTATTCCAGTGCCTTGTTACCCAATGGGACTGTTGTTTCAGCTAACATAGTCCCCATCAACCATTAGCCATTTTTGATATCAACCCAGTGGGTCCTCACCTGTGACTCAATGCCATGGCTTCAAATGTTTCTTTGGAAACAAAGTAATATTCCCGTCCATCTTCCTCATAGCTGTTTGGTGGCCGAGTGGTATCTGCAAGGGCAAGAGGGAGGAGAACCAGGCTGAACCAAAGGAGGGTTGAAGTTATACACGTTGAACGTGGTTTGGTAAATGCAGAATGTACCATGAGGAATCTAGCTTAGACACTCGTCCTCCGGCTTCCACTCAAACTCATCCTTCATCTGAACCTGGAGTACTGTGGACCATTTTGTTCTCCTTATCTAAAGCAGGATATATATTTGCCTTTGAAAATAATTGCCTCAGTTAATTCCTGGTATGAGAGGAGTGTCCTTTGAGAAGATATAGAGCAGAATGGGCTAATATTCTCTGGAATGTAGAAGAATGGGAAGTGATCTCATTGAAAAGTGTCAAACTTTGAGATGGTTTTAGGGGGTCAATGCTGAGAGACTGTTTCTATCTGACTGGAATGTTGAGAATAGGGATCATTGTCTCAGGTTGACCATTTCGGACTGAGATGAGAAGACATTTCTTCATCCAGAAGATCATGAGTCTTTAGACTTCTCTACCCTTAATCCTGTAGATTGAATGAATATATTCCAACCTGAGATTGTTCAACTTTTGGGAACTAAGAGAATCAAGGGGAGGGTATGGAAATGATTTCATGTAGATGATCAGCCATGATCTTACAAATACCTGAGCAACTGGACGAGCTGACTGACCAATCACCCCCTCGATAAGATAATAGATAAAATCTGAGATAGTCAACAAGCCTGGATCAGAGACAGGAGTCATTTAGGAATGTCTATAGAATCACAGGAGACTAGGAATCCTGATGGCTGTGTTAAATGGCTGAATGGCTGGCAGGAAAACAACAAATTAGCTAATCCATATTAAAAAGTGAGTAACCAATTAAGACTGTTAAGCAGGTAATTAAGAGACATTTAGCTTTAAATGTGCCTGTTATAGACTCTTGTGGTGCAGATGTGGTGACCCTACCTCTCAGCTATAAGGCCCAGCTCCAGAGGTGTGTCTTGAATACGTTGCCATGATGTGGAGGAACCAGTGTTAAAAATCACACAACACCAGGTTATAGTCCAACAGATTTATTTGGAAGTACTAGATTTCAGAGCACTGCTCCTTCATCAGCTACCTGACAT
This sequence comes from Chiloscyllium plagiosum, assembly GCF_004010195.1. Taxonomy (NCBI): domain Eukaryota; kingdom Metazoa; phylum Chordata; class Chondrichthyes; order Orectolobiformes; family Hemiscylliidae; genus Chiloscyllium; species Chiloscyllium plagiosum. The sequence continues at coordinate 18,710,895 of NC_057716.1, read as the reverse complement.
ATTAAATACAGAGGCAGCAGCTTGTGAAAGGACTAAAATTAGTCCGATGGAGATCACACAGACCCCAGTTGGATTAATGAGTCATGGGACTGCAGGGCCAAGAGGGTGAAACCGGGGTAAAGAGGCGTCAGTATCGGAGAGGCGGAGCAGCTTGCCGCTGTTAACTAATAGGAAGGGCCGTCGCCACCTTTTGTCCTAATTGATCAGACACCTTGTGTTCACAGTGGACTAGCCACTCCTGATCTACCGCACTCAGCAGAATCCAGGTCACCTAAGTGAATTCCTTGTACCTATGTTTCTGAAAACAGAGTCTCAAGAGCCTGCACAACAGATGGTGGTCTGTCTCTCCCATTAAAGGATCTCACGGTTTGCTGCCAATCAGATAGTTGTGTGCAAACTCATTGATGCTGTGGGTGATGCTACGCAGATATCTAGACTTACGTGGTACAGGACTTTGGAAGAGATGTGGATCCGACTCAATCAACCTTCTTCTCAGTTCATTCACTCCCACTCCTGAGGGACCTAATGTGTCAGGAAAATAAGAAAACCAAATTTGCCTCTGGTATCGATGTGCCCAATTATCACAAGACATTTCCCATTCAGAAAGTGTTCAAATTCCAACTAGTCATCATAATGTTAGTGGTGGGGTGTGGGTCACCAAAGCTCTGAAAAACAACTGTCTCCCTTGTTGTCCTGCTCAGTGGGGCTACCCTGACTTGTTTCAACTCTGTCCTATTGAATTGTAGCCGTAGCAACTCTTGCATTGGAGTAAGGTTTCACATTATACATTGTCAGCAGCATCACTCCACCACTTTTCTCCAGCACATCACTGCCTCTCCACTGTTTGTGAGTCACAATCTCCTCCACTTAAATATCAGGAAGCAGAAAATTGTCATCAGACCCCACATCTGCTTCAGGAAGTGCACCCCGGCTACTGCCTCAGACTGAATCAGACTGTTCACTACCTCAACATCACAGTCAATTTGGAGCTGAGCCTGTGATCCCATAACATCTCCATTAGAATGACCACTGACCTCACTGTAACGTTGCCCATCTCCACGCTTGCTTCAGTCCCATAACTACTGAAACCCTCATCCATTTCTTTGTCTTCTCCAGATTTGACTATTGCAACTCTCCTGGCACGTTTCCTGTGGGATTTCAGCTCAACTAAAACTCTGCTGCCTGTGTCCTAACTGACATTGTGTATCATCGACCATATATTTTTGTCCTGAGGGTCCGTGATTGTGGGACAGTGTTGTCCCCTGTGGGACAGGGGGTCTACCCCTAGTGCCCTGCTGGAGAACTGCACCCTACACACACACACACACTGTGCAGTGTCAGGGTGTCACCTGGTGTCAGTGAGGAAATAGCTACCCTTCAGCCACATGAGGTTGTGGACCATCCACCTGAGATGGTTTAATCTGCTTCTAAACTGGATGATTAGTTACTCACCCACCAGGACAATCAACCTGTGTCGGTCAGTGGGGCTGCGTTGGTATCTCATAACCTCCTCATATGGTGACACTGTGCTGGTATAACAACTGCTCGGACAGCGAGTGGAGCTCCGTAACTGACTGCTCTTCGATTTCCTGCGGCACAGTCGCATGCTCCTTCTGAATCCCGCTGTAAGGGAGGGACAACAGTGTTAATTGGCAGGGATGAGTCAAACTGAAAGTTATGAAAGATACCAAAGAAATGCAAGTTCAGTCTATTTGTCTTTAATGATAACTGCAGGTCATGGGTGAGTTCCAAACATATATTTCCCCCACTGCCTTTCCCCCTTCACACATCCTGGCAAAGAAATGACAACTAGCTGCTTCATTTCCCCAAACAGTTTGGCAGATCAAAATCACGATGGATCCAGGCAAAGCAGACGGGGAGAAATTGTTCCAGCTTGTAAAAGGAGGGCACAGATTTCAAGTGTTTTGCAGAAGAAGCAAATGCAAGACGAGAGAAAACCTTTCTTAAACAGCAAATAGTTGGAGTCTGGAATGCACTACCCGCAAGTGTGATGGAGACAGGTTGAATTGAGATATTCAAGAGGGCATAAGATGATTACTCTGGTGCGGCCGCACTTGGAGTATTGCATGCAGTTCTGGTCATTGCATTATAGGAAGGATGTGGAAGCTTTGGAAAGAGGTCAGAGGAGATTTACTAGGATGTTGCCTGGTATGGAGGGAGTGTCTTATGAGGAAAGACTGAGGTACTTGAGGCTGTTTTCATTAGAAGGAAGAAGGTTGAGAGGTGACTTAATTGACACATATAAGATAATCAGAGGGTTAGATAAGTTGGACAGTGAGACCCTTTTTCCTCGGATGATGATGGCAAGCACAAGGGGACATGGCTTTAAATTGAGAGGTGATAGATATAGGACAGATGTCAGAAGTAGTTTCTTTACTCAGAGTAGTAGGGGCGTGGAACACACTGCCCTCAACAGTAGTAGACTCCCAACTTTAAGGGCATTTAAATTGTCATTGGATAGGCATATGGACTAGAATGGAATAGTTTATGTTTGATGGGCTTCAGATAGGTTTCATAGGTCAGCGCAACACCGAGGGCTGAAGAGCCTATACTGCGCTGGAATGTTCTATGTTCTACGATTATTTAAATAGAAACAATGTTGAAGGTTATGGTAAAAAGGCAGGAGATGAGTAATGAGTCAAAATGATCAGAGAGCTGGAGCAGACATGACAGGCTGAATGGCCTCCATCTGCACCATAACATTTCTGTGATTCTGAGAGATGGGAATTTTGGAAGAGATTAGAAAATGATCTAATTTCACTGACCAATATATTAGAGGGACTAAATTCCATCTTTCCATGACAGTATTTGGGTGGGGGGAGGAGGGTTTGTGGAATCTTCCCACATTTTCCTAACAGTGTTTGGTTACTGATGTTGAACAGGTACATTTTGGTGCCAGAGTTAGTGGTCAGGGTGAATATCTGATCCATCTGCCAAGGAGAGCAACAGAAAGGCAGAACTGAGGTACAGGAGGTAGAATGGGAAACAAACATAAAGCAGCTGCAGAGAAGAGTGAGCAAGTTATAACTCACGAATGTACAGTCCTTGGTTATATCCATTGAATTCAGCATCTTCTGTACACCAGGGAGATATCACCAGGAAAGAGAGCACAGAACAAGGCAGATGTTAAATCACATCTTAATTCTCACACATTAGATGGCAAATTATGTACACTAGAACCTAAGTTATAGCAGTTAGATCTTGGTAACTCAGCCAGTACTGGCGTTACCAGGAGTTTTTGGATGAGTTGCTCCTATGTTAATACTTACGCATTCCTCTAAAAAAAGCCAAAGATTTTATTCTTAGCCAATTCCCCAAACCTACTCCAGACTGGTCAGTGAGCACAAGCAGAGCTGAGACTAATCCTTGTGTTTCTTTTGTCTTTATTCCCTTTTGACTATTTCAGTACTTTGCTGGCTGGACACCTTGCTTCCACTCTCCATCAATTTAAAGTCATCTAATCCACTGCATCTGTATCCTAATTCACATTAAGCCCCATTCTGTTAATGTGGCTCAGTGAACTACATTGGCTTCTTGTTCAGCAACAAATCAATTATAAAATTTTCTTCTTTGTTTTCAAATTCCTCTCTGACCGAGCTCCTCTCTCCCTCTGTAATCCTCTCCAGCCTAATTGTCCCAGGTATCTAAGCTTCTCTTATTCTGGCTTCTTGCACGTCCCCAATTTTAATATTTCTATCATTGGCAGTTGGACCTTAAGCCATCAAAACTCTGAGCTTTGAAACTCCCCTTCCAAACTTTTCTATCTAACTTGCCTTTTTTACAATCTTTCTTTAAACCTATCCTCTTTGACAGATCTTTTGGTTATGTGCTTGATTATCTCTTTAAGCACTAAGTGTCAAATTTCTTTTGGTAATACAACTGTGAAATGTCTCAAAGTTTTACTGAATTAAAGGTGCAAGGTAAATTCAAATTTTTGTTTTTTTGGAGATAGTAGGGGGTGATCATAAGCAAAATCCTAGCCCATTCCCAAACAAGGGCAACTGAGCTTGGTTTAAGGGATAGACAAACATTGCTTTACTCTGGCTCAGAAGATCATGAATTTAAATCTCACTAACAGACATAGACAGATGCCAACAGTGTGGGTTCAATTCCTGTACCAGCTGAGGTTACCAATGAAGGCCCCAACTTCTGAACCTCACCCGTTCCCTGAGGTGTGGTGACCCTCAGCACAAACTGATCACCTGTTGTCTATCGCTAAAGAGAGAGTAGCCCTATGGGATTATAGTGACTTTACATTACTGTTTTGGTGAGTATTGGCCAGCAATGACTGTGATTCTAATCAGGATACACTTATGATCTGCAGACTTACCTTCTCTCAGCTCCTCTTTAGAAAGCAAACAAGAGGAAAGAATTTTGTAAAATAATACATTAAGTACAGATATCTCTTCTGGTTTCTTGCCACCAATCAACTGCAATTTGTAACTAAAATTAGTCCTCAGCTTTCAACGGCCCAACCAACAGCCAAACTGCAACTAAAATTAGTCCTCAGCATTAACAGTGGCCCCATGATTTTAATAACACATTTATTGATAGCAGGCAACATGTGAAAAAAACGTCCAATTTAGTTTGGTCACCACAAAAATAAGTTAGATATCCTCCTGTTTGCACAAAATTCATTTCTGTAGCACTTGTTATATCACCATTTCTGATGGAATCTTGCAATTGAAATATTTACATGGGCGAGTCATTGTGCAAGCATTTAATCACAGAAAGATCATATGCAAGCTTTTCACTGTCACAGTTTCACTGTTGTGATCACAAGCTGAATCATTCAAAACATTTCAGGGGAATTTGGAATATCTGTGGAGATAAAAGTCAGGCCATTCCAACAATGAAGGACTGATCCATAATGCATGTTTTACACTATATTACAAGTCGATCATAGTCTTCTACAGCCATCCCCTGAGCTATCTGGATACTGTTGTTTACATGTAGTAAACAACATTCTGTTCCACTGGCTCCACTTTTACATTCCTTCACTGAGAGAAAAAAAATTCTCCCCTCAGATACAATCAGTGTGGCCTGGAATTCTTTAGACAGGGCAGGAGGTAATATATTTTGTACAACCTTTTACAAATGCTGTCACTTTCCTCTTTCCTCTCTCCACTTTACACTCTCTCTCTTCCATTTCCTGACAATCTTACAGGCTGCCATACAGAAGGAGGTTTAATTCTCTCCAGGCTGACCCTCAGCTGCAGAAGTTCTCCTGTAAATCACTTTTTGAAAAGCTCCTTGAGATTGCAGGCTCTAATTTGAAGTGTTTCCACCTGCATAGATTGGCACTTATTCCAGGTACTTCTCCTAATTCACTGCCAGTTTTCCTTGGTGCATTGAGAGGTCTAATTCGGGTATATAGGGACTCTTAAGCCACTCCAGCAGCTATGCACTGTAGGAGAGCTGCTGCATCAATTGGAAGTGGTAATAAAGCATTACATAGTATGTACAGCACAAAAGCAAGCCATTCAATCCAATCAGCCAATGTTGGCATTTACTTTCCACACACACCTCCTGCCATCATCGTTTTGACCTCAACTGTAGAACCGTATCATTGCTTACTGGTGGGATCTTGAACGCATAACACAGATCAGGGAGATCTCATGTTTACCAAGATTTCTGTTAAAGATTTCATGATCTGTGCCAATAGCCTAGGAGATCCATGAAGAGGAGTGAAAGGATGGAGTGGAGAGAGAAGAGGGGAGCCTGCTACGATCCCTGGTCCCAATCTCCTACCCCAAATATGAACCACGTTGCGGAATGCTGATCATTTGAGATGTTTGCAGTTCATATAGGAACCATTGCTAGCATTGTACATTAAATACACAAGGCTCTATTACCTGATTCAAAGATTTCTTCATCTGTGGAGATAGGAAAGAAAACCTCAGCACAACATTTTGGAAATGCAGATATTAAGGGTGATGTCCAGCTAGGTGCTGCCAACAAGATGACTGACCTCAGAAACTTGGAAGTTTATATTTCTCCAGGGCAGTCATCTCTGGGTAATGCAATGCTGAAAATCATCCTTAAAAAAGACCACGCAAATCACACCTTCCCATGATTGGTTGGTAACTCTTAACTGTTAATCATTCAATAATTGATTCACAGCCTGACACCTCCCCCGCACCCGCTCCCCCCCTCCAAGGTTCCGTCCCTTTCACTTTGTGAATAGTTTGTAGTCTACATGGATTTTGGCATGGCTTATAATAAGATCCTTCATGGCAGACTGGCCAAGAAAGTCCATGGGATCCAAGGTAAACTGGCACATTGGATCCAAAATTGGCCGACAGTCAGGAAGCCAGAGGGATGCTTCTGTGACTGGAAGTCTGTTTCCTTGGGGTTTCACGTGGTTCAGTGCTGGTGTCCTTGCTGTTTGTACATTAATGGTTTGTAGGGAATATGATCAAGAAGTTCACAGTTGACACAAAAATTGGAAGGGCAATAAATAGTGAGGAATAGTTGTAAACAGCAGAAGGATATAAATGGACTGGTCAGATGGACAGAACAGTGGCAAATGGAATTCAAACCACAAAAATGTGAGGTGATGTGAGGGCTAACAAAGCAAGGAATTACACTATGAATAATAGGACCCTAGAAAGTTCTTAAGATTAGAGGGCCCTTGGTGTGCATAGTCACAGATCTTTAAAGTTAGCAGAACTTGTATATAAGGTAGTTAACAAGGCAGGTGGGATATTTGCCTTTATTAGACAAGGCATAGAGGTTTATTAGAGCAAGAGGTTATGCAGGAACTGTATAAAGTGCTGCTTAGGCCACAAAAGAAGTTCTGCATGCAATACTGGTCACCACAATATAGGGAGGATATGATTGCACGAGAGAGAAGTTTTACCAGGATGCTGCCTGGCTGGAGGGTTTGAGGAAAGATTGGATAGAATGGAGTTGTTTTACTTGGAACAGGAAGGTTGAGAGGGAACTTGATAGATGTGTATAAGATTATGACGACATAGATAGGGTCGTTAAAAAAGCACTTCTTTCAACAGGAGAAAGGACAGTAACCGTAGTGGTAATGTCACTGAACCAGTAATTTGAAAACTCAGGAGACTGCTTTGGGGTCACAGGCTCAAATTCCACCTCATCAGCTGTTGGGATGTAAATCTGGCAAATGATTTTTTCATATGCGATTAGTCTTGTTGATGGTGACTATGTAACTTACATTAATTGTTGTAAAAACCCAGCCCCAGCTGATTCACTTATGTGCTTTATGGAGGAGAACCTGCAGACTCTATCTGTGACTCCAGATCCACAGCAATGTGGTTGATTCTTAACTACCCTCTGCAATCACCTGGCAATTCATTTAGTTCAAGGGCAACGAATGCTGGCCATGCCAGTGTTGCTCACATCAGTATTTAGAAAAAATAAAGAGAAAAAATCCCCATATTATCCCCATGTTCCTCAACCCCACGCTCTCTCCATAATATCCCTCAACCCACTGAATGACAATTTTATTACCTGTTTCAACAAGCTTCTCAGCAATTGTCATGTCCTCTTCTGTAAACCACACAAATGAGACATAAGTGAGGTGTGAGCTTCAGGGAGTGAAATGTAATGAGCATGTAGCAGTTCAATGTGTGGTTGAACATATTCACCTTCTTCCACAGGGCTCACTGTATCAATCCCACAGCAGCAGAAAGTTAAACAGATCACATTCAGTGCTCAAGAACTTACAGACAGTTAAAAGCGACAAGGCACAGAGTCAATCTCTAGCCTAAGCATCTTTAGAGGAAATGGAGATACTATAGACCCACTCCTTTTAAAGGACTTAAAGCACTGAAAGGAAAGATATGGTCCATGTGAGGTCTGTGGAGGGATCAAATCATTTAAAATCAGGAAAGTCAGAGCAGGAAACAAAATATTAGAGCAGGTACAATAAGAATGTGCAGCAGAAAGCAGCGCCCAGAGAAAGGATCAGAGTTGTAACATCCCCACACAGACTGTAAAATCACCTTATAGACTGTAACATCCCCACATGGATGGTACTGACAGTTAAACCCTTGTTCAGACAATCATACTGTCGTACTGACAGTAACATTCCCATTTTGACTTAGGATCCCCACACTAATCATAAAACCATTTGCTGATTGTAACATCCTCACACTAATGCTAACATCTCCACACTGACTGCAAAATCCCCACAATGATTGCAGCATACACACACAGACAAAAAGAAGCCCACATTGACTATTTCAACCCCATAATGACTGTTATAAAACCATACTGATCGAAATAACCCCACACTGACAGTCACAACCCCATACTGACTGAGGCAATCTTACACTAACTGTTCCAACCCCATACAGAGCGAAACAGACCCACATTGATTGAAAAACCTCACACTGATTGAAACAATTCCATACTGACTGAAACAGTCAGACATTGACAGAAAAATTCCCAGTGACTGAAACAACCTCTCACTGATTGAAACAATTCCAAACTGACTGTAATAACCCCACACTGACCTAATCATCCCCACAGTGGTTGAAACAATCCACACTGGTACTACTCACAGAGTGTTGATTTGTTACAAGTGTGCAATGGGAAGGAGTGAGACCACCAGAATTCTCTCTGCTTCCTGGAAATACAGAAAGGAGATTAAAGTACTGAAGCAAATGTAAATGAGGAGCATTTTAACGTATACAGGGAAGAGCAGTGAAAGTTCTAGAAAATGAAAAAGCCATTCAATCTAAGCAAGCTGAAATATTTTCAGAAAATAACTCTATCAGTTCCCTAGGTGCATGCAACAGTGGGAAAGTGAATTTCAGAGGATAAGCTTCAGCGGGAGAGCTAATATATCAGCTAATATATAATATCTTGTGATTGATGTGGAGTTCATGTAATGGAGAGCTGCATTTTAAAAGGCTGAAATAACTTTTCTTTAATGATTTCTTTCTCTGTCTAACTTTTGCTGTATCTGCCAGGGTGTTTGATGGAACCTGCAGAGGGAGGTTTATTTTGATACCCAGCCCAGTGTTGGGTCTGCTCTGTAAGAGTTTGATGGGACAATATAAAGTGTACCTTTACTCTGCATGTCCTTCCATGCTGTATCTTGCATTGACAGTATTTGATAGGCCAGTATAGAAGGAGCTTTACTCTGTATCTAACCCCGTGCTGTCCCAGATTGTAATCTTAGAGGATGAACCAATGATTCCTCTTTTGTCTGACTGAGTGAATGCTAAGAATATCGTAGCCCCATGTGATGAAGAGTAGCATGTGATCAGGGCACCAGGAGGACCAGGAGAAGCATTACCAGACAATACATTAACTGGCCCTTTATCACCCAGCTAACCCCAATATCTCACTAATTGTTTCCAAGGTTCCAATGGTAGGCTAATAAATTGTAACTACGCTTCAAAGAAATACATTGTATTTCAAGGACTTCTGGAAATTTTTGAGAATATGAGCAGCTATATAAATGTAATAAAAGCAAAATCTGCAAGTGCTGAATATCTGAAATAAAATTGAAAGTATTGGAGAAAGTCAACAGTTCTGTGAAGAGAAAAACAAAGTTAATGTTTCAAGTCCAACACGATTCTGCTTCACAACTCCTCTTCAACTCCTGATCCTATTTTCTATGTTTCTATGAGTGGCCTCCTTCTGCACTGTTAAACATCTGTGATTTCTGTGAAGTGGACTTGAACCTATAGCTTCTGTCTTAGAGGCTGGGACAATGCTGTACCACAAGATCTCCATCTCTGCTTCTATATAGCAGTTAATCACGAAAGGACTTGGCCATCAAACTGCACTACTTCTGCCTTCACATTAGGTCTGTAATTGTGCATTCAAAGTCAGTTGGCTTACCTCTTTAGCTGGTTATTGGAGGGAATCAGGCCTGCGCACTTCGAGGAAGTTGTGATATTCTTGGCCTGCCACCACAGGGTATCATTCTGGTCGACAATCCTCAGGATATCTCCTCTCCTGTAGGTCAGGCCAGCTTCCACACAAGGAATGGCAGGATCGTACTGCGGGCAGTAGTCTATCAGTGGTCTCACATAAAGCTACAGAGGAGGAGAAGTTGTGAGAAACTGCATACCGTGTGTGATCGACAGTTTAAAATATATAACACGAAGAACAAAATGGAAGAAACGGATAAATCTGATCAAGAAGTACATGATGCTGAAAATGCACAGCAGATAAGCCAGGTTCTGAAAAAGACAGTGCAGGTTAGCATTTCATTATCTTATGTGGAAAAGTTGAACAGGTTGAGTCTTTACTCACTGGAGTTTAGAGGAATGAGAGGTGAAACATTTAAGACTCAGAAGGGGTTTGACAATGTAGATGCTAAGATGCTGTTTTTCCTTTTTGGGAATCTAAAATGAGGAGGGAACAATTTCAAAACATCAGCCATTTAAGGCAGAGGTGAGAAGCAATTTCTTCTATCAAGAGATTGTTAGCCTTTAGAATTCTGTTCCCCAGCAGAGATCAAGTCACTGAATATATTCAAGCCTGACTTTGGCAGATTTTTGATCAACAAAGGAGTCAAGGCTTATGGGAGACAGACAGGAAAGTAGAGGTAAGGCCACGTCAGATTAGCCATGATTTGTTGAAAAATGACATAGGAGCAGGAGTAGACTCTGCAGCACACTGAGTCTGCTGTAACACTCACAATGATTACTGCTGATCTTGATCTTTAACCCCACTTCCCTGCCCAGTCCCCATATACTTTGATTCCCTGAGAACTCAAAAAAAGGTCTATCTCAGCTTTAAATATCTTCACTGAAGGAGCACTCACAACACTCTGAGGCAGAGAATTTAAAAGATTCTCAACTTTTTAAATGAGGAAACTTCTCCTCATCCCAGTCCTAAATAATTAGCCTCCTATCCTGAGATTATGCCTCTTCAAAAATCCACCTCAGTCCATTGTAACTGAAACCTTCAAAGTTGCCTTTGTCACCTCCAGAATCAAATATTCTAATACTCTCCTAGGTGGTTTCTCAGCATTCACTCTCTGTCAAATCCAATTCATCCACAGCTTTGCTACTTATTTCATGGCCTGCACTAGGCTCCATTTACCCATTCTTATCCTTGCTGACCTGACCTGACTTCCAGTTCTTCATACCATCTATTCTCCAGCATCTAGATTATCTGAAATGTTGCTCCTGAAGCATATTCTGCAATATCCTACTGGGGAATAATGGGACAAGGTGAAGGAGGGAGTAAGAATGGGAATAATGATGGGAAAGAGAGATAACACCGGAGAGGAAATATTCTGAGAGAGTAAGATGCAAGGAGTGTGAGAAATATGTGAGCAAAGAGATGCCAGACAGTTGTAGTAAAATAAACCTGGGTAGAGTCATGTGGATATCACTATGACACAGGCCTTACTGTGTTTTGAGAAGAGCTTCTTGGTCGATGTGACACTGGAATAAGCTTGAACATGACACTGGCTTCAGACTTGCCCTGTGTGAAGTAACAATGGATTAATTGTCAGTTTTATTAAACACATGTCACAAAAGATACTATTTAATAGGAGTAAAATAGTTCCTCAGTAAGGTTTTAGCCAGGAGACCTTTGTCCGACTGTACGTTGAGTGACCTTGTTAGCTGAGGATCAGTGAGTAGCACTCTTGCCTCTGTGTCAGGAACAATGTGTTCAAGTCTCTCTCCAGAGATATGAGCCCAAGAATTACTCCAGTGCAATACTGAGGGAGTGCTGCACTGTCAGGGTGAGAACTGTAAACCTCTATCTGCTCTTTCAGATGGGTATGTAAAAGATCCTGTTGCACATAAGAGTTATCCCCAATGTCTTGAACAATATTCATCTCTCAATGAACCTCACAAAAATAGATACCTGATCATTGTCACATTGCAGTCTGTGGGAGCTGCTCGATGTAAATTGGTAGCAATGTTACCTACTTTACAATGGTGACCAAATTTTAGAAGGTATCTTGCTGGCTGCACAGTATTTAGGAACATCCAGTGGATATGAAAGGTGCTATATAAATACAAATATTTCTTTCTGTCCATGTTCAATGGCATTATTGTTGCTTAGTTAGATCATTATGGCTCTCAATTTGACTCCAGGCAATTTAAGCCAGATAGTGAGGTCTGTCTGAAGCTCCCCAGTTGGCCTTCAATTCACAGATTACATCCTAATGATACCTATATATTTAAAGAAAGGAGCCTGATTTCTCCCAGTTGGCACCCTGATCACCTCTCTCACAGTGACTCAACATGAGGAGGATGTAACAACTCTGACAGCAGCCATGAAATTTGTGGAGATTTTTTAAGATGGAGGAGCTGCTTTGCTGCAGATTTTGAATGGTTCTCAATGACCAGGAGACACTCCTGGCTGTAGGTGTGTTGGAAAGATTTGCAGGTTGACTATCAACCTTCTTGGCCACACAGTGCGGCCACCTTCTATCGCCATCATGTCCTGGAAACTTGAACCTGGACTTCCGGCTCAGAAGCTTACTTTGAGCACCTGTTCAAGATATTAAGACAAGGAGTTGGAATGTGTACAGGGTTGATTCAATTTGATGACAAGTAAAAATGTAATTTCATAACATTCTTTCTCTATAGTTGATAGGTATTAAGGACATTGCCCTAAAAACAAAATTAAGATTCTGTTATTCCCTCCATCATCCCTAAAGATTCTGACTTTCACTGGGAATAGGCCTCTCCTGTCCTGAAGATACTGACTCTTATTGTGATAACAGTCCCCTCCTCTCCTGAAAGTACTGACTCTCACTGGGCACAGGTCTCATGAAAGAAACAGCTGTTATACTTGTCTTGTTACCATGAGCTGAATGATTTGTTCAGGCTCCAGCCCAGTGACAGGTATTCCATTAACTTCGACCAACTGATCGCCAGCAAACAGCAATCCTGAAATAAAAGACCATGAACGTCTATTAGAGTGTGTCAGTGCATGAAGTATTTTTGTTGCACTGTACCCAGAGTCCACAGTTAATGTAATGACTCAGACAGCAGCCTGCAACTCAAACTATTTCCTGATTCTGTATTCGTCCACAGAGCCATAGCAGAATAATCGGTGACAGCCAATTTAAGGTCCATGTAAATATCACACAAATATATTGTTTGGCATGCTAACACCTTTCAGCAAGTGGAAGAATCTGGATAAAGTCTAAGGGAGTAGAGCTGGGCCTGAGGATTTGGTTGGATTCCAGGATCACGAATGTCTTTGACACAAACGTTGCCCTCCTCACCACGACATGGGTTTTTGCATCATCAAGTGTGCAGTTAGTATGTGACGACCTGATCATGGATTTCCCTGCCTGCTTTCTCAGCAAGAGTAATAATGACACCTTCATCGAATGCAAGCACCTGCGCCCTATCTGTCAGAGCATTCACAAAATATCAATGACCAGCACACCCAGTGAGGTGAGAAGGAGTGGGTCCCACTGAGAATCCTGAGATGCACTTCTCCAAACCCCAGCGAATGTTTTTAGGCATGAAACTGTTGTTCTACAGTGGTTCCATCAGGATTTAGAATATGGATGACGATTGTAAATGGAAATCCTGCCAGAGGATGTATCTAATCCACCTGCTATTTGTCCTCTCAGTCTATCTGGAGAACCTTAGTCCAGGCCATTACCCACTCACAGCTGGCCGCTGTGTAGAGCCAGCCCACCCCACAGCCATGTTGGCAACGTTCTCGGTGATAGAGGTTATGGATTTAGAAGATGTTAATTGAAGGAGATATTTCTGATTTGTTGCAGTGCATTCTTGTACATCATACACACTACTGCCACTGTTTGCTGCTACTTATGGAGCAGCACTGTGTGCTGCTACTCATCTGTAGGACAGACTTTGAGGAATTAGGAGGTGATTTACTCAAGGCAGACATCTGACCTTCTCTTATAGCAATTTTATGGCTGATCCAGTTCACTATCTGGTCAATGGTAACCTTTAGGATGTTGATGTTGAGGGAACATAGCATCATCAATGCCATTGAATATCAAAGGGAGATGGTTAAATTATTTCTTGGACAAGACTATTGCCTGGCACTTGTGTGGCATGAATATTACATGACACTTATCAGCTGAAATCGGAATGTTGTGTAAGTTTTGCTGCATTTGTACACAGAATGCTTCATTATCTGAGGAGCTACCAATAGGACTGAAGATTGCTTTATCATGAAACATCCTCACTCTTGACCTTCTGAATGAATGGGACTAAAAAGTGTGGGGAGTGAACCTCCAAGTCTTAGAAAGGAAGTTTAGGCCTTCCCTTTTTTGTTCATTCCTTTGCCATCCCTACTGTGTCCTGGGAGTTCATCCCAACCCATTCCCCATGACTTATCTTCCTGCCGATAGCATCTTCCTCTGCCCCAAGCTCCAATACCTGCCAATCAAGCCAGCTGGTGGTTCCCACCCTATCCTTGTATGAAGCAGGAGCAACAGGCTGAAGTTGAAAGGTGTCTGACAACTGCCCCTTCTCCTTCCTGAACCCTGCTCTGAGTTAAAATCTTGACCACCGCCTGTTCCTCGGATGGAAATCCCTGGGACTCAACTCCATGCTGGCTGCAGTTAAACCCATTATGTGGGGGCCAATATTCTGAGCATGCACAGATAGCAAGGATCTTCACCTGTTGAATGGTGTTGACAGCACAGCCTTACACTCTTGAACAATTATCCTGCCTCCACCAAATTGCCTTTGGAGTTACTCACCACTGCGATCTGCGAGACCACCACGGATCACCCGAGCTATCACTATGGACCCTGTCACTTCATGACGTTTAATAGTAGCACCCTGCATTGAGAAATAGGGGAGGTTAGAGATTTTGAGTCTGTTGCTGATCTCTCCCAAATTTCATTGTAGCTGATGATCACTATATGTCATGTACGATCTTATGCATAGGATGAGAAAACAGCTTCACACGCCATGCAGTACAATTGTTGAGAGCTCCATAATTACTTTAACAGTCAGTTCTCCCTGACATAACTGAAAGTTCATGGATAATGTTTGGGATGGGGCCAATTCTCAACCTGGCTGGTCAAGGTGTAATTAGTGCTGAAAATGTGTTGCTGGAAAAGCGCAGCAGGTCAGGCAGCATCCAAGGAGCAGGAGAATCGACGTTTCAGGCATGAGCCCTTCTTCAGGAATAAGAAGGGCTCATGCCCGAAACGTCGATTCTCCTGCTCCTTGGATGCTGCCTGACCTGCTGCGCTTTTCCAGCAACACATTTTCAGCTCTGATCTCCAGCATCTGCAGTCCTCACTTTCTCCTCGAAGGTGTAATCAGTGGCTAGTTAACTCTGCTGTCTTCCTGACTTGCCTTTGATGTACTCTAGAGTAAGATTAGGACCAATCAAGGACAGTAGTGGGAGGTTGTGTGTGGATTCAGAGGAGATGGGCAGCTCTAAATGAATATTTTTCGTCAGTATTCACACTGGAAAAAGTCAATGTTGTCAAGGAGAACACTGAGATACAGGCTACGAGACTAGATGGGATTGAGGTTCACAAGGAGGAGGTGTTAGAGGTTCTGGAAAGTGTGAAAATAGATAACTCCCCTGGACCAGATGAGATTTATCCTAGGATTCTCTGGGAAGCCAGGGAGGAGATTGCCAAGCCTTTGGTTTTGATCTTTATGTTGTCATTGTCTAAATGAATAGTACCAGAAGACTAGAGGACAGCAAATGTTGTTCCCTTGTTCAAGAAGGGGAATAGAGACAACTCTGGTAATTGTAGACCAGTGAGCTTCACTTCAGTTGTAGATAAAGTGTTGGAAAAGGTTATAAAAGATAGGATTTATAATCATCTGATAAGAATAATTTGATTAGGGATAGCCAACGTGGTTTTGTAAAGGGTAGGTCATGCCTCACAAACCTTATTGAGTTCTTTGAGAATATGACCAAACAGGTGGATGAGGGTAAAACCATTGATGTGGTGTATTTGGATTTCAGTAAGTTGTTTGATAAGTTTCCCTGTGGTAGGCTACTGCACAAAATACAGAGGCATGGGACTGAGAGCAATTTAGCGGTTTGGATCAGAAATCGGCTAGCTGAAAGAAGACAGAGGGTGGTGGTTGATGGGAAATGTTCATCCTGGAGTTCAGTTACTAGTGGTGTACCACAAGGATCTGTTTTGCTGTTTGTCATTTTTATAAATGACCTGGATGAGGGCATAGAGGGGTGGGTTAGTAAATTTGTGGATGACACTAAGATTGGTACAGTTGTGGATAGTGAAGAAGGATGTTGTAGGTTACAGACGGACAAAGGTAAGCTGCAGAGCTGGGCTGAGAGGTGGCAAATGGAGTTTAATGCAGAAAAGCGTGAAGTGATTCACTTTGGAAGGAGTAACAGGAATGCAGAGTACTGGGTGAATGGTAAGATTCTTGGTCGTGTAGATGAGCAGAGAGATCTTGGTGTCCATGTACATATATCCCTTAAAGTTGTCATCCAGGTTGATAGGGTTGTTAAGAAGGCATACGATGTGTTAGCTTTTATTAGTAGAGGGATCGAGTTTTGGAACCATGAGGTCATGCTGCAGCTGTACAAAACTCTGGTGCGGCTGCACTTGGAGTATTGCGTGCAGTTCTGGTCTTTGCATTATAGGAAAGATGTGGAAGCTTTGGGAAGGGTTCAGAGGAGATTTATAGCATGTTGCCTGGTAAGAGGGAAGGTCTCATGAGGAAAGATTGAGGGATTTGAGACCGTTTTTGTTTGAGAGAAGATGGTTAAGAGGTGACTTAATTGAGACTTAAGATAATCAGAGTGTTAGATTGGGTGGACAGTGAGAGTCTTTTTCCTCTGATGGTGATGGCTAGCACGATGGGGCATAGCTTCAAATTGAGGGGTGGTGGATATAGGACAGATGTCAGAGGTAGTTTCTTTACTCAGACAGTAGTAGGGGCATGGAACGCACTGCCTACAACAGTTGAAGATTTGCCAATTTTACAGGCATTTAAATGAATATTGGCTAGACATATGGACAAGAATGGAATAGTGTAGGTTAGATGGGCTTCAGATTGGTTTCACAGGTCGGTGCAACATCGAGGGCCGAAAGGCCTGTCCTGCACTGTAATGTTCTATGTTCTACTTATCACTTTTATTGTTGCACTGGGGATTGCTTATGTATCAAGGTACACTCTGTTCTGATATAATGCGATAGTTCTGTTCTCGTGCGATCTCGCGTTATAAGAAAATCATGCAATAGATGCGCCATTTAAACTAATGGGACCGGAATCGCATTGTAGCCAATACAGGTCAGGAAAGTTCACATTATACAAATGACGGTCTAAATTATTCAATTGTATTGAAACCAATTTGTATTGAAGAAATACGCGTTATAGCAGAACTGACTGTATCAAGAGACAGTCTTTGCTTAGGATCTATCCAACAACTCTGAAGCCCTCATGAGGTTATTTTTAGAGAGGTGCAATGACTGAGGCTTAAGCCTACTTTCCTTCTCAATATGTTTCTCCAAACAATCTGCCTCAAATAAACTCAGGTAGATCGTAACCATGTCACCGAACCCAAATTCCAGACAGTTAGCAGTTCTAAAGTTAACCACCCATGTATGTGACTAATCCACACATGTGACTTAACACTTACATAACAAGCCCACACACATAATTAACACAAAGACTGAAAGGCTGAGAGTGAAACTGTAAGACTGAGAGTGAGAGGCAGAAAGAGAGAGACTCCAAGTGAGAGGAGAAGAGAAATTAGATTGGAGCACTTTTTAGAACAACCTATTGACACAGAACAGCAAACAAGTGCAGTACATTCCTCTGTATCTTCCTTGTATCATCTGTCCTTACCAGGGGGTGCTTGTTTTTCACCAGGCACACTATCCTCAAGGCTTCCTCATCTTCAGGGATGTCATCTGGCAGTGGAGGCAGTATGGGATCATAGTCTTTCTGAGCCACAGTGTCATGAGCAGAAAGCAGGGCCTGTCAATCAATTCAGCCATTAACTGTTAAATGTTTGCAGGAAATTGAAGGGTTTGATGACTAGTATCAATTCTATTCCTCAGGACCTATGTGAGTTGTAAACACATCTTTAGACAAGTTTTCACATGTACATACACATGAAGATATTCATATGCCAATATATGTATTGTACATGTTCTTGGATGATTAATTATCTACATTAGGGTTTTTACATGATTCTGAATACATTTTCAAATATGTATATTTATATTTCTGTAAACATTCATGGAATTGTGTGTGCAGGTGTAATTGTGTGCATGTATGTCCTTATCTATGTTAACATGAGCCCTTTTAGGTAGAGATATCCTTGTATGCATGTTGACACAATGCTTCTGTGTCTGTTGACATGCATTATTGTACATTTTCTTGTGATAATCTTTAATTTCAACAATGTTCCTGGCCAGAGTGTTTCATAGTGGTGTAAATACTTTTGGGTTCAAATTCAGCTCTGTTCAAGTCATAGAGTCATAGAGGATGTACAGCATGGAAACAGACCCTTCAGTCAAACTTGTCCATGCCGACCAGATATCCCAACCCAATCTAGTCCCATTTGCCAACACTTGGCCCATATCCCTCCAAATCCTTCCTATTCATACACCCATCCAGATGCCTTTTAAATGTTGGATTTCGTACCAGCCTCCACCACATCCTCTGGCAGCTCATTCCATACATGTACCACCCTCTGTGTGAAAATGTCGGCCCTTAGGTTCCTTTATATCTTTCCCCTCTTACCCTAAACCTATGCCGTCTAGTTGTGGACTCCCCCACCCCAGGGAAAAGACTTTGTCTATTCATCCTATTCATGTATACGTATTTGGAAAGGCAAGGACTGATTCGGGATAGTCAACATGGCTTCGTGCTTGGGAAACTATGTCTCACAAACCTTGATTTAGCTGTTTGAAGAAGTAACAAAGAGGAATAATGAGGGCAGAGTAGTAGATGTGATCCATATGGACTTCAGTAAGGTATTTTGACAAGGTTCCATGAGAGACTGGTCAGCAAGGTTAGATCTCATGGAATACCGGGTGAACTAGTCATTTGGATACAGAACTGGCTCAAAAATAGAAGACAGAGAGTGGTGGTAGTGGGTTGTTTTTCAGACTGGAGGCCTGTGACCAGTGGAGTGCCACAAGGATTGTTTGGGGTCCACTACTTTTTGTCATTTATATAAATGATTTGCATGTGAACAAAGAGGTATACTTAGTATATTTGCAGATGATACCAAAATTGGAGATGTAGTGGACAGCAAAGAAGGTTACCTCAGAATACAACGGGATCTTGATCAGATGGGCCAATGGGCTGAGAAGTGGCAGATGGAGTTTAATTTGGATAAATGCGAGGTGCTGCATTTTGGGAAAGCAAATCTTAGCAGGACTTATACACTTAATGGTAAGGTCCTAGGGAGTGTTCCTGAACAAGGGAGACATTGGAGTGCAGGTTCATAGCTTCATGAAAGTAGAGTCACAAGTAGATAGGATAGTGAAGAAGGCGTTTGGTATGCTTTCCTTTATTGGCCAGAGTATTGACTACAGGAGTTGGGAGGTCATGTTGTGGTTGTACAGGACATTGGTTAGGCCACTTTTGGAATATTGTATGCAGTTCTGGTCTTCTTCCTATCAGAACAATGTTGTGAAACTTGAAAGGGTTCAGAAAAGATTTACAAGGACTTTGCCTGGGTTGGAGGATTTGAGCTATAGGGAGAGGTTGAATAGGCTGGGGCTGGAGTGTCAGAGGCTGAGGGGTGACATTATAGAGGTTTATAAAATCATGAGGGGCATGGTTATAAATAGACAAAGTCTTTTCCCTGGGGGTTGGAGAGTCCAGAACTAGAGGACATAGATTTAGAGTGGGAGGGGAAAGGTATTAAAGAGACCTAAGGAGCAACGTTTTCACGCAGAGGGTGGTATTTGTATGGAATGAGCTACCACAGGAAGGCAACTGCATAGGGTTTGGAGGGATATGGGCTGGGTGCTGGCAGGGGGGGACTATATTGGGTTGGGATATCTGATCGGCTTGGATGAATTGGACCGAAGAGTCTGTTTCCCTGCTGTACATCTCTATGACTCTATGCCCCTCATGATTTTATATGAGATCACTCCTCAGTCTTCGACGCTCCAGAGAAAATAGGCCCAGCCTATTCAACCTCTCCCTATAGGTCAAATCCTCCAACCCTGGCAACATCCTTGTAAATCTTTTCTGAACCATTTCAAGTTTCACAACATCCTTCGGATAGGAAGGAGACCAGAATTGCACACAATATTCTAAAAGTGGCCTAATCAACGTCCTGTACAGCCGCAACATGACCTCCCAATCCCTATACTCAATGCTCTGACCAATAAAGGAAAGCATACCAAATGCCTTCTTCACTGTCCTATCTACTGCGACACTACTTTCAAGGAGCTATGAACCTGCACTCCAAGGTCTCTTTGTTCAGCAACCGAGGACCTTCCCATTAAGTGTATAAGTTCTGCTCTGATTTACTTTACCAAAATGCAGCACCTCACATTTCTCTAAATTAAACTCCATCTGCCACTCCTCAGCCCGTTGGCCAATCTGATAAAAATTCCATTGTAATCTGAGGTAACCTTCTTTGCTGTCCACTACACCTCCAATTTTGGTGTCATCTGCAATCTCCTATGTTCATATCCAAATCATTTATATAAATGACGAAAAGTAGTGGACCCAGTACTGATCCTTGTGGCACTCCACTGGTCACAGGCCTCCATTCTGAAAAATAACCCTCCACCACCACCCTCTGTCTTCTACCTTTGAGCCAGTTCTGTCTCCAAATGGCTAGTTCTCCCTGTATTCCATGAGATCTAACCTTGCTCACCAGTCTCCCATGGCCAACCTGGTTGAACGCCTTATTGAAGTCCTTATAAATCACGTCCAATGCTTTGCCCTCATCAGTCTTCTTTTTTACTTTTTCAAAAAACTCAATCAAGTTCGTGAGACATGATTTCTCATGCACAAAGCCTTGCTGACTATCCCTAATCAGTCTTTGCCTTTCCAAATATGTGTAAATCCTGTCCTTCACGATTCCCTCCAACAACTTGGCCACTGCTGATTTCAGGCTCACCGGTCTATAGTTCCCTGGCTTGTCTTTACCACCTTAAATAATGGTATCACGTTAGCCAACCTCCAGTCTTCTGGCACTTCACCTGTGACTATCGATGATACAAATATCTCAGCAAGATGCCCAGCAATCACTTCCCAGCTTCCCACAGAGTTCAAAGGTACACCTGATCAGGTCCTGGGGATTTATCCACCTTTATGCGTTTCAAGACATCCAGCACTTCCTCCTCTGTAAGCTGGACATTTTTTAAGATGTCACTATCTATTTCCCCACGTTCTATATCTTCCACGTCCTTCTCCACAGTAAACACTGATGCAAAATACTCATTTAGTATCTCCCCCATCTCCTGCGGCTCCACACAAAGGCCGCCTTGCTGATCTTTGCAGGGCCCAATTCACTCCCTAGTTACCCTTTTGTCCTTAATGTATTTGTAAAAACCCTTTAGATTCTCTTTAACCCTATTTGCCAAAGGTATTCATGTCCCCTTTTTGCCCTCCTGATTTCCCTCTTAAGTATATTCCTATTGCCTTTATACTCTTCTAATGATTCTCTCACTCTCTCCTGTCTATACCTGACATATGCTTCCTTCTTTTTCTAACCAAACCCTCAATTTCTCTCGTTGTCCAGCATTCCCTTCACCTACCAGCTTTCCTTTCACCCTAACAGGAATTATACTTTTTCTGGACTCTCGTTTTCTCATTTATGAAGGCATCCCATTTTCCAGTCATTCCTTTACCTGTGAACATTTGACCCCCAATCAGCTTTTGAACGTTCCTGCCTAATACCGTTAAAATTAGCCTTCCTCCAATTTAGAACTTCCACTGTTAGATATGGCCTATCCTTTTCCATCGCTATTTTAAAACAAGTTGAAATTCAATGAACATCGACCCTTAACAAGCAAAGAATATGTCAGTCAGTCTTCCGTGGAATACCGTGATCCTTGAAGACATCTCACCACTACTTTCTCAAGGCAAAAACAATGACTGCAGATGCTGGAAACCAGATTCTGGATCAGTGGTGCTGGAAGAGCACAGCAGTTCAGGCAACATCCAACGAGCAGCGAAATCGACGTTTCGGGCAAAAGCCCTTCATCCTGAAACGTCAATTTTGCTGCTCGTTGGATGTTGCCTGAACTGCTGTGCTCTTCCAGCACCACTGATCCAGAAACTACTTTCTCAAGGTCAATTAAGAAAGGGAAACAAATATTTGCCTAATCTAGTGACACGTATATCCTGTGGAAGAACAAAAACTGGAAAATCAGAAATGCAGAGTGTCAGTAAATAGAATGGACTATCTCAGAGTCAGGTTAAGAGTTCATCTAATTCGCTGTGGGGCTGGAGTCAAATATTGACCAGACCAGATAAGGATGTCAGGTTACATCCTTGAAGGAGAACAGGAATTCAGTTTGTTTTATACAGCAATCCAATAGTCATTTTTACTAACAGCAGCTTTACTATTTCCAAATGTTTTAATGACTGATATATTCAATTTCTCAAACTAATGTCGGAGTAGGTTTAGAACTCATGGTGTATGGATTAGAACCAGACCAAGATAACTCATGTGTTTCTGTGCCCAACATAAGAGTTCTGGTCATCATATTATAGAAAAAGATTTAATGCAATGGAAGAGGGTGCGGGGAGGAGGATATCAAACCTGTGAGATTATACCAATTAGAAAGTGATGACTAGATGAGGTTCTTTTTTTTCTTAAAAAGAAAAGACTAAAAGGCAACCTAATAGAGATTCTTAAAATTGTGAAAGGTTTTGATAGCGTGAATACAGAAGTCTGGATTTTCATGGTGTCAGGCTGAATTGGGTGCCTTTAAAAATAGATTTACTTCCAGAACACCCACCTCTTTTCCAGCAATTTTAGCCAGTTTTTTATAAAGGAGCATGTGGCAAGCCCACACCCAGTACTCCCAACCTTGCCTATTCTGTTGCAAGGATGGACATTTCAACCATATTTCACAATTTTGACGTAGCTATAAGCCACAATCTATAAGTCTCAAATCTGGGTGTGTGATGGAATGAGTGCTGATCCAATAACATGTAAGAAGCTTACACCATCAAGGACAAAGTAGCCTGTTTGATTGGCACCATTCGCACAAACATCTATTCCCCTCCACCACCAATACTCAGTAGCAGCAGATGCACAGCAGAAATTCACCAAGGCTCTCTCGATAGTATCTTCCAAATCCACAAGCACCACCATCCAAAACAGCAAGTGCAGCAAATACATGGGAACACCACCACTTGCAAATTACCCTCCAAGATGCACGCTATCCTGATTTGGAAACGTATTGCTGTTCTTTCAGTGATTTAAAATCCTGGAACTTACCATTGTGAATGTACATACTCTAAATGGACTGCGACGATAAAGAAAGCAGCTCATCTCACTTTCTCAAGGGCAGCATGTCAGATTGGGTAATAAATGCTGACCTAGCCAGTGGTACCCACGTTCCATTAATGAATAAAACCAAATTTAAGTTCGCATAAAGCTGTTAATTACCCACAGACATTAAAACATTTGGTTGACTTCCCACCTCTTAATCTTGTCCAAATAAATACACTGGTATAGAACAAACTCTTCAAAGAAAGATTAGTCAAGTATCATGCTGAGGCCACATGGAAAACTGTATCTGTCCAACTATTCAGCTGCTTCTATTGATAAAGCTGCCAAATGGCTAAACTCCAAGAATTGTTAACAGATATAACCCTGTAGATTTTGTCACAGCTTGCAGGGGAGTACTAGCTCTTTTTGATTGACACCTTTACTACCTTTTAATAACCTGATCTTTCCTTGATGAGTTTTCTTCAATGTCTGTGTGTTCATTTGCGCAGGACGGAGAGGAAATGAATTCCAGCCTTTTGCCACTGCGATGACAGCAGGTGCGGGAGAGCAGCTTCAGCATCAGCGACAGGGAGAGAGTTGAACTAAGTCAGTTAGTGTAGTGAAGGGGAAGGGAGACCCAAAGCCCAGAGCTTGAAATGTGACATTAGGATCTGAAAGTGGCATCAGTGCAGGGGGAGGATCTGGTTGGCCTTTTGAGAAGCATGCAAGTAATGGGGCTGATGGACATCGAGTGTCCTGTCTACCCTGATGCAAATCTATAGGCAAGCACGGCTGCAGGCTCCTAGGATGGCAGGAGTTGTGTGCCTATGCATCTGCGTGTGTGTGTTTCAGTTCCCATCCAACCTTTAGCGATACCTTCAGGTTCCCAACCTTCAGCGATCCCTGAATATAGCTATAAGGATCATGTGTAAGTCAGTGAATAATGGTCACCCCATACACACACAAGCATCTTCCATCTCTTTAAAATGCAGTTTGGGACCTGGAGCATCACAACCCTCAAGAACAACCTCAGCAGTGACAGAACTGCACATCAAACCCCTACCACAGCTCAGGAACCCCAGTTCTAAGTCATTGACATCGGTGCCCTGAGTGAGATGCCACAGGCAGAAGGTCAGTTCAAAGAACAAAGTGGTGGATACACCTTCTTCAGGAAAGGTACATCTGAGAAAGAATGCCAGTTCCATGGGATTGGTTTCACCATAAAAGAAAATAAAGTAATTGATCATTTCAGTGAGCACCCTCCCATGGGATAAGCAAATTCCTCACAAACATTCAGCTCACCCTAACTCAGAGGCAGTACCCCACAGTTATTAGTGTATACACCCAACATTATAAGTAACAAATGAGGCTAAAGAGAAAATCTATTCCAGCCTTGATCAGTCATTCTCCTGTTTTTCAAAGCTGGTTCTCCTTGGAGATTTCAATTCCTGAGTTGGAAGGTACTTAAATCTCTGGAAAGGTGTGATTGGCAAGTAAGGCATAGGGAAGACAAGCACTAACGCAGTCCTTCTCCTGATGAAATGCTTAAAGCATGGTCTGATCATAGTGAACATAACATTTCATCAGAGAAGCAAGTAGAAGATCTCATGGCAACATACTCACCCCAGGCATTGGCACCTTTGTCCAAGCAAGAGACAGCAAGAATGTTTACATCACCCACACCATGTCAGGAGCTGATGACTGTTGGACCAATCATCCCCTAATCCAATCTGCTATCTTTATAATCTAGTTCAAAAACTGCAGTAGCAGCAGAATCAATGGCAATGGACGCAAGACTGACTCAGTCAGTGTGTCACAGTTGATGATGCTCAATGAATAGGAATCTCGGAATGTCCCCCGTCTGCCTGAAATCTATCATAAGCAGCACTTGCAAGGAGACTATAGGTTTCTCAACCAGAAACATCAAGACTGATTTAATGAGAATCACTAGAATAAGGAATTCGTGAACACGCAGCCCCACTGGAATTTGAAGGCAAGAAAGCAGGTCTATGAACAAATGAAAGCCAACATCCAATAAAAACCTGTGACCTAAGGAACAGATGGTGAGCCGAAAGAATGGAGAAAATCCAAAAAATCAGCGACAGCCATAATGTGTGTCGAAACTCAATGCAGTCAAAACCATCCACGGCCCAAGAATCGACCCACTGAGAGCTAAGAAAAGATTGAAACCTGTCAAGGACAGGCAAACAGTCACTTAGTCATGCAGTCATTGAGGAACTCCTCAGTCCTTAATATGGGTGTTCTGGACAACATTCCACAGCATGCTATCCATCACCATCTTGCATAACCCCAGCCCAACATGAGGTTAAAAAAGCCAATTCAAGAGAGAGAAAAATTGCTTTCTCCACCAACATTTGATAATCTCTTGACCAAATGTACCCAGACTGGAAAAGAAGTATCCAAGAAGGTACCAACCATCTCGGTCCAGGCAGAGACCAGGCACACACAATAGAAGGAATGTGCACAAACCCACACATCCCCCCACCCCCAGCCACTTCTTCAGTCGCTGCCTGCCCTGACTGTGGCAGGGTGTGTGGATCCACCATTGTGCAGTCTGGTCACCTCAGGACCAAAAATATCAGAGTAGAAGAGTGTCATCCTCGGTGGAGAGGGACAGCTGAAGAAGGAGGAGAATGGGCAAACGGTGTGTGAAAATCACATTTTTATGAGATTGTCAGATATGCAGTTTTCTTTTCAATGTTGTCAATTTCAGGAGTATATCAAAGATTTGACAAACTTGCCAATGGCTTATTGACTTAATGCCCTATTGTTTCTGTGCGTAGAGGATTGGAAAAGTGGATATGGAGAATGTAGGGAGTGCATGGAGTGACATAGGGGTAATGGAAGGAGTATGGAAAGGATATGAAGGGGTTATGAAGGGCCATGGAAAGCATGGATGATCCAAGAGGTGGGTGAACAGTGCCTAACAGTTATGATTACTGTTATGCAGATAATTCAGGGACAGCTGCTCAATGCTGAATATTCCTACCTGGAAATCAGGTTTTCCAAGGAGCCAGCGCAGTTCTCGAAAGTCCATAGACCGAGTAGTTTCTCTAAGCATTTCTGTTACCTACAAAGGTCAAGACACACACGTACACTAACGCATGTAGAAACCCAAACACATCAACCTGAACAAACATTACACTAAACTGGACACACAAACTTGACAAAGACGCAAAACCACAAACACAGCACACACACAAATCCATACACACACTATACACATACTAACACACAGAACAATACATGCAGTGAATCATACATATACTTAGAATCCTCTACATACACACAAAACACAGACCCATACACAGGACACACATATACATAGTACATGCACGCAAGTACACACCGACCCAAAACTCATTCTGACACATGTATACACACAGGTCCGTGCACCCACAGTTCAAATGGAAAGTGTATCTTTAATTCCAACCACAAAAGTAGAATACAGAGTGAGAAGAACAGAATGAGAACTCACACTGTTAATGAAGAGCAACAAAGAGAGGCAGACCTGATGATGGGAACTCGAAACTAAGTAATTCGCCTGATCGGACCATTTGGTCCACCACCATGAAAGATGGGTCAATTTTGGGCATGGGTCCTGGAATGTAGACTGATGTATCCCAATCCATCCATTGGTCCTAATCAAGCAGTGTATACTTCCCAGTACTCCCTGCTCCTGATCAGACTTAGCTCTGTGAACCTGAGCTAAAGTCAACTTCACCGGGTGATATGCACCCTACCTAGTGAGGGAGAATGTAACCTTACAGTAAAGCTCTCTCAAAACTATCTTATCCAACACTCCCAGAGCAGAAGCTGCATAGGTTAGATACTAAGTAAAGCTTTTTCCAGACTGTCACATCAAATGCTGCAAGGGCAATTACCGTCAATGGTTAATATAACTCCCTGCACACAAACTCTCCAAGCCAAGTACAATATGGGATTAGATACATCATAAAGCTTCATGTATACAATCCCAAGAAGGTGCCTCAGTGTCAACCTACTGACAATTTACCATCTCACTCCACCATCCATGGCCCTCAGAGTGATTTCTGTCAATTGTGCTAAATCAGAGAGTTTCTCATTTTGGGCCAACTCACCGGAAGTAGAGTGTGACTGTTCCAAATGCTGTCTCATAAAACTATTATTCAGTAATACCTTCTCATAGTTTCATTGTTGGAAATGTAATGGCCTTTCTTTTGTTCCATAGGATGTGTGAGATGGGATGAAGACCTTTGAATTTAAGGCCTTTTGTGAAGTAAGAAAGGTTTCCCTCACCTCTCGGCAAAGTATAGATGCCTGTGGCAGGACAGGCTGTGGCCTCTTCCTCAGGTACTGATGAAGACTCTCATAGACCTGGACAAACAAGGCAGAAATGTTTAAATACCTGGGGAGTTCCAAAGGTTCATCAGTAGACTAATAATCTAGGCCAGGCTTATACTCTCGAGACAGAGGTTCCAATTCCACACTGACAGCAGGTGGAATTTAAATTCAATGACTGAATACATTTAATTTTCAAAAAAACAATTCTGAAATGAAAGCGAGTCCTGTAATAGTGAACACAAAACCATCATCATTTATCATAAAACCCATTCAGTTCACTCATGATCTTAAGGGAAGGAAATCTGCCATCCCCTCATCTGGTCTTGCCAACATTTCACTCCAGACCCATGAAAATGTGGTTGACTCTTAACTCCCCTCAAAGGACAATTAGGGATGGGCAACAAATGGGAGGTGGGCCTTGTCAACAAAGTCCACATCCCGCAAAAGAATAAATTTTAAAATACCTTTCCTTTATCTGTCTCTTGTTTTGCTCCTTTAATTTGTACCATATAGCAGATATTGTAATTTTTCTCCTTGTTCCTCCTACCAAAGTGTATCACTTCACAGATTTCTGCATTAATTTCAGTTGCCATGTGCCTGTCCATTACACCACTCTGTCTATGTCATCTTGAAATTTATCAATGTCTTCCTCATGGTCTGTTACACTTTGTTTCAATTTCAATTTTGAAATCGTGCCCTGTGCCTCAGTTTTAAAGTATCTCAGAAACAGCAGTGGTCCCAGCACTGAACCTTGGGTAACTCCATTGTGTACCTCCATCCAGTCTGACAAACAGCCAATCTTCACACTCTATGATCTCTGTCCCTTAGCCAGTTGTATGTGTCATTCAGGGTCAATACTGAGTTTGCTCAGTTTGTGTTTCCATTCATTGTTAAACTAAAATTATTTTAAGAATTATTTCTCCATTATCTTTATCAGCCAACCAAACTTCCTGATGCCTAAAATGCATGTTTAAACAGGAGTCAAAAATAAAAGCAATAGCATGTTTCATAGTTCAGTTAAAATATCTGCTGGTTCAGGTAAGAAGCTGGATTGTTAAACCTGTAATGGAGTGCTCATTGCAAGTACTAGGAGGGCAGGCTGACAGCGTTAGTGGGGAAGCCCAGAGGAGTTATTAGGATTTTTTTGGTATGTTTGTTACCTTCAGGAGTGACTGCAGCCACCGTGCGTTTAACAATCCATGCAAGACATCCATTATAATCCTGTTACCATCCAAAGAGAAGGCTAATTTCTCAACTTCAATTTCCAGGCACGTAGAAAGATCTGAAAGGGAACAGCTCAGTTTTTATGGTATGCATTTTAATAAGATGCTCCTGTTATGCTTTGTGGCTGCCTATGAATATTGTGAATATTTATGCACAAGACCTCTCATTGTAACTCTGTCAGGAGACTGATTCCAAAAATCTAAATAAGTTTCTCTTCACCTCAGTCTGAAATGGACGATCCTGTGTCCTGAGATTATGACGCCTGGTTCCAGACTCTCCAGCTGGAGAAACAGTTCCTGAACTGTAAAGGGCTTTGGTGACACTGCACAAGTGTATTGTGTATAGTTTTGAACTCCATACTTAAAAGGAAGGATATACCCAAACTAGAAGCAATTCAGTGTAGGTTTACAATTGAAGTGAAGGTTGACTCCCGAGTAGAAGGGATTGATTTAGGTATATCAGCTGTGTTTTGAATAATGAGAAATGACCTTAGTGAAAGGTATGATATTCTGAGGGGGCTTGAACGGGTAGATACTGAGACCATGTTTCTTCTTGTGGCGGAATCTAGAACTACAGGGTACAATTTCAGAATAAGGGGTCTCCCATTAAAGATGGAGATGAGTTGGAGTTTCTTCTATGTCTTCTTAATTACTTCCGCCAAGAGCAGCAAAGACTGGGGTATTGAATACATTCAAGGCTGAGTTAGACAGATATTTGATTTATAAGGTTATAAGGAGTAGGCAGAAAAGTGAAGTTAAGGCTATGATCTATTGGATGGGATAGAATTCAGGTGGAAGATCATCCAAGATCTTATTGAATGATGAAGCAGCCTTGATAGGCAGAATGGCTACCTATTTCTTATGTCCTTATTTTCTTAAAAGGTAAATGAATTTGAGGTACAAATCAACATGATCTAATTTTCTCAAGCCCAATCCTGTTCCTTCTGCTCTTTACATGCAAAATGTATAATTTGTATCATCCTCTGATTTTGCGATTGTTCTCCATAGGTGCTAGTCTAAATCATTTCTATAGACTGAAACTGCAATCCCAGACCAGGGATCAAATCTGGGGCAAATATATTCCTAATGGCTCATAATGTACCAGCAAGATTCTTTAACACAAAGCCAACTAAGTACATAAGAAGGGCCAAGCAATCCACTGAGCAACCTATAGTGACAGGATGAGTCTCAGACTTGGAAGGGGTCAGCCAAGTGTACATCCTTGAGGGTCAGTCAGTTCTTTTGCCATAATTTGGTGACATTACAGCTGCAACCTCTTCAGACTAACTCCTGCCAAACAAGCTGGTGAAATCCAGCTGCCATGGCAACCATGTGCGGTCGCTGCTTGACTGTGGATCTGCTGTAATCCGTTGAGTAATTAAGCCTGACACATCCTCTGCTTCACGTTAGTTAATCAACTCAGCCTCATAGGGTCCTAATCAATGAGTAAATCCTGTTGAGTGTTAAAATGGTTTTCAGGGAGCCCACATTCAAAACCGTGACAAATGAGACAAGGAACAAACATCAACAAACAGTGAGAGATGAATACATGACATGGGAAAGAAAAACACTTTCTGATTTAGTAGTTAGTGTAGGGTAGTTGTTATGTTACTGGAGAAATACAAAAGTTCAGATGTCACTCCAGAAATTTGAAATTTTAACTTAGTTTAAAACAATGAAAATAAAATGTTGGGTTAGATTGAATGAAGCATATGACTTGAAGTAATGGACACAATTTGAGATATTTGCGTCAACACACTGCTGGAATGCTGCATGTTTCCATCCTGCATCTAGATACACTTGTTTTTGCCTCCACAGAATGCACTCCACTTTGTTCCTTTAAGGATTTTCTTTTTAATCTTGCCTTCTCTCTCTGGCCAACTCCCTTTCTTTCACTGAGGGCTTAGTCTTCCATTGAAGGAAGCCATCCAACAGGCACCGTAAAATGAGAGACTAATCAAACTGGAAAATCAGTTTTGGAAATTTTTAGATTGCAGTTCAGAGACAACTACCAATTGCAGCCACAGAGCTAGTGCTGTCTGCTGGGCTTTCTGTCACCTGGTGCAGGAGTTAAATAGAAACAGCACAACTCAGTGCCAAGAATAAGCTCAGTCCAACTCAGTTTCTGCCTTTGGAACATTAAATTGTGCATCAAATCTCTGTTACATTCGCAACAGGCCAGAGCCCAACCTGCACTGACTGAATAGAGAAAGGGCAGCCTGTGGATGGAATTTCCTTCAAAGTTCCAGATCTGTTGATCTGCCTCTGATTAAATTGTTCTTAAAATGTTGAGCCTAATTGTCTCTTAAACAGACAATCAGATTATTAAGGTCCTTTCTCCATACTCCCTCCATTTACCATTTATCACACACCAAGGATTTTCAATTGCAAGTTATGGCCTACTTACCAATTGACAGACCCCTTGTTAAATGAACCCGATTGAATCCGTGCTGAGATATGAAGCACTCTGTATTTGCTGTTGCTCTCTTGCAGGTCCTGCACAATGTTTTCACCACAGCTGTTAGTTACTGCAGGGACACTGTAATCTCTTAATGCTCTCAGGATCCTCAGCAATCCTTTCTCAAATAGACATCCAACATTGGCTGACAGCAAGTTATCCCCACTTAAAGCCAACAGGCTCCTCTCCTTCCATTGTACAAGAAAGGTCAGCATGCTTAGTATAAATTTACTGTAAATTTACTGAGCAATATGGTCCACAGCTTAAGGTTTAACCTTCATCATTGATGCCAAACATCCAAACTATGCCGTACCTGCCCTGGGAGTATTTGATAGGACGGTGTAGAGAGTGCTTTACTCTATATCCAAGAATAGCTGTACCTGCTTTTGGCATCTCTAGTTGAAGATGGTTACAAATTAGATTACTTACAGTGTGGAAACAGGCCCTTCAGCCCAACAAGTCCACACCGACCCGCCGAAGCGTAACCCACCCATACCCCTACATTTACCCCTTACCTAACACTATGGGCAATTTAGCATGGCCAATTCACCTGACCTGCACATCTTTGGACTGTGGGAGGAAACCGGAGCACCCGGAGGAAACCCACACAGACACGGGGAGAACGTGCAAACGTTTTAGTCTTTTGCACTCGTTTGGTTTTCTGCATTGCATGTGGCACAAGTGAAGTCCGCAGATGTGATCAGTTGGTTGAGGTATCGGTTAGCTCTATCTGGAGTGTGCTGCTTCTGCTGTTTAGTCTGCAAGTAGCCCTGTGTTAACACCTTGTTTTGAGGTGAGCTCAGTGCTGCACTTGAGATGCTGTCCTGTGCTTCTCATTGCCCTGGGTTGAGTCCTTGGTTGTACGAGTAGGGTGGGGGTTATGCTGGGCCATGAGGTTGCAGACTGTGTGGAATACCTGTTTGGTTCCTTTGTAATTATTTGGTTCTGTCTTTTTATCTGTTACCCAGAGTACTATTTGTTTCCATAGGATTGTTTGGTTCTGAGGATATTGCTTGGTACCAGTGATGTGAAGTTTGCAAATATTGCAGCTCTGTTCAAAGAAAAAGTGAAGTAACGATCTGGTAATTGCAGACCGGTCAGGTAGTGGGGAGTCTTACAGAGTCAACAATCCAAAGCATTTTCTCGGCCTTAGACTTTAATGAATGATTTTAGGATTAATGAATAATTTCATTGTCACATGTATTTTACAGTAAGAACAAAGTATTTAATAGGACGGTGCCTATCAAAATAAAATAAAAAGGTTTTCATCTGTTGCCACGATTCGGTGCCATTTTGAATAACTTACGAATTAGGAAAAATAAAAGATACAGAATAACTTCAGAATAAGGGAAAAAAAGCTTAAAGAGAGTCCATCAGTCCTGACCAAGCTTAACACCATCAATGATGCCTGTATCTCCATCCCTCCTCCACCGCATCACTACTGTTTACACCGGACCCAACTAGCGTAATGTTGATAATCCCAGGTGTCATCTTTCACCGCTGGGCCGATATTCCTCCATTGCCTGCACTGGACCAACTAATGTCAGAGTCACATCTCTTGCTGCTGGGCCCATCTTGGTGCTGCTATGTTGCCTTTTCACCACTGCTTCGCTGCTGCCAGTTCTGGATCCATCCAATGACGAAGTCCCCAATCCTCAGATGCCATCTGTCACTGATAGGCTGACCTCACCGATGTCACCTCTGTTGATGTGGCAGCCAACAATTCTGGTGTCATGTCTTGCTCTCGCCCCGGAAAAGTAAGGGCATGCTCGCGGTCCATGTGCTGGCATGCTCATGGTCCGTGTGCTGGGCCCACTCAAGGTCCATGTGCTGGCCATGCTCATGGTCCGTGTGCTGGGCCCACTCGCGGTCCGTGTGCTGGGCCCACTCGCGGTCCGTGTGCTGGGCCCACTCGCGGTTCGTGTGCTGGGCCCACTCGCGGTCCGTGTGCTGGGCCCACTCGCGGTCCGTGTCCTGGACCCACTCGCGGTCCATGTGCTGGGCACGCTCAAGGTCTGTGTGCTGGGCCCACTCACAGTCTGTGTGCTGGGCCCAATCACGATCTGTGTGCTGGGCACGCTCAAGGTCCGTGTGCTGGGCCCACTCACGGTCCGTGTGCTGCGCCCACTCGCGGTCCGTGTGCTGGGCCCACTCACGGTCCGTGTGCTGCGCCCACTCGCGGTCCGTGTGCTGGGCACGCTCAAGGTCCGTGTGCTGCGCCCACTCGCGGTCCATGTGCTGGGCACGCTGAAGGTCCGTGTGCTGGGCCCGCTCATGGTCCGTGTGCTGGGCCCACTTGTGGTCCGTGTGCTGGGCCCGCTCAAAGTCCGTGTGCTGGGCCTGCTCGAGGTCCATGTGCTGGCCCACTTGAGATCCATGTGCTGGGCATGTTCGAGGTCTGTGTGCTGGGCCCACTCAAGGTCCTTGTGCTGGGCATGTTCGAGGTCCGTGTGCTGGGCCCACTCAAGGTCCGTGTGCTGGGCATGTTCGAGGTCCGTGTGCTGGACACGCTCGATGTCCATGTGCTGGGCCCATTCATGGTCCGTGTGCTGGGCCCACTCACGGTCCATGTGCTGGGCCCGCTCGAGGTCCGTGTGCTGGGCCCACTCACGGTCCGTGTGCTGGGCCCACTCATGGTCCGTGTGCTGGGACCACTCGAGGTCCGTGTGCTGGGCCCGCTTGAGGTCCGTGTGCTGGGCCCACTCATGGTCCGTGTGGTAGGCCCACTCGAGGTCCATGTGCTGGGCCCACTCACAGTCCGTGCGCTGGGCCCACTCATGGTCCGTGTGCTGGGCCCGCTCGAGGTCCGTTTGCTGGGCCAACTCGAGGTCCGTGTGCTGGGCCCACTCACAGTTCGTGCGCTGAGCCCACTCACGATCCGTGTGCTGGGCCCGCTCGAGGTCCATGTGCTGGGCCCACTCGAGGTCCGTGTGCTGGGCCCACTCGAGGTCCACACCGGCTCATGCCACCACTGATGCCATCCGAACCCAAAGGAAAAGGTAAGTAAAAGTATAGAGAGACAAAAAGCAAAAAAATGAGTGAACAAGAAAGAAAATAAAAGAAAAAAATGGTTGGAGTGAATGAGCTCTGGCTCAGCAGCCCTATTTCGACACTAACTTGTTCAGGAGTCGGTGCTGGCAGAAGTAGGTCAAGTTGTTGAAGAATGAAGATTTGCTGGATTGGTTTCTTGGATGGAGGACTTCAGTTACACAGAGAGACTTGAGTAGCTGAGCTGTTCTTCCTAGAGCAGTGAAAATAAAGGGATTTTTAATTCTCACATTCAAAATCATGAGTGGTTTTGATACATTAAATATGGAGATACTGTTTCCAGTGGTTGGAAGGTCAATCACAGACCTGGTATGATGCTGCACTTCTGTTTTGGTTGTGTCGATATCACAGACGAACATTCATATTCCACCAAGATTTATGTGGTTAGCACCATCTCAATCAGATACAATTGGTAGTCATGATAGTGAGAAATTTATAAATGGTAATCATGCATTGCCTGAAAGGCTGGCAGAAGCAGGTACAGGAATATCTTGCAAAAGGGAATTAGATAAATACTCGAAGGTGGATAAATGATGGGACAATAAAAGAATGGGAGTGGGATGAGAGTAAATAGATAGAACTTCCAGTTTTATTTTGTTGTGGCATTCTATAATTATACACAACACTCCTCTGGCTGGGCTGTTGTGCCAGAGTTGGAGTCTTTCCTGTATTTCTGGTAGGCTCCTTGACTTTTGCCAAGAATTAAGAGGAAACAGAGTTTCGCCACCAGCTTGTAAGGTTCTGGTCAAATGACCAAATGTCATATTCAATATTAAAACCAATTGCAGTGGCCTGTGCAACCCATCACTCAATATCCATTTGTTAGGGATGAAAATTGGTCCAGCACATTTTGTTCCTATAACATCAATAGGAACCCACAGGTTCAGCTTTGAATTTTATGAAGTACCTCAGAAGATGTAGTTGTGACATTTAGATCTGGTTGGTATATGCCCCCCATAAATGGGCAACAGCCTGCCCAATAGGATGCAATTGGCATGAACAAAGAGACGGAATATTGACTGATGTAACCCAATTTTGCATAGTTGCCTACTAAGATGCAAGAAAGAGAATTAGGAGTAGGAGTAGGCCATTCAGCTCCCTACTCAATAAGATAACGGCTGATCAGCTTGAGGCTTTCAAGTCCACTTGGCAATCTGCCCCCTATAACTGTTGATTCCATTATTTCTCACGAAGCCTTGAAAATATTCAATGACCCAGCCTCCACTGTTCTCCGAGTCCACAGACTCATGACCCTCTGGGAGAAAGAAAATCTCCTCATCTCAGTCTTAAATGGAAGACTCCTACTTTTTAAACTGTATTCGTGAGACTCTCTCACACAGGGAAGCCTGCTCTCAGCATACACCCTGTCAAGTCCCTGTCAGGATCATAAAGGTTTCAATGGTATTGTCTCTCATACTTCTAAACTCAAAACAGATACTGAACCAAATTTTTCAACCCTTCCTCATAATATAATCTCATTCACCTCAGGAATCAGTTGAGTGAATCTTCTCAGAATTGCTTTTAATTAAATTATATTCTTTCTTCAGTAAGAAGGCCAACATTTTACCCAGTACTGGAGGTGCATTGCTTCATCTTTATTTATCATCTATGTTCTACCATCTATTTAAGTCCAGTTCCATAAAACTTTACCTTGTGTGATGTAAATTTTTAATTTAGTTAGTTGCTGTGGGTTTGGATTTCTGTGGTTGAGATAGTAACTGATAGGATTTTCTATGTGTCGATAGTTAATAATTACCTTTGTAGGTATTTCTGTAACTATAATGACTTTTTAAAAATGTTTTAGAAGCTTGGCTGTAGCGTGACTGTGTTTTGGTGCACAGTGGAATGGACTTCTATTTTATGTTGTTTGCAACTCAGCATGTAGAAATGGGGCCTCAAAGGCTTGTTAGAGAATCTATTTCTTTTAAGCTTGGGGAGATATTCTTGGCTGATTAGAGAGAAAATTTAAATTTAGTTTCACTTTTAACCTTGGTCACTTGTTTAGTTCTGTGAAGACCTTGGAACAAGATGGCTGTATAGAGCAGTCTTCCAGTGAAGCGGAGAGAAGAGAGGGAGACGGTGAGTTAGATTCTTGGACCAGATGTGGTTTTTTAAGCTGAGTGTAGTGAACCTGAAGTGTGTGATAGCTCCCAGGTAAAGCTATTCCAGTTCCAGCTTAAAAGTTGAAGTGCCAGCAACTTAAACATACCAAGATGTTAAATACAGGGATTCTGAGGTGAGTATTATACATGTGATGTTTTGGATACTGTACTATAAGTGTTTTTGGGTACGATACAAGAGCTGT
This sequence comes from Chiloscyllium plagiosum, assembly GCF_004010195.1. Classification (NCBI taxonomy): domain Eukaryota; kingdom Metazoa; phylum Chordata; class Chondrichthyes; order Orectolobiformes; family Hemiscylliidae; genus Chiloscyllium; species Chiloscyllium plagiosum. The sequence continues at coordinate 18,674,168 of NC_057716.1, read as the reverse complement.
TTTGTTTTGTTTTGTTTTGAATTTATAAAGGAGTATTTTAAGATTAATGGTATTGTACTGTTAACCCTGTGTTTAAAATACTTGAGTTTATTAAAAGCAGGTAATTCAGATTATTCTATTTTATCTTTACTTTTTGTAATAATCTTCTGTATGTTTGGTAAGCAAAATCTTGTGTGCTTGTGTTTCAGTGAGAGATCACATCATTAACACCAAAACAAAATAAAATATGATCTGTCAAGACAGGTTCCTGACTGTGATCTGACTGGACCAGTAAGAACATTTACTGAGATCATAACGCTTGTAATTGGCATTATGGTGTAATCTGGCCTTCTCTCAGCATGTTAGATACCTTGTGCAGTATCTTGTAACGTGGGAATGCTGTTGTACGTATTCACACATACGGTCCTTGACAGAAGGTAGATCCAGTTCCAATGGCAAAGAAACCTCAATGACTGGGGATTTCCCCCTTACTGCAGCCTTCATCCACTGTCACAGCTGTTGATGTCACATAAATATCTTCTGCCTGGATCATCATTAATGATTTGTTTTGCAATGTGCCTTGTCTATTTCCTCCCCTCTGACTTTACCTTTTGCACGTTCCCTCTCTCTCTCTCTCCCTGAGTTTTTTCCTATTGTATCCCTTCCCATAGGAGAGAAGCTTTACACCTTATACAAACGATACTAGATCTGCCCCTTCCAAGGATCAGCTCCCCCAGAGAATGGGGCAGACACTCAGCTCCACAGCAGAGAGAAACAGGGAGAGGCACGCGTAGAGAAAGAAAGATAGTGACAGGCACAGAAGACAGCATGGGAAGAAGATGCTCTCTGATATCAATTGGATCCCTCCTCCATCTCAAGGATCCTATTTCTGAGCCTCTGATGCTCCAAAATTTTCTATCTCTCTCGGGATTTTCTCTCTTTCCTATAGGGAGAAAAAGGGAGTAAAATTAAGAACTTATATGACTGGCACTAAACTCAGTGGACATTGGGGAATGACAGGGACTTTTCTGCAGCAAGATTGATTTCTGTAAAGGGTTATTTATACTTTACAGGAATTATATTCTCTTGGAGTGGGAACTGTAACCTGTCCCTAGCTGTGTGGGTCTGTATCTCTCTGTCTTGTGTGATTTCTCTATTACCATTTGGCTGTCTTCCTCTGTGTCTGGGTCTCTTTGTCTTTCTGTGCGTTTGTGTCCACCTTTATGTCTTTCTCCTTGTGTGTCTTTGTCTTTCTGCATATGTGTATGTGTGCATCTTCTTCCCATGCTGTCTTCTGTGCCTGTCACTATCTTTCTTTCTCTACGTGTGCCTCTCCCTCTCCCTGTTTCTCTCTGCTGTGGAGCTGAGTGTCTGCCCCACTCTCTGGGGGAGCTGATCTGTGGAAGGGCCAGATCTAGTGTCGTTTGTATCGGGTGTAAAGCTTCTCTCCTTACAGAGCAGGCTCTGTATTGTCACTTGGATATCATAACAAGGTAAACAGCTGCAACAAGCAGGAAACAGAGGATCAGAACAATTTAGACCCCAGTTACTAGAGGGAATAGGCTTGGAGGAAGAACAAGCACTAGGGTGGCAGCAAGAGGTATTTATATTTCAATTTGAACAAAAGATTTTTCTTTCAGTTGGTGACTATATTATTCATTCCTTAGTCAGTTTTTTGCTCATGCTGGTGCGAGTGTATGTCTGTATGTGGGAGGTAGAGTGCTGCTGGATTCCACACTATTTTATTTTAGAGCTTGGTGTTATGTCTGCTTTTTTTGGAGCTGCTCATTGCATTACTTTACTTCCTTACTTTGCCCTTAAAGGCAACACAATCCTTGCTCAGGCCCCTGATGTTTTTCAGATTGACTTTTGCCCTGTTCGTCAGTAAGCCCCCAGCATTGTGTTTTCGAACTTAATTCTCAGGATGTGTGTATCACTGGCAATACTGGCATCTATTGCCCATTCTCTGGCTGCCCTGAGAAAGTGGTGGCCATCCTCTCTCTTGAATTACTGTTAACAGAATTGATCCAATTGAATGGCTTGTGGGTCCTCTTTAAAGAGCAGGGAGGAGTCAACCATGTTGTTGTGGAACAAGAGACATGTTAGGGCTCAGTCTGGAAAAAATGGCACATTTTAGTGAACCAGAGTGAATTCATAAAACTACCTGAAGGATGCCTGGTCATTTTTATTAAGAACAGGTTTACTGTCCTGAATTCAGAATTTGATCTCTTTGTCTTTATGTGCATTTATGTCCATCTTCATGTCTTTCTCTCCTGTGTGTCTCTGTCTCTTTGCATGTGTTCATGTGTGAAAAACACTGAATTCAGATTTGATCTCACATTCTTTGGATTTGGTTCAGATCTCTGAATAACTTGCCCTGCAACAAAACCAATGTGCCACTGTACCCCAATGGTGTGCAGTACAACATGACAAAACTCAAGACTGTATTTGAATGCAAACAGCACTCATAACAAATTAAAATAATTGATAAAGTATATTGAAGAAATTAAATAATGAGAGGAAGCTAGCTAGAAATATAGAAATGGATAGCAAGCATTTCTTCAGGTATTTTATAAAGGAAAAGAATAAGTAAAGTGAGTATTGATCCTCTAGTGAGTCAGACTGGGGAGTTAATAGTAGATAATAAAAAAGGCAGATGAAATGAACAAATATTTTGTTTCTGTCTTTACTATAGAGGATACAAAACTATCCCAGTAATAGCTATAAATCAGGAGCAGGAAACAAGAGAGGAACTTGGTGAAATTACAATTAACAAGGAAGTGATACTGAGTAAATTGATGGAGTTACAGGGTGGTAAGTCTCTGGTAAACCTCATCCTAGGGTCATAATCAAGTGGCTAATCAGGTAATAGATTTCCTCATATTAATTTTCCAAAATTCGCTAGATTCTAGAAAGGTTCAAAGAACTGGAAAGTAGCAAAAGAAAAACTCTCTATTCAAGAAGGTTGGAAGTCAGACATCAGAAAACTATAGGCCAGTTAGCTTGATTTCTGCTGTGTGGAAGGTGTGAGAAACATCACTAAAGAGGTTATAGATGAACAGTTAGAAAATGCAAGATAATTGTGAAGAGTCATGTGGGTTAGATTACACTCAGTGACTTGGCCTCCACAGCCCTCTGCAGCAATGATTTCATAGAATATAGAACCTTACAGCACAGTACAGGCCCTTCGGCCCTCAATGTTGCGCTGACCTGTGAAACCAATCTGAAGCCCATCTAACCTACACTATTCCATTATCATCTATATGTTTATCCAATGACCATTTAAATGCCCTTAATGGTGGGCATTTGTTGCAGGCAGGGCATTCCACGCCCTTACTACTTTCTGAGTAAAGAAACTACCTCTGACATCTGTCCTATATCTATCACCCCTCAATTTAAAGCTATGTCCCCTCATACAAGCCATCACCATTTGGGGAAAAAGGCTCTTACCGTTCGCCCTATCCAATCCTCTAATCACCTTGTATGTCTCTATTAAGTCACCTCTCAACCTTCTTCTCTCTAACAAAAACAGCCTCAAGTTCCTCAGCCTTTCCTCATAAGACCTTCCCTCCATACCAGGCAACATCCTAGTACATCTCCTCTGCACCCTTTCCAATGCTTCCACATCCTTCCTATAATGCGGTGACCAGAACTGTACGCAATACTCCAAGTGTGGCTGCACCAGAGTTTTGTACAGCTGCAACATGACCTCATGGCTCCAAAATTCAATCCCTCTGCCAATAATACCTAATACACCGTATGCCTTCTTAACAGCTCTATCAACCCGGGTGGCAACTTTCAAGGATCTGTGCACTTAGACACCGAGATCTCTCTGCTCATCTACGCTGCCAAGAATCTTACCATTAGCCCAGTACTCTGTATTCCTGTTGCTCCTTCCAAAGTGAATCACTTTACTTTTGTACATTAAATTCCATTTGCCTCCTCTCAGCCCAGCTCTGCAGCTTATCTATGTCTTTCTGAAACATCCTTCTGCACTGTTCAGAACTCCACCAACTTTAGTGTCATCCACAAATTTACTACCCCATCCTTCTATGCCTTCATCCAGGTCATTTATAAAAATGACAAAGACCAGTGGCCCCAAAACAGATCCTTGCAGTACACCACTAGTAACTGAACTCCAGGATGAACAATTCCCATCAACCACTGCCCTCTGTCTTCTTTCAGCTAGCCGATTTCTGATCCAAACCGTTAAATCACCCTCAATCCCATGCATCCACATTTTCTGCAATAGCTTACTATGGGGAATATTATCAAATGCCTTACTGAAATCCATATACCCCACATCAACCACTTTATCCTCAGCCACATGTTCGGTCACCTTCTCAAAGAACTCAATAAGGTTTGTGAGGCACGATCTACCCTTTACGAAACTGAGTTGACTATCCCTAATCAAATTATTCCTTTCTAGATGTTTATAAAATCTCTCACTTGTAATCCTTTCCCAAAACTTTGCCCACAGCAGAAGTAAGGCTCACTGGTGTATAATTACCAGGATTGTCTCTACTCCCCTTCTTGAACAAGAGGACAACATTTGCTATCCTTCAGTCTTCTGACACTATTCCTGTAGACAGTGACAACGTAAGATGAAAGCCAAAGGCTCTGCAATCTCCTCCCTAGCTTACCAGAGAATCCTAGGATAAATCCCATCTGGCCCAGAGGACTTATCTATTTTCACACTTTCCATAATTGCTAACACCTTCTCCTTACGAACCTCAATCCCGTCTAGTCTAATAGCCTGTATCTCAGTATTCTCCTCGACAACATTGTCTTTTTCCTGTGTGAATAGTGACGAAAAATATTAATTTAGCGCCTCTCCTTTCTCTTCGGACTCTACGCACAACTCCTGTCCTTGACTGGTCCTAATCTTACACATTTCATCTGTACATAAGCCTCCTTCTTCCTCTTGACAAGAGATTCAAATCCTTTAGTAACCACGGTTCCCTCGCTCAACCACTTCTTCCCTGCGGGGTAAAAACAATGACTGCAGATGCTGGAAACCAGATTCTGGATCAGTGGTGCTGGAAGAGCACAGCAGTTCAGGCAGCATCCGAGGACAGGCAAAATCCGAGGACAGGCAAAATCGACGTTTCGGGCAAAAGCCGGCTTTTGCCCGAAACGTCGATTTTGCCTGTCCTCGGATTTTGCCTGTCCTCGGATGCTGCCTGAACTGCTGTGCTCTTCCAGCACCACTGATCCAGACACTTCTTCCCTGCTGACAAGTACATACTTATCAAGCAAATGCAGTAGCTGTTTCTTGAACAAGCTCCACATTTCAATTGTGCCCAACCCCTGCAGTTTCCTTCCTATCCTATTGCATCCTAAATCTCACCTAATCGCATCGTAATTGCCTTTCCCCCAGCTATAACTCTTGCCCTGCGGTATAAACCTACCCCTTTCCATCGCTAAAGTAAATGTAACCGAATTGTGGTCACCACCACCAAAGTGCTCACCTATTTTCAAATCTAATACCTGGCCTGGTTCATTACCCAGTTCCAAATCCAATGTGGCCTTGCCTCTTTTTGGCCGATCCAGAAACTGTCAGGAAACCCCCCTGCACACACTGGACAAAAACTGACCCATATAAAGTACACAAACTATAGCGTTTCCAGTCAATATTTGGAAAGTTAAAGACCCCATAACGACTACTCTGTTACTTTCACTCCTATCCAGAATCAACTTTGCAATTCTTTCCTCTACATCTCTGAAACTTTTCAGAAGTCTATAGAAAATTCCCAACATGATGATCTCTCCTTTCCTGTTTCTAACCTCAGTCCATACTACTTCAGTAGATGAATCCTCATCAAACGTCCCTTCTACCACCGTAATACTATGCTTGACTAACAATGCCACACTTCCCACTCTTTTACCACCTTCCCTGATCTTACTGAAACACCTGAACCCTGGAACCTGCAATCACCATTCCTGTCCCTGCTCTATCCATGTCTCCGAAATGGCCATAACGTTGAACTCCCAGGTGTGAACCCATGCTGCAAGTTCACCCACCTTATTCCAGATGTTGAACTAAATCCATTTGGCTGTCACACCCATCTCTGTAGAATTCCATGGATTTTATCAGCAGTTGAAGAATAATGCTATGGCAGGAGAAAGAACTCAGAAATAAAAAAACTCACTCACGGTAAAATTTAGAATGTCTGGCCACTAACCAGTTCTGTTTCTTTTTCATTTCTTGCTTCGTATTTTCCCAATGTCTCCAGACAGTGTTTCCCTGAAAAGTGGACAATATGAACCCAAGAGACCGGAGCATAAGAATATTCCCTTTAGCTTTTACACAGTTTTTTTCTCTCCTTTACTGAAGCAGGATTAAAATAAATAAAATTTTATTTGTACCATTTCGGACAAGTCCCCAAATGCCAATGACACCATGGGTTTCTAACTTTTATATCTTCAACCTAAAATATTTCTTCATTTTGTTTTCATCCATTCCCCATTGTCTCATACCACCACATTCAGCAATTCCTCAGTTTAACGTAATCCAGAGAAAACATATCCCTCTGTCCTCCTCCTAAAGTCTAACCAAGACTTGAATCTCCTCCCTTTTCTGACATGTCCCACATGAACCTCCTTACCCATAGGCATGGATAGAAGACTGGCTGACCATAAGGAGATAGAGACTAGGCATAAATAAGTCTTTTTCAGATTGGCAAGGTGTAATAAGTAGTTTGCCACAGTGATTGTTGCTGGCAGCTCAACTGTGCCCAATTTATGGAAATGACTGAGGTGCAGAGACGGAAAGTATAGTTGCCAATTTGTTGATGACACTGAACTTTTGTAGGAAAGTAAGTTGTGAAGAGGACGTAAGGAGACAACAGAAAGATATAGAAAGATAAAGTCAATTTGAAGTAACATCAGGTCAGCCATGATCTTATTGAATGGTTGACAAGGCTTGAGGGGCTAGCATTGCCTATTCCTGCTCCTAATTCAAGTGTTAATACATTTGTAGCACAGTTGACCCAATTCAGATCTCAGCTGTCAGGGTGGTCGGGAGCAGTCATATGTGTGAAGGCCTGAGGAGGTTCCCTACCTTGGCCTGAGGAGGTTCCCTACCTTGCTGAGGTCAGGAATAGCCCCAAAGTTGTAGACATGGAAAGGATGAGCTCCTTAGGGACTATTTCCTGTGTAACTCCTCACCCGTCAATTCAATTGGACAATGGATGGTGGAGTCATAATGTGGGTTAAGGGAAGCTGCTGTAACTGTGCTTCTGTCGTCAACAGGCTTCGAAGAACAGGAAATGAACCGTCACCTGGTTGAGGAGCAGCTGACCTGCTCAGTTTGCCTTGAGCGTTATAATAGGCCCAAGCTCCTGCCTTGCCAGCATACTTTCTGGCAAGATCCCTGCCTGAGCAGCCTGGTGGACCAAGATGGGAGAGAGGTGAAATGCCCTGAATGTCGGAGCGTCCATGCCATCCCCCGAGAAGGAGTTATCGGGTTCCCAAGCAACAGGACAATCCTTGGTTTTCTGGACATCCCCCTGGGACAAATGGCCTGCCAGGCCGATAATGGCAGGGCTCTGACCTGTGGCTCGTGCGGCCTGAAGGAAGAGTTGGCTACGTGCCACCACTGCCAGAAACAGCTTTGCCAGTCCTGCCACCTCTTGCATATGGAGCAGCTGCAGTGGGACCTCAGAAGCTTGGTGTCCCAGTTGAGAAGGTCCATTCCTAAACTTTCCGATGCCCTCGGGGACCTGGAGTGGAGGTCCGTGTCTCTCAAGGAGAACAGAGAAGCAGTGCAAGCTGAAATCCACTGCAGTGCGGAATAGTACCTGGCTGAGTTAAAGGAGCAGGAGCAGGCATTAATTCTAGAGGTGGAGAGCCTGGTACGAAGCTCAAGCAGGATTCTGCGGAGAAAGCAGGAGGATCTTGAGCTTGGTTTTGCCACTGTATGCAGCCACTGTGACAGCGTTGACAGCAGGCTGGCTGACAACAGAAACCTCCCAAGTACTGAGCTCTGGCAGCTACACCAACAATCTAAAGAGCTGATCGACTACATCAGGCAGTTGGAGACACCTGACCAGGATCAGCCACAAAGTCTCATGTTTGTGCCCAATACTGCTTTCTACCCTAACACCATCTGCTTTGGAAAAGTAACCTGGGTTACAAAAGACTCTACAGCATTGTCCCCTTTATTCAACGGTCAGGAATTTCAGAGGTCATACCCAAGCCTCACTTCTACTGCAGACAGCATTGAAATGTATCCCCCACTGTTTCTAACCAACCCATCCAACCTACTGCCCAATGCATCGACTAACAATTTAACCAAAAGGATGCGGGCAGGGCAAGGAGCAAACATTTTAAGCTCCGCGGACCCCCAGACTCTTGTGATCAAGTTGCAGGGCATTGGCAGCCACTTTTTGGACTTCCAACTGTCTGATCGTAACCTCCAGCTTCACTATCAAGAAAAAGACCGCATGAAATGCAAGATAAGATCAAAAGGAAGTGACTTGGGTCATTTCACATGGCCATGAGGGGTGGCTGTGACTCTAGAAGGTGACCTGGTGGTGGCAGACAGCAGTAACCACAGAGTGTAGGTAAAATGTCAGTAAAATCTGCTATCTAGCAGACCGGACACTGAAATCAGGCAGGTAGAGCAACCGGGTGGGTGGGTAGAGGCGATGCAGAATATCAGACATAATCTCAATGAATGTTACAGCTCACTCAGGGATTGACTTCTTACCCTAATTGTTGGGTTTTTAAGTATGTATAGAATAGAGAATCCAGCTACAAATAACGACCACATAACCTAATATCTGAAATTTGGAACTAACTGAACATTGACAATACACAGTAAATCTGTATCTGGAATGCACAGAATGATTTCAGTATCTAATGCGCACACAGAATCAAGTACCTGTGCAAGACGGGTTTCATCCAGTTACTATAATACAGGACGCCCTGAGTTTAATGATGTGGAGGTGCTGGTGTTGGACTGGGGTGGACAAAGTTAAAAATCACACACAACCAGGTTATAGTCCAACAGGTTTATTTGGAAGCACTAGCTTTCGGAGCACAGCATCTGATGAAGGAGCAATGCTCCGAAAGCGAGTACTTCCAAATAAACCTGTTGGATGATGACTTGGTGTTGTGTGAGTTTTAACTTTGTTCACCCCAGTCCAACACCGGCACCTCCACATCAGAAATTACAGGGAGTCCTGTATTTACCGTACATGAGATACATCCTGTTACGACAGTGAACATGATGAGTTCAGTATCTATATTACACAGAATAATTCAGTTTCTACAGGACATATAATTAGCCCTATGTAACACACCATGAATTCAGTTTCTATAGTACTCACAGTGAGTACTGTATCTAAAATACACACATTAAGTCCAATTATCTAGTGTACAAATAATAGATCAAGTATCCTTCATACTAACTGTGAATCTGGTATCTACGCCACAATAGGTCCTGTACCTATAGTACACATAGTGAATCCAATATCTATAGTACACAGTGGCTGCGGTGTACATACGGTGAGTCCTGTATCTGTAGTATACACAATTAATTTAGTTCTGCAAAGTATTACCTAAGATATATGCACAGAAATTAGCCTTTGACATAACCAGTCCATTCCAGTGCTTATGCACAATCGAGCCCCATTCCACATTTTTACATTCAAATCAGTCATTGTAAATATCTGTTCCCTTCTCCCTGGTCTGCTTGTGCAGTCTCCTCTGAAATATATTTATTGTTTCCCATGTAGCTTCAGCCTACAGATGGAAATTTGATTTCAGTGTGTGGTTTTCAAAAGTAGAAGTTTTGTACTAACGTTTGAGATTGTTGGTTATAGTTTTCATTCCCCTTCCCCCCCCAACCACCCTCTGTCACCTCTCTGCTAACAAATGGTTACAGTGTCTGTCCCTCCTGTGACTTCTCCCAAACAGGTATTTGACAGGAGCGGTCGTTTCCTCCGCAGCTTTGGGTCATACGGCAGTGGTGAGGGGGAATTCGATTGCCTGGCTGGTGTGGCCGTCAGTAACCAGGGTTGGATTGTCACTGCTGACTGCTACAACCACAGGCTGCAGCTCTTCGATCACTTGGGCCACTTCATCCGGGCCTTTGGTCACGAAGGAGCCAGAGACGGGCAGTTAAGTTACCCCTGGGGGGTAGCTGTTGATCGCACAGGCCGCATCTATGTCTGTGACAAGGACAACCATCGGCTGCAACTCTTCACCTCAGACGGCAGGTTTGTTCTTAACCTGCCATGGGATGGGTGATGGTCAGCTAGATCAGCCCCATTATGTAGCCATTGGACCACAGCACAGGACCAGGTGGTGGTCAGTGACAGCGGCAATCACCGCATCCAGATCTTCGATAAGTCCGGGAAGTTCCTTAGCAGGTTCGACTGCGAGGGTACCGCTCTGGGACAGTTCAAGTACCCCCGTGGTGTGGCGGTGGACCACCAGGGAAATATCCTGGTGGGAGACAGTGGGAACAATCGGGTCCAGCTCTTCCGGCAAGATGGAACATTCTTGCAGGCGTTTGGGAGCTGGGGGACTGGGGATGGACAGGTCAAAGGACTTGAGGGTGTAGCCTTCTGTAGAGGGGACATCATCGTCAGTGACCGTGAGAATCACAGGATCCAGACATTTTAAACTTGTAAGGACTGTGTATTTTAACTTTTATGTTGTTAACACCGGGGCCCAAAATGAGAAAGAACTGATTGCAAAACTAGTGTTTGAAAGAGTGGCTGCAATTTTGAAAAGCAAGTAACCTAATACCCATGAAATGCTGAAGATCATAGCAGGTCAGGCAGCATCCATGGAGAAAGCGAGGACTGCAGATGCTGGAGAGTTAGAGTCATGAAGTGTGGCGTTAGAAAGCACAGCAAGTCGGGCAGCATCCAAAGAGGAAAGTCAACATTTTGGACATCAGCCTTTCATCAGGAAGGGCTGATGAAGGGGTTATGCCGGAAATATCAACTCTCCTGCTCCTCGGATGATGCCTGACCCTTTGTGCTTTTCCAGTGCCACACTTTTTGACTCAACATCCATGGAGAGAGAACCAGCTGTTTCCGAGTTTAGAAGACTTTTCATCAGAGTTGAAGTGAAGTGTGGAGGGGACAGCATTCCCAGCATTTGTTGTTTTCAGTACTGATTCCAACATCAGTATTAATTTGTTCCAAATTAATACCCATGGTAGGTATTGTAAACAATTGTGTGAACAAGCAGTATTGAAGTTTGACTTGTAGACAATTTGGAACTGAGGGTGTGTTCTAATGCCATACTTACTGGCAACAAAAAGTTGATTGGTCTATGGACTAGTGACTAGCCTTATCAATGATAGAGATCATTTGCTTGCTAACAACTGTGAGATTAGTTCTTTGATGGCTTGGATCAGCTTGGAACTGGAAGAAAATTACAGAGACCTGTGAGACAGAGGTAAGAAAAGAAGTATGCAAATCTTCTCCCAGCCCAGAAGTTGCCTATTCTCTGCAGTCACAATCTTAATTTAAGCCTGAAGAAAATCAGTTATCTTTCCTGCAGCAGTTGCTATGACTTGCGACTTTTGAATTGATAAATCAGAGGCATTTTACAAGTGAATTAGTCACACTGTATTACTCACAGACCGGTGCTTATGGTCAAAGAAAAAATATCTGAATGACAAACAGTCAAAGGAGGATCATCTCAAAAGTCAGAACTGAGAAGCAAAGATCACTAAGGTGACTTTTGGGTTTTTCTACTTTGGCCAATAATCCTTTTCCATAATTGTGTGTTTGCAGGGGAGCTTATAAAGGGATTGGAGTTTTAATAATTATATGCCAATGGTTTATATCTGTTTTAATGTAGCTATAGTCTAATTACTTCTAATAAATAATAAGTCTTCTTCAACACAGAAATCAGGTCCATGATTTCAATTACTTTGGTCTGAAAGTCAGGTACTTTTAAAATGAAAATGTTAACATTTGGTACAACTCCAGGAATGGCAGGGCTTGAATTCTGCGGTGCTGCCCAGTGGGACAAAACAGACTGAATGTTAGGAACTTGTGGGACCTCAGTTGGGAGGAATGTCTGGCAGGGACAGGGTGGAGATCACATCTAGTCAACTATCCAGGATTGTAACTGTCCAGGCTGTGACTCCTAATATTGCAGCCATTGTTACTGATTAGTCTCAAACAGGGCTGAAGAACAGCTTTGGGGTTGGGTTGATGGACCCATAATGCATCATGAGCATACCTTTAGGAGAACAGAGGATTAGAGATGGGAGAGGCTTGGCTTTGGAAAACAATTGTCTCCAACTTCAGTTAATCCAGTTTGAACAGAACAAAGGGTGACAATGGGAAGTCCCATATCCATCCTTGGTTCCCATCTCTAGTCAACCAGAATACAGTCATGGCATGTACTAAGAAAGCAGTGATTCTTACAGCAGCTCAGAGATTGTGGTACATATCAGTGGAGCTGAGTATGAGGGAGGACAGGATGGGGAGAATGGTTGTGTCGGGTAGGAGTGGGGAATTTGGGATTTGGGTGGGTGTGTGGTTAGGACTGTTGAGGGAGGCTAGACCTCTGGAGGAAAGGCATGGAAAGTGGTCAGAGCCAATGGAAGGAAGGCATTGGGGGAGTTTCTGCTCCTCTGGTCTACATGCATGCCTTAGAAAAGTTACACTGCAAGAATAATCAAGGCTTTTTTTTGCCACATCATGATTCCAGCTGAAGATCTATACCACTTCCTTTACGAACAAAGCCACCCCACCGCCTTTTCATTTTCCTGTTCTTCCAAGATATGAAATATGCTTGAACATTCAGATCCCAACCATGGTCACTTTGTGTCCACATCTCAATCATGGCTAACAGATAATACCTCTTTATTTTCATTGGTGCAATTAGTTTATCCATCTTGTTATAAATGCTGCATACATTCAGATAAAGAGCCTTCAATTCTGTCTTGATCAAATTTTTCTCTATTCTGACCTTACTTGCTGGTGCATTCTTATATTTGTGCACTTTGTCTCTTCCCTCCACACCATGGTTCACATTACCTGCAACACTACCCTACACATTTTTTGATTAAAGGGATGTGGGTATCACTAACTGGGCCAGCATTTACCGCCCAACTGAAACTGCGCTGGATACAGGGTTGATGAGCTGCCTTCTTGAACCACTGTGGTTATTAGGGAGTGGAGACACAAACGGTGCTGTTTTTGCAAGTGAGTTGCAAGATTTTGAATTTGTGACGGCCAAGTACCAAGTCAACCTAGCATGAGACTTGGAGTGGGACAACATGCAGGTTTTGGTGATCAATGTTCTGACTAAGCTGTGCAGCTCCACTTTCACCACTGGGCATGCCAATTCATTGATTTCCAGTTCCAGAAATTGCTGCTGCATATTGACCTCAGTGATTATATTGGATTTTCAGGGTAACTTGTTCCTGACTTCTTATCACAGTATTGCCAACTCTAGTGGGTCTGTTCTGGTGGAAAGGGATTGTGATAGCTTGAATCCATGAGCACAACAGAACAGGCCCGGTCTCCCACTTTTGGCTTAAGCCCCTTATGTTAATAAGGAGGGTTTTGAGGGGTTGAATTTCTAGTCATTGTTTCTGGTGCTTATCTAAATGGCCAGTATCTGTCCAGTTTTGTTCCGTTCATTTTGGCTTCTCGGCTGACTGACACGATTGAGGATTCTGGATTAGTGATGCTGGAAGAGCACAGCAGTTCAGGCAACATCCAAAGAGCAGGGAAATCGACGTTTTGGGCAAAAGTCCTTCATCAGGAATAAAGGCGGTGAGCCTGAAGCGTGGAGAGACAAGCTAGAGGAGGGTGGGGGTGGGGAGAAGGTGAAATAGAGTACAATAGGTGAGTGGCGGACCACCGGCACCACTCCCCACCTCTTCCTCTGCTACACTGATGACTGCATTGGCGCCACCTAAGGTGATAGGTCAGGGAGGAAAGGGTGGAGTGGATAGGTGGAAAAGGAGATAGGCAGGTAGGACAAGTCCGGACAAGTCATGGGGACAGTGCTGAGCTGGAAGTTTAGAACTAGGGTGAGGTGGGGGAAGGGGAAATGAGGAAATAGTTGAAGTCCCAATACATGTGTGCTCATAATGTAACACATGTATTGGGCCAAGCAGTGGAATGTGGTGTGTCCCAATACATGTGTGCTCATAATGTAACACATGTATTGGGCCAAGCAGTGGAATGTGGTGTGTCCCAATACATGTGTGCTCATAATGTAACACATGTATTGGGCCAAGCAGTGGAATGTGGTGTGTCCCAATACATGTGTGCTCATAATGTAACACATGTATTGGGCCAAGCAGTGGAATGTGGTGTGTCCCAATACATGTGTGCTCATAATGTAACACATGTATTGGGCCAAGCAGTGGAATGTGGTGTGTCCCAATACATGTGTGCTCATAATGTAACACATGTATTGGGCCAAGCAGTGGAATGTGGTGTGTCCCAATACATGTGTGCTCATAATGTAACACATGTATTGGGCCAAGCAGTGGAATGTGGTGTGTCCCAATACATGTGTGCTCATAATGTAACACATGTATTGGGCCAAGCAGTGGAATGTGGTGTGTCCCAATACATGTGTGCTCATAATGTAACACATGTATTGGGCCAAGCAGTGGAATGTGGTGTGTCCCAATACATGTGTGCTCATAATGTAACACATGTATTGGGCCAAGCAGTGGAATGTGGTGTGTCCCAATACATGTGTGCTCATAATGTAACACATGTATTGGGCCAAGCAGTGGAATGTGGTGTGTCCCAATACATGTGTGCTCATAATGTAACACATGTATTGGGCCAAGCAGTGGAATGTGGTGTGTCCCAATACATGTGTGCTCATAATGTAACACATGTATTGGGCCAAGCAGTGGAATGTGGTGTGTCCCAATACATGTGTGCTCATAATGTAACACATGTATTGGGCCAAGCAGTGGAATGTGGTGTGTCCCAATACATGTGTGCTCATAATGTAACACATGTATTGGGCCAAGCAGTGGAATGTGGTGTGTCCCAATACATGTGTGCTCATAATGTAACACATGTATTGGGCCAAGCAGTGGAATGTGGTGTGTCCCAATACATGTGTGCTCATAATGTAACACATGTATTGGGCCAAGCAGTGGAATGTGGTGTGTCCCAATACATGTGTGCTCATAATGTAACACATGTATTGGGCCAAGCAGTGGAATGTGGTGTGTCCCAATACATGTGTGCTCATAATGTAACACATGTATTGGGCCAAGCAGTGGAATGTGGTGTGTCCCAATACATGTGTGCTCATAATGTAACACATGTATTGGGCCAAGCAGTGGAATGTGGTGTGTCCCAATACATGTGTGCTCATAATGTAACACATGTATTGGGCCAAGCAGTGGAATGTGGTGTGTCCCAATACATGTGTGCTCATAATGTAACACATGTATTGGGCCAAGCAGTGGAATGTGGTGTGTCCCAATACATGTGTGCTCATAATGTAACACATGTATTGGGCCAAGCAGTGGAATGTGGTGTGTCCCAATACATGTGTGCTCATAATGTAACACATGTATTGGGCCAAGCAGTGGAATGTGGTGTGTCCCAATACATGTGTGCTCATAATGTAACACATGTATTGGGCCAAGCAGTGGAATGTGGTGTGTCCCAATACATGTGTGCTCATAATGTAACACATGTATTGGGCCAAGCAGTGGAATGTGGTGTGTCCCAATACATGTGTGCTCATAATGTAACACATGTATTGGGCCAAGCAGTGGAATGTGGTGTGTCCCAATACATGTGTGCTCATAATGTAACACATGTATTGGGCCAAGCAGTGGAATGTGGTGTGTCCCAATACATGTGTGCTCATAATGTAACACATGTATTGGGCCAAGCAGTGGAATGTGGTGTGTCCCAATACATGTGTGCTCATAATGTAACACATGTATTGGGCCAAGCAGTGGAATGTGGTGTGTCCCAATACATGTGTGCTCATAATGTAACACATGTATTGGGCCAAGCAGTGGAATGTGGTGTGTCCCAATACATGTGTGCTCATAATGTAACACATGTATTGGGCCAAGCAGTGGAATGTGGTGTGTCCCAATACATGTGTGCTCATAATGTAACACATGTATTGGGCCAAGCAGTGGAATGTGGTGTGTCCCAATACATGTGTGCTCATAATGTAACACATGTATTGGGCCAAGCAGTGGAATGTGGTGTGTCCCAATACATGTGTGCTCATAATGTAACACATGTATTGGGCCAAGCAGTGGAATGTGGTGTGTCCCAATACATGTGTGCTCATAATGTAACACATGTATTGGGCCAAGCAGTGGAATGTGGTGTGTCCCAATACATGTGTGCTCATAATGTAACACATGTATTGGGCCAAGCAGTGGAATGTGGTGTGTCCCAATACATGTGTGCTCATAATGTAACACATGTATTGGGCCAAGCAGTGGAATGTGGTGTGTCCCAATACATGTGTGCTCATAATGTAACACATGTATTGGGCCAAGCAGTGGAATGTGGTGTGTCCCAATACATGTGTGCTCATAATGTAACACATGTATTGGGCCAAGCAGTGGAATGTGGTGTGTCCCAATACATGTGTGCTCATAATGTAACACATGTATTGGGCCAAGCAGTGGAATGTGGTGAAACGGTTAAAAATTATGTCCCAATACATGTGTGAATCATAGTGTAACACATGTATTGGGCCAAGCAGTGGAATGTGGTGTAGAATTCCAAGCAGTGGAATGTGGTGGAACGGTTAAAAATTATGTCCCAATACATGTGTGAATCTAACCGGAATGGAGGTGTTGCTTAATCTTATTACACACCTCCCCGTGTGAATCTTCTTATCTGTATGTAACCAGAATGGAATGTGTTTTTTAGCCTTGCTCTGCTGTTCACATGAATGTTTATATCTGGAAAAGAGTATATCAGCTGGAAAAGTGTCTAGTTCGGTGAGTCTGCTCCGGGGTTACGTTTAACCGCCGAGCGTGGGTTGTTGGCAACCGCTCTACGAGAACTGACGGCTCCCAGTTCCGGTAACATGTAGAGTGAGTATAAGCCAGACCCGTTGTAAGTATGAGACCTGGTTGTGGCGACGCTGCGGGGAATAAAATGCTCATATTCTAGCAGACTCGCCTCTTGGTCGTTTGTTCTGTGTCAGACTACTCTCCTACGAACCTGACCTTGAGAATTTTTTAAAACACAGCTGCATGGCTCATGGCATCTGAGTAGATTCCGAGGCCAGGGGAATCTTCTGGAATGTTTGAGGAGTGCTGGTTATGGAGGTGGGTAGATAAAAGTTTGTTGTACTTACAGTTTTTGATGTTTGAGATGGAATTGAAATACTGTTTGTTGAGAGTATGAATTCTCCTGAGGATGTAGTACAGAGTGGGTCCTTTGCAATTCTGAGAGAGTGTGGCCCTCAGCTGAGGCAGGGATGACTGTAGAGAGGTTAGGTGCCAGCGCATTGTCTTGCTCGGGCAATTCCAACAGCATTTGAGAATTACCAGTACTAAAGTCAATATCCCAAATCAAATAAGGATGGCAGATTTCTTTCCCCTCAAGGTCATCAATGAACCAACAAGGTTTCAACAATTGACTGATGTTTATCATCAGGCATAGCTTTTAATTCTAGATATTTACCAAATTCAAATTTTACCATCCTCCATAGTGGAATTCGACCTCGTGGCTGGAGAATATTCACCAAGTGTCTGGATTACTGGACTGGTACAGTTACTACAAGACCACCACCTCCCTTATCCTTTTTCTTTAATGTTCCAAATTACACTTCACTTCCATTGTGTCTCATTTTCAGACCTCTCTATAGCCTGTGTTATATGATTCAACAAGATGATCTCAGCAGGGTCCCAAGGGTACAGCCTTCTGAATTCTCAGTACTGTTTCCAAAGCCCCCAGAATCAAACCCCCTTTCTACAACACCAGTTTTTGAGACAAGCACTGAACTCTTGAATTGGCTCACGGCTCAGGAAATAACCTCAAAATGATTACTATTTGTGGTTCTGCTTTTTAATTTTACCCCCAGTTGTTAATACCACTCAACAAAATCTTCCTTTTAATTCTACGTATGTGGTCAGTACTTATGTGGACAATGACAGCTGGATCCTTCTCCTCCTATCCCAAATTCCTGGAGCCCAAGCTGCCTTTAACCATGGTTCAAAGCAGCCAACACAGCCTTAAGCACTCCCACTCAGACTGGTATCTATCCCCCTCTAGGCTATCCTTAACACAGTTACATTACTTTCAAACTCCCTACACTTGAACAGCCAGTACATGATAATGCTCAGTTTGCTTATCCTCACTGAAGCCCTGCTCCTCTTCATACAAAATTGCAAGAATCTCAAACCTTGTATCAATTGCAGTGCTACATTCTGGATCCTCAAAATCTACCTCACTTTTATAGTCACAGTTTCATGTCCCAACAACAGATTAAATCTTAAGTACCTAGCATAAGGGGTGTGCCTGGCTGATATTTTTGCATCATCATTGGGCACAGATGAGCTCCTGGAAGATGGCGAATGTAGTGCCCTAATTCAAGAAGGGCTGCAAAGAAAAACCTGGAAACTATAAAGTTAATAATCACACAACACCAGGTTATAGTCCAACAGGTTTATTTGAAAGTACAAGCTTTTGGAGCACTGCTCCTTCGTCAGGTAGCTAGTGGGGCAGGATCACCATTCTAAGTGATTAAAGACCTAACACCAATCTAGGTTTGTTCAACACTGCATCAATTGTATAACACTTTGATCTTTTACTATAAATTCTGTGTCCTATGATCCTACCCCACTAGCTACCTGATGAAGGAGCTTTGAAAGCTTATACTTCCAAATAAACTGTTGGAATGTAACCTGGCATTGTGTGATTTTTAACTTTGTCCACCCCAGTCCAAAACCAGCACCTCCACATCATTATTCCTAATCAAATATTGTCTTTCCAAATGCATGTATATCTCATCTCTAATAATCTTCTCAATTAACTTACCTACCATCCTTAGAGTCTGGCATAAAATGGTCCAGAAACCTATTCAACTAAATTCAAGGTAGTTGTTGATTACCGCCTTCTCGAAGGTGATCAGGGATGGACAATAAAGGCTGGCCTAGCCAACAATATTCATGTGTTTTCAAGAACAATCTGTTGTCTTCATTCTGAGGGTTTGCAGGGTTGGAAGACAAAGTCCAGGGAGGCAAGACATATTGCTGCAGTGCATCTTGTAGATGGTACAAGACACACTGCCATCGGTGACGGAGGAAATGAATGTAGGTGGTGATGGATAGCTTGCCAAATAAAGTGGGCAGCTTTGCACTGATGGAATCAAGTTTCTGGGTGCTGTTGGAGCTGTAGTCATTCAAGTGAGTAACGAGTATACCATCACACTCTTGCTGTTTGTGCCTTGTAGAAGGGGAGTGAGAAAATGAGTCACTCAAGATAGAATTCTCAGCCTTGGACCTGCTCTGAACAGTTGAGGGATTGTAAGGGCCAGATGTGAAAAAGAGAGGAGGAAGGCAAATGTCAGGCTGAAGTGTCAAAGATGGTAGAGACTATGGAATCAACTGAAATGAGAGGGTGGGGTTGGTATTTGCGTGGAATCTGGTTTGAACTAAAAATGGAAAGTGGAAGAAGACAAATTCCAGTTTGCATGACCTGAGGGATAGGGGGAATGCTTTCATGTGAAAGTGGAGAGGATAAAGTGAATTGTTAAAGAAATTTTCAAAATTATCTGTTGAAAATGCAAATTATTCTGTTTTTCCCTCTTATTAAGGAACATTTAACTGTGAAGGTGAAAACTGCTCACAACTATCAGGACACACATAACTTTTATGTAATGACTATGTCACATTAGCTGTACATGAAGGAGACAAAATGAATTGCAGGTACAAAACAATAAAGGTGCCTGAGGAGGCGCGAGTTCCACTTTATTGCAGCCATTGTGGATCACAATAATCCAATATACTGTGAAACACAATATACAATGTCAGTTTTAAAACAATTCTCTGTACACATTTTAGATTTATATTCAATCTCTTCAATGTTTTCACAAGACTACAAAATATTAAACCTTTTATTAATAAATAGAATACTGCAATACGAGTGTGACAATATTTGACAGGACAGAATCTGTAAAGCACTCTCAATGCAGCAGTATCAAAGGCAGGGTTCATGACCCTGAGATTCTTCATGTGCTTCAGAATTACTTGCATGTCCTGATCAAATTATTGAGGGACTTTCTTTTAATTATCTGACTCAGTCTTTGGGACCATCTTCTCATTATGTCTCAACTGAAAGATGGCACTTCCAGGAGTGCAACACTCCCTCAGAACCAGAGTGTCAACCTGGCTCATGGACTCCGGTGCGGGGTGTGACCCTTAAACTTAAGGCTCTGAGGTGAATAAGCTACCCACTGAACCCCACAGCCAGTGAAAGAGTTACAACAATGATTCTTCAGTGCTCTGGCCCATTTATCAAAGGGTTAACAGGATTATAGAAAATACAGCTTGGGAGGCAGAAGTGGAGAGGAGCAAAATATTACAGGAATTAATCATTAAAATGTCCTACAGACCTCAAGCAATGACTGGCCATCAGAAATGCAGACAGCAGGTGGGAAGCAATCTGTGCAGGAAGTTTAAACAGGCAAAATGGCCTTATATTATGTATAAGTCACCCACACTGCCCTTCGAGCCTATCCTTAAGCAAAGATTCCACATCCCATGTCTCTCACTGACAGGGCACTTAAATAAAGAGTGGGAGAATCATTTGGTGTTCCCTATCACAACTCAACATGCACGCAGATCACAAGAGAACACAACCTACTCTCAATGGGAAGCCAGTTTATATTGAAACACTTTAGGCAGCCTGTCATCCCAGAGGGGAATTTAACCTTCTCACGTTCCTATCTCCATCTGCACACAGCAGATACCCTGTTCCCCTAGCGGAGGCTGAAATCACATGATTCCTGGACAATCACAAAATGTACACGGGTTTGCAGTGCAGAGGTACCTCAAGAAGAGCTGTGACCTTGAGGGGGTCAGCGCTATCCCCATCCATCTCAGGGAAATCGGATACCTCAGAGAGTACGAGGGACAGAGCAATACATTTCCAGTACTGCACCTTTTACTTTAGATCTATATTCCACATTTACGTGTCAAGTGACTGCATTAGACACTGATCAATCACATTTGGAGTAGTGTGTGGAGGTCAGATGGCCAGTCACAGGAAAGAGATCACTGGTTTTCAGACACTGACACAGACACTGAGGGGGAAATCTAAAAATGAGGCAAAACTGGAATTTTAGAGCAGATAGAGGAATTTCAGAATTATCAAGTGAATTTGTACAGATGACTCAGGAAGACACACGTTTGATGATTCTGAAAATGGCTAAAGAAAAAGCAGGAATATGAAAAGAAATCGAACCTCAGCTGGTGTCAACACAATGAAAAAGTGGCAACTGACATCTGGAATTAATCAAAACGCCCTTTGAACAACGAAGCCCCCAAAAGCGCCACAGCTTTGTTTAGTGGGCAAAACAAAGAGGGTTTGAGGTGAATCCAAGTGGGACAGGGTTTCAAATCTCTTTTACAATTATTACCCATGATTCCCTATATGTGCTCAAAGCAATGAAGGGGAAGAATAATGAAGATCAGAAACCATGGGCAGAAGGAGGTCCCAACTCAACCAACCAGTCACAACTACAAATAAAAACAACTGGAATTTGTAGAAACTAATGGAAATAACAAGGCTCCCCATTAATTTATTAGGTGAATTTCACAGCCTCACAATCTTCTAAGACTGCTTGTTACTTTTCCAAAATATCTTATATAATCCTACACCTTTTTTGATGCTGAACCATGTACTTACCATGATTCCTCTGTGACAGTCTCCCCCACTGCCCACATCATTCCATACCAGAGCAACTATTGGATACAGTCTCTAACCTCGCCCATCTTCTGTTCTAATGAAAATAGTTCTGATTTTTCAAGTTTTGTCAATTCACCAAACCACACAGCTTCCTAATGAAGCTAATTCACAAATGTCTCAACATCCTTCCTGTAGTGTGGAGCTCAGAAACTGTACACACTTCTCCAATTGTGGTCTCATTAACGTTTGATATTGACTTGCCATTACATTGTTGTCTTCCCTGAACTCCTAAAGTGTGCAGGCGTAATGTCCCCCCGTCTCTGTCCCTATTCAACAGATGAAATGAGGGGGTTCCAGGAGACTGAGAAATAGCAGTGCCACATATCCCTAATATTCAGTGTAATAGCAGACAGAATTATGTCCCCAAATACTGGAACAGTTCTCTGTACTCACTTTCCAATTAGTCTATTCTGTAACAACACAAATACATTGTCAGTCATTTCATTTCTTGATTCTGGTGCATTGTTACTCTAGGATAAGTCCTAACCAATTTTCTTTTGTTATCCAATGAAACACCATATAAATACATTTCATGTGAAATAAGCTGTAAAGTTAACCTCAGTTGTTCAGATTTAAAACTTTTCAGGTCAAATTCCGTCACTGTGGGAGTGTACACCCAGGCAAAAGTATTCAGGTGCACGGGAGGTTGGAAGCAAATGAGGGAGGCTGAGCAAATGTGTGTGCAAGGAAGGTAAGGAAGGTGGGTGAATGAGTTTGCAAGGCAGGGAAGAGAGATGAGCAGAATGAGCATCTGAATGAGAACAACTCAGTGAGAGATCTTGGGAGTGAGTGGGAGTGACAGAACACGGTCAAGACCAAAACGGGCTTGTCTCTAACTGGGTGCTCGAATGCACCACATCTGCATCCACAGGCCAGCCATCCAAATGTTGCACAGTTCATTTGAGTCAGAGGAAGGGAATGGAGAGGAAAGGTCTGTGTTCTCCTATGTTAGCTTCTCATGTTGAATTTGATAATAGCAGGCCTGCAGATCAATACAAAACAATATTAAATTGTTAGTGAAAAGCATTTTACGCATTATTGCAAATACTGCCTTGCCCCTTGTTCCAATGGTTTGCACAGAGCTTGCATGGGTCGCTTCTTAACACAGCTTTCTAGCAGTGCATGAATCCAGGCAGCACACTCAGTGTGACCCAAGTTCTCCCTCTACCAGCAATCCATTCCTGCGTTTCTTCTCAGCAACCTGTCCCCTTCCTCCCAGTGTTCTGTTCCTCCTTCCCTGAGCCCAGCAACCTATTCCCTCTTTCTCTCCCTCCCCTAGCAACATGCTCCCATCCTTCCCTCCCTCTCCCAGTGACAATCCCTCTTTTCCTCCCTCATCCCTAAGTACTATATTTGTCCCATACTAACCTTCAGGGTGGTGAACATGATCCCCTGTTCTCCGTGCTGTACTGAAGGATCCATCAGATCTTCAATCAGATGAACCTCTGAGCCCAAATTCCTGATCCTATGGTAAAAGAATGCAACTTTATGTTAGAAAGCAATTTTTAGCCTTTCCCAAAATGATGCACGAGTGATGTCCAACCAGAAGGGAAGGTTTCAATACCCAAGTTGAACTAGGCAACTAAAGTTTCAGAAGGATATATCATGGCTGGTGAGTCATTTGGAGTTAGTTGTCTGGCTGTGCGTATGGAATTGTCCTGAGGGAGCTGTGGTGAGGGCGTGTGCTTGCACATGTAGAACAGCCGAAGTTTCGGTCTTGATTCAGTGAATAGACAAGCAGGAGGCTGTAACGACACATCAAGCCAGGCAGCATCAGGAGGTGGAGAAGTCAACATTTCAAGTGTAACCCTTTTGAGACTTATCTGCCTCCTGATGCTGTCTGGCTTCCTGTGTTCTTCCAGCCTCCTGCTTATCTACCTTGGGTTCCAGCATCTGCAGTTTTTTTGTCTCTGACCAAGTTTGATTCAGTGAGCAGCAAGCACCTCAATCCCTGAATGAGATGGTTATAAGTTCAAGTCCCATTCCAGATATTCAACCACACAATCCTGGCTGAAGCTATAATGTAGTACCGGGGGCATGCTGCACTGAAGATGGCATCCTACAGATGACCATTGAACCAAGACCCAAGTGTGCTTTTTAGCTGGATGTAAAAGGGATCCTGTGGTATTATTTGAAGAGGAAGAGGGGTGTTTTTCCTGGTGCCCTGGCCAATATTTATCCCTTGCACAACATTACAAAAACAGATTCCTGATCAATATCACAATGATATTTGTGGGAGTTTACCACGAATAAATTGGCCTCTGCATTTATTACATAACAACAGTGATTTCATTTCAGAAGTACTTTATTGGCATTTGAGTACTTTGAGATATCCTGAGATTGCCAAAGGTGCAACAAGAATGCAAGTCTTTCTTTTGCTCAGTGTTGAAAGGGTGACTGACTGCTAGAGTGGCCAAGGGGTACAAAGTACATCAGTCGGGCTTTCTGCAGTTAATCACTGCTGTGTGACGGTGTCAGGTAAGGAAGAGTTTGAAGAACTGGGAGGATGCCTGCTCAATGGATGTGGGTCCTGCCAGAGGCTTGTGAACAGGATCGTACAACGTAGTGATGTCCCACTGTCCTGCCCATATTTACACCCAGGGCACACAAGGTTTGAGCAGTTGGGTAGGGATGGGACAGTTTCTTGAAGAATAGTGCTGCCATTTTTACATCGAGGAGAGGAAATGAGTACAATCTCCACCAGCCTAAGCACTTCTCACACTCCTCCCAGACCAAGTGCACATACCTGATAAAGATCAAGAATTTATTGGGTGGGAATTAGGGTGGGGGCGAACACAAACCAATCACTTTCCAGGGATTCGAGGACAAGTCGGTAAAAACAGCTGAACAAACCTAGTTTTTTTTTCCTACCCCAGCTCAGAATCGCACAGCAGCACTTTACATGAAGGGAGACACCAGAAGCTCCTGTACTGTCATTGGGTACAAAATAGTGTGGGATATAGTGTTGTGTTGTACCATCAATCATTTGATATTTTGCAAGGAGGCTTGGTCTTCGAGTTGACAACTAACTGCAGACAAAACAGATTTCTGAGAGATGAGAGAAGACTACGATGTGGGTGTAAGTGTGATTTGTACAGAAAGGGGCTACTTAGAGTATTGAAAAGCACTCTGACCTTGCTCGAAGCACCACGTACAGGAAGACAGGGAAGAGATCATCCATGGACCAAAGAAAGTCTTCTTGCAGCATTGTCAGGACCTCCTGTGTGATCTCCTCAAAGGTCTGCTGGATAACATTCAGCTTGTCAGCTGGTGTGAAGGTTGTGCTGTTGGGAGAAAAGACAGTTTTTCATAACCAGGAGGTCCTGGGAATGTAACTCTGCCATGATTCATGACATTTTGCAATGGAAACCAGTCCAGAAGGAGACCACGTTGGTACATGACCGGAGGAAGCCTCTTGGCCCATTTTAGCTCACAACTCGCTTCCTAAAAGAAACATTTGAAATTCCACAACCCCCTCTCCAATTCAACAAATATTTTAAATTGTCTAGCTATGACCTTCCTGTCAGTGGAAATCATTTCTCTACATTTTTCTCACATTGAAGATCTCGACTAAAACTCCTACTTACTGCATCAAGGAGAGCAATCTCTGCTTCTCTAATCTCTCCATGTAACTGAACTCTTTCAACCTTGGTTCCATTCTAATATAATGCCAGTCTTTCACAAAGCCTCAAACTTTGCTGTTTAACTGTTTCATGACGATAGTGTAATGATGATACCACAGGGTTAGTAACCAAAAGACCGAGCTATTGCTCGGAGGACATAATGTTATGATCTCGGCTGATAAGACCAGAGAAGCCATATTAAAGACCGAAACCTGACTGATTGTGAACCATGGTGCCCAAAGTGCAAAATCAGAAGTGCTCACATGAGGCTGTCAATGTGGCTTTAAGAGAACATGGATTTTTTTTTTTTACATAGAAGAAAAAAGGTCTCTCTCTTGCTCTATGAATTTGAGTTACTTTGAATTAGTCCTCTGGCTGTGTATGTGTTGAACTGTACTGAGGAAGTTGTGGTGGGGTCATGTGCACACACGTGGAACAGTCAAAATTTCAGCCTCAACTCAATGAGTAGTAACCTCCGAACAAATAAAAAACACTTAATTTTCTGCCTTCATAACACATCTAACCTTGTTAACTGTACATTCAGATTCAGGCAGCAGATACTGACACAAGAGCTAAAGATTACACGTTACTTAAACTCCCACTGTTACTTAACACAGTTTTCTCATCCGGTGAGGTGATAAGTTAGTTGACACAGCTAGACTTTAAGAGATGTTAGACACAGTGAACTGCATTTAATCTACTGAAGTCCATCAGTCTTGTGCCTCTTTATACAACAACTCACAAACCCTCGGGATATTTGGGCAGCGAAGTATGCACTTGATTTACCTGATCTGCTGTAAACTTTCAATAGCAGAAGCGTAGCAAACATCCTTTGTGATGGATTGTACCTGGGAAGGATGAACCAGACATCATTACAAGGAAAAGGGAGAAACTCTGCCAGCTGTATAAATCTCAGAGAATGGTTAGATGGGAGGAAAGACTGGTTGGTGAAGGTCACTTGGCATAGCTAACATCCTCTCTATGCTCAACTACTGGGTCAGTGCAGAGTATCTTCCCACACCTCATGCTACAACTAGTCAATGCTCTGGTCAAATAGCTTTTGCTGAAGACTGGACATAGAGGAGTCAAGGCTGGAGTGAAGGGCATGGTGGGCACAAGCTTTGGTGATTGTATCAGGATTAATAGCAAATTCACAGCTGGGAAGCAAATGGATTGGAGACTTACAAGGGATAAGATGTCAGAACTGGGAAAGTGACAGTTTCACATTCCTTTCACAGACTGACCCTGTGAGCTAACATCGCTAAACTGCATGTTAATCAGGTCTGTCGTGCTATCTTTCCCAGAGGGTCCGGTTGTGAAAGATCCATATTAATGAGTTCAATCTCCTTCTGGCTAACATTCAAAAGAAAGATTACACTCTCTAGGTTCAGATTTCTGGTATAGAATTAAAGTTTTATTTCCAATGTGAATTCAACCTCCTCTTTTACATTTAGCTGTGACTGAACATCAGGGAGCAGGTTACCTGTAGAATCTGACTGAAGATCTGACTGTTGTCTCCAAAGAAAGAATCTAATTTTGACTACAACTGGCAATGCACAGACTGGAGTCAACAAAAGAATCCGTTACATTGGACTGAAAGGCATTTGCAGACAGAATCTGTGTTTGTACAGTCATAGAGATCAACAGCACAGAAAAAAGCCCTTCAGCCCATCACACCCATGCCTGTCAAAAACCACTACTTAACTATTCTAATCTCAGCTAGCCAGCACTTGGCCCATAGCCACGTATGCTTGTCATTGCAAGTACACATCTCAAATATTTCTTAAATATTATGAGTGTTTTTGACTGCAGCTTAAAGTCAATGAGTTTCAGATTCCCACCACCCTCTGAATCCAATTTTTTTCCTTCCATCTCCTCTAACCCTTCAGCCCCTTACCTTAAAGGTATGTCCCATTCACTGATCCCTCCATCTAGGGAGAAGTTTCTTCTTGTCTACCCTGCCTATACCCCACATAATTTTGCAACTTAGTTATGTCCACCCTGTCAACTTCCTCTACTCCAAAGAAGAGGCATGGTGGCTCAGTGGCTAGCACTGCTGCCTCACAGCACTATGGTCCCAGATTCGATTCTCGCCTTGGGTGACTGTGTGAAGTTTGCACATTCTCCCTGTGTCTGCATGGGTTTCCTCCGGGTGCTCTGGTTTCCTTCCACAGTCCAAAGATGTGCAGGTCAGGTGGATTGGCCATGCTAAATTGTCCATAGCGTTAGGTGCATTAGTCAGAGGGAAATGGGTCTGGGTGGGTTATTCTTCGGAGGGTCGGTCTGGACTTGTTGGGCCGAACAGCCTGTTTCCACACTGTAGGGAATCGAATCTAATCAAGACAACCCCAGTCTGTCTAATCCCTCTTCATAACTGAAATGCTCCAGTCCAGAACATATCCAGGAAAATCTCCTCTACACCCTTTCCAATGCAATCATATCCCTCCAAAAAATGCACCTATACCACTTTCAAGTTGTAAAATAGAACAGGTCGTTGATGTCTACCATATAGTATTTCAGTAGAATACACCTACAGATGGAAGGTTATTTGAGCCTGGGGGGATCACTGTTGAATAGATCAACAAAGGGTGTCA
This sequence comes from Chiloscyllium plagiosum, assembly GCF_004010195.1. Lineage (NCBI taxonomy): Eukaryota > Metazoa > Chordata > Chondrichthyes > Orectolobiformes > Hemiscylliidae > Chiloscyllium > Chiloscyllium plagiosum. The sequence continues at coordinate 18,646,043 of NC_057716.1, read as the reverse complement.
AGGTTTGATTCTTGGAATTCAGTTTGCCGATGTCAGTGTAGTTCTTTCACTAGTTACAGGAGGCCTCCCTAACCAAGAATGGGGAATGGAGAACGGCAGTCAGACAGTCTGTCACTCATGTCTGCATTTCTGTGAAGCTCACTTTGACACGTTATTGTAAACCTCATTATTAAATCACTGCCCGAGAGGGTAGAGGAGACCAATAAAACGAGGAAAAAGGGGAAGGGGAAAGGGAGAAGATAATAAAAGTGGAAGGGAGAATTGAGCAATAATATGAAGAAATGTAGTGTCTATACCTCCATCTTCTCTCCAAGTAGACAGACAGTGACAGGCCAAAACTTCCTGAAAATTAAAACCAGAAGAAAACTGGTTAAAACTCACTAGATGTGGTAAAGCATCATCAATGCAAGGTAAACCATAGTAGACCACATGACTATAAACATGAACAGCATATTTGCACACTTGAGCCAGTGATAATTCAAGGAAGAGACTATTACAATCCAGTCCTCTGTCAGTCAGCATACACTAGCCACTGTCAAAAGAGTGTGGGTCTGGAAAAGCACAGTAGGTCAGGGAAGTCGATGTTTTGGGCATAAGCCCTTCATCAGGAATGGGTTAAGCCTGAAACATTGACTCTCCTGCTCCTCCGATGTTGCCTGACCAGCTGTGCTTTTCCAGTGCCACACTTTTTTGACTCTGATTTCCAATATCTGCAGTCCTCACTTTCTCCATACATTGGTCACTAGACACAGCATCCTTCAACTCGGAGGTATTATGGTGTAAATCCTTAAAAAGGACACAGCTAGGTAAATACAGGGCAGGGTTCTCTCTATAATATACAACTGAACACTCCCAGGGCAGTGACAGAACTAGTTACTTCTTCAGAAAAAAGATGATTTTCTTTCACTCCATTGCCTTTTGAGATGGCTGATAGTCCAATGCATGATCTGCAGATTCTGCCACATGTGGGGTAGGCAGGTGCTGTTTGGAGGATCAGGTGCAGGTGGTTTTTGGAGGTTCCTGTACTCTGTCTAATGCCTCAACTCCAATCCTGCACATTATCAAAACTATCTTTCCATGTCTTCAATGTTTTCTTAAATGACTTCACCAGTTTGTCACAAGCCAAGGACTCCCAAGAATTGGTAGGGATACTTTGAGAGTATTGCTCAAGCACTTCCATGGTCCTCATAACAGTCACCTTTCGTGACTGAATTCCCAGTACAGCAGCTGTTTCAGGTGGGTGATGTCCGACACATGAATAACGTGGAGCTGGTTTGAAGTGATGAACACCTCCACACTGACCACGCTGGTTTGGGAAAAGGACAATGGACTGCTATTCTTGCCGCTCGATTTGAAGGATCTCAAGAAAGCATCACTAGTGGTACTCCTTCAGAACCTTCAGGTCTCCATGGTAAGTTATACAAATCTCTGAAGTATCCAGGAGCACTGATGTCCAGTAAGCCATGACCTTAGGCTTAGGTTTGATACAGAGTGAAGCTCCCTCTCTGCTGTCCTCATCAAACATGCTCAGAGTTGTACAGTTTGGCATCAATTCTAACCTGATTTCTCTAACCCATTATGGACTTGTTTGAAATTATACAAGTCATATGCTAGTCTTGGCAAGAGGAATTTGGAATCCCTGATGCTATGACTTCGGACACAGTAGGAGAAACAATTAGCCAAGGCAAGGTTCAAAACAATGAGGACAAGGTGAGGCCCATGCACCACAGACTCACTTACTGCACTGGCATTCAGCATCTCACAGAAGATTCAGGTTTGGCACACTGGCTAGTCACAATCAGCTATGCATTCCGTCCCGTCACACTGCGCCAAACACCTTTGTCATCTTTAACAGTGGCTTAGAGTTCCTTTAAAACAACACTCACTTCTGTACTCCCAGGAAACCAAGTAGGGACAGATCTGGTTGCTTGTTGAGTCGGAGCACACACTCCCAGTAAACATCTTCCTCCCTCTCATTGTCCAGAGCGTAGAGTGTAAAGAGAGGTGGATAGAGCCGGGGTAACAGGACTGGAAGGAGCAAGCCACAGCTCGTAACCACTGGGACCCTACTGGAACAAAGAACGAGGTTAACCTTCACACATTCAGCATCTCCAAACCAACCCGATTCTAATGTATTGAAGTGATGATAATGGGAAAAGACAGGGGACCAACAGCATAAGCCCAATCCAGCAAGACCTTGACAGCCCTGCTACTGATGCTGCCTTGCAACTGAGAGCTGATGGATAAACTGGGAGGGTATGCGAAATGCTTCAGGGTCACCCACTCCCTCTCTCCTTGGAGTGAGAAGAATTAAGTTTCCACTTGGCACTGTGCCAGGGATGCAACCAGCAAGCAGAACTATTGGTGGAATAGAAAGATGCCCGGTCTTTGCCCAGGTGTACTGCACCACTCAACACAGTATCAGTATAAAAAAAGGTAAAGTTGTTCAGATAGCCAGGGGCAAATCTCAGGTCATTAGGAGAACCATGCTGTTCATTGTACCCACGTGGTACTTTCCCCGTGATTGGGCATCTCTGCATTGGTTTTTAGGATAATCGATTTCCAACATCACGATGGACTCAGTCCTAGCTTTTCAGCCAAGACTAAAACAGGCACAGCCCAATCCCACTCATGGCTGGTTGAGCAAGTAGCAATCTTTTACCCTTGGCTAAGTAAATCCCCTTCCTCGCTGTCAACCTCTTCATCATCGTGTGCTCCTGGGGTTAGACTGTCTCCATCTGGGAGGAATGGGAAGAGAAATCTGAAAGAAAACAGAGGGCCAAATCAAGTTTGCAGCTTCAAGTGGCACTCATCCACCACTTCAGCAATGGTTAAACTAATTGCTGACAGTCGTCCTGGCTCTCAGCTCTCATTACCTGACCAGTTGGAAGATGCGAGTTAGGTAAGATTTGATTTCGTTGACAGCTTGCTGCAGTAATCGGCGATTTGCACCCACTCCCACGTAGGTCATCCTGTACACTGCCACCAGTGTCTCCAGCAGTTTCCCCAGTGGGTGTAGAGGGGTGTCACATGCCTGTCCAAGGTGTGAAGAATAGGCCACAGGTCAGTCACAAGCAACCTATATTTTGTTTTATAACATTTAAATAATGACGCAACACCTGGACATGATCCTGTATCTTGCAGAGGGCATGTCAATGGGTATGAATAAGTTCTGTAGTTTGCGAGCGACACACAAAAGATTTTAAATGTGATTTCACAAATGTACAACACTTTCTGAACAGTCCTGTGCAGGCTAGGACTTACATTAAAAACAAACTTAAAATTATTCGTAGGGATTGCAATGCGATTCCTTTCACTTGTTTGAAGGTCTATATAATTCATACACAGGGACTTGTGCATGGGAAAGGAACATGCCCAGGCAATATCATTAAGGATAGTTGTCCCTACTGCACGGTCCACATCAATGCCTCAACCGGAGTTCACTCGCCAACTAATTAGCACCTTTTTTCAAATGGTTTGTACATACTCTTTGAAAATTGACATTCCTGCATCTGTTCTGAGTGCAAAACAAAAAGCTTCAACTGCATCTCTCTTTTTCCAGCAATACAGGTTCTGTATCGCCAAGTGACTACTTAAATAAAGGGCAGGGGTTAGCTTCTAGTTTGTAAGACTTACATCGGAAAGCAAACAGTAATACACTGAGCTCTGCAGGAGACAAAGTGGAGAGATGCATCTGTTTCCCACACAGCTACTTAGATTATATGTATCCTAGAACCACACAACATCAAGACGGATGATCAGGACTCAAATACCTTTATTAAATATTTCCGGATGGTCTCGTATTTATCCATCGTGATGGGGCCAACAATCTGAGGGATAACTTCCAAACTCTCCAACGTTTGTGTGTGGGATCGACTCCTGAAATCGGGGCTGAGTCAAAAAAGAAAGAAACTCAGTTGGAAAGCTCTCCACTGGTGGGTCAGATGTTGAGAACAAACACAATCAAGAGGTTGGAGAAAAACTGTTTGACCTTGGCAAAGTGCAGTTAATATCAATCCCTGGCAGGTCTGTGGTATCAAGAACCAATCACATGAGGAGGATGAGGAAGAGGAAGAGGATGACAACAATAACAACAACTACTTGCATTTAGTGTCTTCAATGTAGTAAATCATTCCAAGGCACTTTATAGAAGGGTTACTATGCAATATTTGATGGTGGGCTGCAAAAGGAGACATTAGGGTGGATGGCCACAGGATCGATTAAAGTACAGTAGTAAGTTGAGGAGTGTATGAAAGGTGAATAAAAAAGGAGATAGAATTGGAGATTCAGAGAAAAAAAATTCCATAGTTTAGCACCTGTGCAGCTGAAGACATGGCCACCAATGCTGGAGTGATAAAAATCGGTGATTCTCAAGAGGCCAGAGTTAGAGGAGCAGTGATGTTTTGAAGAGTGGTAGGACTGGAGGAGATTATAGAGATAGGGAGGGGCAAGGTTTTGATGGGATTTCTATGTATAAAGTGAGAACTTCAAAATCAATGCATTGCTTAACTGGAAATGTAGTCACATGTAGGCCAGACCAGCAAAGGGTAGGTTCCATTTCACAACGGAGATTAGTGAACTAGTGAGGCTTTATAATAATTCAGCAGTTTACATGACTAACTTTCCTTGCTGCCATCTTATCAGTTAACAGAATTACGAAACTCTACAATGGAAGGATTTGAATTCTCGATCTTTGGGTTCTCACATATGATGACAGCCACGAAGCTCAGATGAATGGACTTGCATTTACACAGCAGCCATCATGAGCTTGGACTGCATCAAAGCATTTAACAATCTTGAAATACTGTGGAGATATGGTCATGGTTAAAACATTCGAAATATGAGCAAGAAAGAAAATGCTTGGTGTGAGAATGGAAATGGGAGGAATGGAGGTAAAGAGGAAAGAGCAAAAGAGGAAAGAAACAAAGACAAATAAAAGAGAAAGAAGGGGGGAAAAGAGAAAGAGAGGAGAAAGAGAGAGAGAGAGAGAGAGCGAGCGCGAGAGAGAAGAATGAGAGAGAGGAAGAAAACAGAAGCACACAGGATGTAGCCATGAATATTACTGCTAATCAGATGATGCTCTCGTGCACCTTAACCAGGAGACAATGGTGGTATGCCATACTTTCCTGGTCAAATCCATCCCCTCCTTCCTTCACCTGTTGATCATCATCTGGTTCCTGTACCATTTCATTTTGCATGTGGTCATAAAATGTTAACTTGGAATATTCAGGGATCAATCAGAAGGAATCTCTCTGATCTGGAAACGTAAATCAGATAAAATGACCGAGCCAAGTATGGACAAAACTGCAGAACCTTTTTGAATAAAGGAAAAGGTGACGAGAAGGGGCAGAGACTCTCCAGACTGCACTAGACTGTACAGTTTAAGGACAATGGGAAGGCTATTTGGGTTTCCAAATTGGAGATGTAATGGTGGAGGGTGGAAATAAACTTTGTCTAACAAAGTAGTAAAATAACAAACTTGGATCTATACCGGAAGGAGGACTTGGATATATATTTGGCCTTTCAAGCCTGCTTCGCTCTCCTTCCTGACCACAGGGCACATCAAATGTAATTCACTGGAAGTGGAATATTTTGAAGTGTGGTTATCCACCACTGTAATGTCAGATTTAACATCAGGGAACTGTTTTTCTAATAAGGGAAGACTGAAGAAGATATTCAAAATCAAGTGGCATTTGGACAGAATAAATAGGATGAAACTGTTCCTATTTTGGAAAGGATCAAGAACCTGGCGGACAGTTTTAAGGCAAGAGAAGTAATGGCAATGTAAGGAGAAACCTTTCACTCAGTGAGTGGTCAGGATCAGGAATGCACTGCCCATAGTGTCTAGGGATGTGAAGACGAGTGAATTAGCCATTTGAAATGCATGGTTACAGGGATAAGGTGAGGGAGTTGGGTCTGGATGGGATGTTCTTCAGCGGATCGCTGTAGACTTGATGGAGCGGTTGGCCTACTTCCACACAATGGGAATTTTATGGATTGAAGAAAGAATTGAAGTATTATTGAAAAATAAAGAACATCTAGGATATAGGGAGATGATGTGGAATGGCAGATAAGTGAACTGTTCATCTAGACAGCAGCACAGACATATGGACTGAATGGCCATTTTCTGTTGTGTAAATGATTCTTAGTCTTTGAAAGTCTTGGGTTAAAATAACTCTTCAAGGCTGCACTGAACTGTCAGCCTGAATGAGGCATGAGCCTACAAACAGTTGCTGCAGGTGAGAAAGATACTTCCTGAGGCTAGTAGGATGGATTGGAACAATGACACAATGGATTTTACCAAAAATTAACTAGCTAGATAAAAAGGAAAAAGGGCAGGACTAAGCACTGGGGAGGAGGCGTAAGTACCAACAGAAGCTGCACATTTCTCCAAAGACCTTAGTGGCAGGAACAGCAATGCCATGCCCTCATTTAATAGCATTTGGTGAGGTGGGATGGTGAAGGGTGGTGGTGGTGGAGTGATGGTTCTGCTCTGGCTTTGAATGCTAACCATGCTGTAACAAGTGTCCATCAGATCCAAAGGTTGGGACAATTCTACTGACCTACCGGCTGACTGACACTCACCTGTCCTTGTGCTGCCGTCTGCTTGTGGTGAGACAAACTGCAATGTTATCCCAAGCCTTCAGGACATCACCCTGCCCAGCAGCTTCACAGCCAAGCTGACTCCAACACTCATCAAACACGGCCTTCCATTTCTCATCAGGGTGCACTGCAAGTTTACCCAACTTCCTGTGAACACATTAAAATGTACAGTGACTCTGAAAATCAGAACTGGGACCAACTGTGAGACTGCCAGGAGCAGCAATCAACAGGGAAATTTGCTGTTCACTACACTCGGTCTTGCTCACGCACTCCAGATGTTTATGAAACTATGAAAGCTTAACATCTAAAAGTCAGAAGGAGACACAATTATATGGCTTTTATAAACAGAGGAGGAAATTCCCAGGTTTAAACACTGATCTGTGTCAAGCCTGTGCATCTCTGTCAGGGCAGTGATGCCTCAATGACTTCAATGTCCCACTTGCAAAGAAGGGACACAACTTGGTTCTCTAATGTTGAGTTCTCTCTGCAAGTATCAAGCACATCAGATAACTGAATCCAGCTCTGCTTAGTGCTTCATACTGCCAAACACCACTTTCTTCCCTCTTTTCATGAGAGGAGAGCTTCTTCAGCAAGTGGCACATGCACACATCGCTACAGTCAACCAAAACGTGTACATTCTGCTTGGAGTGGGGAGAAAATGAATCAATGGAAAAGATGAACGAAATGGAGTTTATAGTGCAGTGCAACAGAAACCTCATTGCGCTGCAACTAAGTGCAATCCTTACCCAAGGGTTGGATGTATTTGTCATAGAAAGAACCCAACAAAGGTTCACCAGACTGATTGGTGGGGCTGTCATGTGAGGAGAAACAGAAAAAAAAACTGGGCTTGTATTCTTAGGTCCAGAAGAATGATGAAGAACTCTCTCAAGCAAATATACAAAGACTTGGAAATGTAGATGTAGGTGGGATGTTTACTGGGCGACAGTTGGTGGGTGTGGGGAGATCTAGAAATTGTGAAATTAGTCTCAGAATTTGGGAAGAGAAACCTTTTCTCTCAGAGTGGAGAATCTTTATAGCTATCGACTGCAGGTATTGTGGCAATTCCTATCATCAAAGGACATTTAGTGACCATATTTTGCAATGTTAAAATTAACAGGAAAATGGGAATGGTGCAGATAAAATGACCTTGAAGTCGAAGATCAGCCATGATCTAGATGAATAGTAGAGCAGCTGAGGGGCTGAATGGCCTATGTCTGCTTCTATTTCATATGTTCTGAAATATAGTCACAATTGCCAGCCACTAAACAAGACTTCTACTGTAAAACTGCTCACTCATTAAAAACTGTGCATGTATTACAGATCTGTTCTAGTATTTCTCAGATAGATATAATTGACAGACAGTCTGCAGAGAGAGCTGTTGTTTGGATGAGACACAACTTTGATCAAGACCAATACAACTTACAGCACACGCGATTTCTCACTGTCGGACTCATATAAGTTAGGTTTGAAGTATGTCCCCGCAACTTTAATCCCTGCACCCCACTCTCCATTGAAAGTTCCTTCAAAGTAGTCACCATTTTGCATGGTCAGGATTCCCTGCAGATACAAAGACCTGGATAAGTCATATTTATTTGCAATGATTCAGAATTGCAGAAATGAAGCACAGCATCCTCAGTGGTATTATGGTGTCTCAGAGCTCATGTAAAACCTCCAACTACATGCCCAAAAATGTTCATTCACCTCCGATACCATCAGATCTTGGTGCTTAAAGATAGAATTTAAACACCAATGACACAGTAACCCCGGAAACAGGGCTGTGCAGAACCCCTCAATTTATATCACTAAAACAGATGATCTGGTCATTATACATGCTGTTTGTGGGAGATTGCTGTGCACAGATTAGCACAAACATTTCCTTTAAAATTACGTTTTACAGGCGCTACATTGGCTGAAAAATGTTTTGGGGTGACCAGAGGCTGTGAAAGATTCTATATTAATGCAAGTCTTTCCTTTCCCTGTTACTGTCCCCTTTCCACTCAGTCGAGTATACCTGCATTCCACCAAAGGAACCTGCCACGATTGGCCACAAAACGTACTCGATCAGAACTGGGAAAGGTAAGTTTCCATCATTCAAAGAGGACACTGTTGGCCTGTACCTAAATATGTTCTGTATACCTGCCTTGAGCCCGGATCCAGGCCCATGGCTGAGCTAGAAGCAGGAGCTGTTCCAAAGACCACCTAGCTTTACTGAGACAAGACTGTAAGATTGTTTGATTTTTCTGGCTTCATGTTTTCTTTTGATTTATTTTCTGTGTTTGAAGATGGTACCAAGAGTGGCAACACTAAACAAGATTTTTCACTATTTGTAATAAATACACGTGACAATAAATCAAATTAATATATGCCTTCATACTCTTGGATAGTAAAAGTAAATCCATCTTATTTTATACATTGTTAATGCAGTTAGTATCTACTGGATAAAAGCAAATTACTGCGGATGCTGGAATCTGAAACCAAAAGAGAAATGTTGGAAAATCTCAGCAGGTCGGGCAGCATCTGTAAGGAGAGAAAAGAGCTGGCAAGCCACAGGAAGGTCCGGGACCTGATTGCGTACAGACAAAACGCCGACTGGGTGATCGCTTTGTTGAGCGCCTTCGGTCTGTACGCAATCGGGTCTCGGACCTTCCCGTGGCTTGCCACTTCAACACACAATCCTGCTCCCAAGCCCACATGTCTGTCCTTGGCCTGCTGCAATGTTCCAGTGAAGGTCAATGCAAATTGGAGGAACAGCATCTCATCTTCCGACTAGGCACGTTACAGCCTGCCGGTCTCAACATTGAATTCAACAACTTCAGATGATTATCCCATCTCGATCCCTTGGTTTTCATTCTGTTCCGTAATTTTATTTCATTTATTTTATTGCCTTTTTAAATATTTTTTTCACGGTTCTATACCTCTTATTTCTTGATCGTCTCTTTCTCTCGCTCCCCTCTCTCATCACCTTTTTTCTCTCCTCTTCCCCCTTTGCTACCCTTCTCCCCTGTTTTCCATTTTGCCTCTGCTTCACCCATCCCCCACATATCTTGTCACATAGCACTGGCTTCAGCCTTGGTCATTCACAGCTCCTAATCTCCCTATAATCTCTCTATATGCACTGTCAGTATCACCTCTTTATTGCTACCTTTGCTTCTGGAGCCATGACTCACCTTCTCTCAGCCGAGTATAAATACCTCCCTATTTTTCCCCTTTTTTTAGCTACGACAAAGGGTCAGTTAGACTTGAAACGTCAGCTCTTTTCTCTCCTTACAGATGCTGCCAGACCTGCTGAGATTTTCTAGCATTTTCTCTTTTGGTTTTAGTATCTACTGCTTTGGCTTTAAGGTATGTTCCCTTGTCCTGGAATCTAGCGCACATACTGACATTAGCCTTTTTGATTTTGCTTTGGACTTGACCTCTACAGTTTACTGATCAACAGACATGGATTTCAACATCTCCTTGGACCTGCACTGTTGATAACTTTTCATCAGTAGAAACGATCCACACAAGCCTTTTTTTGGGTGAATGGTGGATTAGCTGTGTTGAAATCTGCTCCGAGTTTTGTTTAATAACTTAATCCACTGATGACTTGTAAATTTATGCTTATTAAAGCCTCAGTACAGATGCCTCCAAAAAGTAAAGATTATGGGCTAAATATTACATTACTATCTTCCTTCCATTTGGTGCAATATCAATTGGAAAGAACAACTAGTGTAATGCTTAGCTCATTATCCTTGCTCTTTGTCTTCTACTGCTTGAACAATCTCCGAGCCATGAAAATAATGCAAGATCATAGAGATGAACAGCATGGAAACACACTCTTCGGTCCAACTCCTTCACACTGACTCGATATCCTAAATTAATCTCATTTGCCAGCATTTGGCCCATATCCCTCTAAACCCTTCCTATTCATGTACCCATACAGATGCCTTTTAAATGTGGTAATTACCAGCCTCCGACACCACCTCTGGCAGCTTGTTCAATACACTCAACACTCTGTGAAAAAGTTGCCCTTCAGGTCCCTTCTAAATCTCTCCCTTCTCACATTAAACCTATATCCTGTAGTTCTGGACTCCCCTGCCCTTGGGAAAAGACCTTGGCTGTTCACAGTATCCTTGCCCCCTCATGATTTTATCAACTTCTGTAAGGTGACCCCTCAACCTCCGATACTCCAGGGAAAATAGCCGCTGGTTATTCAGTCTCTCCCTTCAGCTCAACCCCTCCAACCCTGGCAACATCGTTGATAGAGGTTTATTGGAAGATTGCTGTTCAACAGCTCGAGCTGTTTAAATCTGGATCAACATTTTCATTTAAAGCAACAACAAAGAATTGTGGGTGCTGGAAATCTGAAACAACACCAGAGAATTGCTGGAGAAACGCAGTCGGTATGGTAGCATCTGTGGAGGGAAAGCAGAGTCAACATTTCAGGTCCAGTGACCTTCTTAAGAGTTTTGTCAGCAATGTCTGTTGTTGTTTCAATTTTCTCATCAATTTACCTTTCCATTTAAGATCCAGTCATCTGAGAACTCTCCTTCAAAGCTGGTGTCATCCTCGGAAAGCAGGATACCAGAGCCCTGGACAAATGAACCAGACTCTTGATTACTGCTCAGAATATGTTGGTTGGGATCCCCTCCATCACAGGGACCCAGAACCCAACTTTTATACCATTTCATATTTATGTCAAGAACTTCACATAATAAGCATACACTCCTATTTCAACAGTCAGTCTCGTTAAAAAAGAAAGACATTGTGTCAAAGTTCGTTGTCTTGTGCATATCAGCACAACTTCAACAACCCTGGATCATATCACAGCCAATCCGTTTGGCTGTTCGTGACAGGCAGAGTATTGACCAGACTCAAATTCTTGCAATTCAGATGTCATGACTAATGTTAAACATGATTGTGATTGGACAGTGCTTGCTGAATAATCCCAAGTATGCGAAGAATTGTTCCTGTTAGGGTGAAAGGCAGGGCTGGTACGTATAGGGAATGCTGGATGACTAGAGAAACTGAGGTTTTGGTCAAGAAAAATAAGGAAGCATATGTCAGGTATAGACAGTAGAGATCGAGTGAATCCGTATAAGAGCATAGAGGCAGTACGAGTATACTTAACAAAGAAAATCAGAACGGCAACAAGGGGACATGACATAGCTTTGGCAAATAGGGTTAAGGAAAATCCAAAGGGATTTCATAAATACATTAAGGACAAAAGTGTAACGAGGGAGAGAATAGGGCCCTCAAAGATCAACAAAGCAGCCAATGTGTGGAACTGTGGGAGATACTAAATGAGTATTTTGTATCAGTGTTTACTGAGAAGGACATGGAAGATATAGAATGTGGGGAAATAGATTGCGACACCTTGAAAAATGTCCACATTATAGAGGTGGTGTTGCTTAAAATGCATAATGGTGGATATATCCCAGGACCTAATCAGGTGTGCCCTAGAACTGTGACAAGCTAGGAAAGTAATTGCTGGGACCTTTGCCGAGATATTTGTATCATTATTAGCCACAGGTGAGGTGCTGGAAGACTGGAGATTGGCTAACGTGGTGCCACTACTGAAAAATGGTGGTAAGGAAAAGTCAGGGAACTATAGACCAGTGAGCTTGACATCAGTGGTGAGCCAGCTGTTGGAGAGAATCCTGAGGGACAGGATTTGTATATATTTGGAAAGGTAAGGACTGATTAGGGACAGTCAACATGGCTTTGTGCATGGGAAATCATGTCTCACAAACTTAGTCATAGAGATGTACAGCACGGAAACAGACCCTTTGGTCCAACTCCACTGGGGTTCGCAACCCTCAAAAAGTGGCAATGAGAGATTGCTGGGAGCCCCATACATCATATGTTACATATGCTACATCATATATAGTCTGCACTGAGATTAATGATTCACAAATGAGAGTTTCTTTGAGTTGCAGGTATTCGATTAAAGGTTAGAAAAAGTCAAACATACGGCCAGTTCCAGAAACTGATGTGGATTTCATCTCAAGCAGGGACAGTTTGCTCATTAAGAGTATATAAATTTGCATCTACCCAAATGACCTGAACAAAGACTCACCATCATTTTATTGTTGCTGAACGCACCCTCGTAGTACAGGCCAAACTGAGTGACCACAACTCCATTGCCATGGCGGATATCATCCAACCACATGCCCATGTACTTCTCACCTCTGAAACAAGGAGGACAGCTGCATTTGTAAGTGGAAAGCACAGACTTCATTTAACAACCAGGGTTCTAATTGGATGTAATCAGGCAATTTCCCAAAAAGAAACAATTAACATAGAAGGCAAAAACGTACAGCTTTACAGTATTTAAAATACTGTGTTCAGATCTGTCAGTACTTGTGGAAGATAGGTAGGTTCACATTTGGGTTAGGACGTTTTAACGGATCTAGAGTGAACAAAAGAAAAAAGAGAGGTGACAGGGATAGAGGATGAGAGTGTGAGGGAGAGAGAATGAAGTAAAGAGAGAAAGAAAAAGTGGAAGCAGACACAGGTATGACTCATTGGACAGTGCTAAACAAACCCAACAACACTGCAGAAACATCTTCTGTGAGAAAGAGAGCGAACATCAAGAACTGTGCTGACTTGTCACTCTACGGATATAGCTGCTTAATCCCAGGATCTTAATGTAGCAGTAACTCAAAATTAACCTTTAAATCAATGTCCAATTGCTTTTTGAAAATTACAGCGAAATTTGATTCCCCCACATAAATGGTACATTCCAGATGATAACAATCAGCACTCTCTCAATTCTATAACTACTGAAACCTATCAGTAAGAGCTTCTTTCTATATAATTAGTTCAAATATGGACCATAACCTTTGGTTATACTCTGACCCTTGCAAAATGTCCTTCACCACCTCAGTGATATCCTTTACCCTGACACCGTGGGTGGCACGGTGGCACAGTGGTTAGCACTGCTGCCTCACAGCACCTGAGACCCGGGTTCAATTCCCGCCTCAGGCGACTGACTGTGTGGAGTTTGCACGTTCTCCCCGTGTCTGCGTGGGTTTCCTCCGGGTGCTCCGGTTTCCTCCCACAGTCCAAAGATGTGCAGGGTCAGGTGAATTGGCCATGCTAAATTGCCCGTAGTGTTAGGTAAGGGGTAAATGTAGGGGTATGGGTGGGTTTCGCTTCGGCGGGTCGGTGTGGACTTGTTGGGCCGAAGGGCCTGTTTCCACACTGTAATGTAATCTAATCTAAAAAAAAAATGGACACAGAGATTTGGTTCCATCTTCAACTATCATATCCACTAGACATTTCTATTCTCTGCTGTGTACCTTCACCTGTAATCATACCCCATGTGTCATTTGTCCTATTGTGTCACAGATATCATTTAGACTACACTCCAAATTGTTGAGACTCACCAGTGACCAGAGATGGCTGGATGGCTGGTCTGCAATGTAGAACAATGCCAACTGCATGGGTTCAGTTCCCATACTGGCTGAAGTTATGAAGGCCTTGCCTCTTTCTTGAGGCATGACAATCCCCAAGCTCTCTCATGAAAGTAAGTTGCTGCTCTCTCATGAAAGCAAGCTATGGTCCTCTGGGAATACGATGACTTTCACTTTCAAAACTCAAAACCAACTTAGCAAACATCACAATCCCAGACTCTTCTCAACTTGATGACCTAACCTTCCTCACCTAAATCGCTTAAAGTCTGGGCTTTAGAATGATCACCACCTGGAATGCATCATCTTAGAAAGTCCACATGCTTTATAACATCAATGACTCAAGTTTGTAAAGATAATAGCTTTTTATTATTCTGTATTTTTGATTGCAAACTGAATTAAGAAAGTAACTACTATAAAAAAAAAACAAGGATTGATGAAGGATCACCTCAACTTTTTCAAAACAAGTAACCTGACACTCATTGTAAGGACAATTCATCCAGCAACAAGTCACTAATTGGTTTGTGGAGGGACCAGTTATTGATGACAATGGCTTCCAATGGAAGAGGAGAAGAGCAGCTAGTTTAGCTCTGCAGTGAAAAGCATCTCAAAGCTGATAATACTTTTTGTGTCTTTCTAGCTGTTGTAAACGAAGACTTTTAAATGATTTGTCAAAGATCTTTATAAAAGTGGGAACCAGTCAACCTGCAAACAAGTGACGGTATCTGGGGAGGGAGAATCAAAGAGCAGCAAAGCTTGAAAAACCCAAAAGTACCATCTCAGTGAACCCTGTGAACAGAGACCATTGAAATACCTTTCCGATCTTTCTCTCCACTCTAAACACCCATGTTTTTCCCCTGTCTGTGCCTGTGTCTGCATGGGAAAGTTTATCAAGTGAGGATGAATGTTTTAACTTGTGGAATTTATACTTTGATAGCTTATAATCTGGAATTAAGAATCTAATGATGACATGAAACCATTTCTGACTGCCAGGAAAACCCATCTGGATTCACTAATGTCCTTCAGGGAAGGAAACTGCCATTCTTACCTGGTCTGGCCTACATGTGACTCCAGACCAACAGTAATGTTGTTGACGCTTACCTGCTCAGTAGACAATTAGAGATGGACAACAAATGCTGGCCTGGCCAGTGATCTCCACATCACGTGAATGAATAAAGAAAATTGTTTCTCTGTAGCTAGAGTTGTTTATTGAAAATAAATAATAATTCTTGTTACAGAAACTTGGTCCATGTTTTTGTCAAGTAAATTAGAGAATCCTGCGTACCTTTAAAAATGTTTCATGTTTGTGTGATGACTGCAGGAATAGTGGGGCTCGATTGTCAGCACGCTATCCCAGTGAGGTATAACAAGTTAAAAAAATTCTTAAGTGCTGGTACTAGAGGCACTTCCTACACACCACTGTCTGGGATAAACAACACATGTTGTAATTTCCACATAGGGCAGAATGTGCTGGCTTCAGGTCTGAGCTGTCTTGCCATTACACTGAAATTAACTGTCTATTTAAAGTGCTTTTCACTTAGCTTGCTCCAGATTTTCCATTTGCTTCCCTGCATTCTCTTGATGCATATTAATTAGCATCTGCTTCCTTCTCACACCTAATTCCCACTCATCATTTTAAAAGCTTCTACTCTACACAGTACACAATTCACACTCTGTGCTCTTGCAGGTATAACCACTTAATATTTGTAATTCATTCACCAGTTTCCACAGGCCAGTCAACCCCTCCCCCATTCACCCAATGATCAATACCTACTTACAACTGTATGACACTGAAGCCTCCAATGATTTGCAGCTCTTTTAAAATCTGGAGAACTCAGTTAAATTACAATTTGATAAAAACACAATACTTAACCACAACTTACCTGTAAAATGCCACACGTATCCAAATTCCTGTTTTAAAATCTTCACTCTCCTTGCAGTTCACTCCTTTCTCTGCACATGACTTCTCTTTCTATGGGAGCCGACTGTGCATAGATTGGCTGCATTTCTGACATTACAATGCTGATCCTGATTCAAAAAATACTGTTGAAGAGGGAGGCACATTGCCAAACCTCTATGGTCAAGCTCCAAGTTTGGCTCTCTTACACTTGCTAGAAGTGAAGTGTCTTGACGCAGGGACCTGTTCTCTGCCATCAAAAGGACTATATTCAAGCCTTGCAAGTTTTCCAAATTACCCTGGGACTTCCTTTTCCCATGGCAACAGCACAGCCCATCAAAATTAACTTGCCAACTCATCAACATCCTGGTCTCCTGCTTTATAAATAATTGTGCACATGTGAAATTTGGTGTCATTGTATTTGTCCTGATGAGTGCAAGATGAGAAACATCGGCAATACTCTTTCTGAAAAGAGTCAAGTTATGGACTAAGCAATTTAAAAAAAAATAATGAATATAGAACAGTACAGGAAGCTCCGTAGATGTGAAAGGCATTATAGAAATGAAAGAATTTCTACCTTTCTCTGAAAGGCTCAAAAAGAAAATTCACCACATTGGCGGGAGGAGAGGCCT
This sequence comes from Chiloscyllium plagiosum, assembly GCF_004010195.1. NCBI lineage: Eukaryota > Metazoa > Chordata > Chondrichthyes > Orectolobiformes > Hemiscylliidae > Chiloscyllium > Chiloscyllium plagiosum. The sequence goes on along the minus strand of NC_057716.1, from coordinate 18,629,517 downwards.
TTGTGAGAGACATATTGGTTACTCTCAGACAGATAAGGATGGAACCATGAGAAGATAGAGATGGTTTGGGGCAGAGATAAGGCAGGAGTGGCTCAAGTACAACACATCAGTTGTACTGATTTGCTGTATGCTCTATCTTGGAAAACAATACAGAACTAGGCAGAGATCAACTCCAGAATCTAGACGATCCCCAATCCAACAGATACATCCGATGATATTCCTGGCTCAAGCCAAGCCTGCTTTCCATGTGTATTCTCAAGGCTTCCAACAATACCCACAGGTACAGCAGAAGGAACATATTTGCCTATGGGGTATTAGCTGTTAAAATAAACTGCCAGGCCCTCTGTCAAACACAAAACTATAATCTTCTTCTCATGAAGGTGCTAACTCACTGGGATATAGAAGGACGATTGGGCAGAATAGAGTGGCACATTCAGCAATTATAATAATATAATGACCCTGACACTGAGGAGATGGGAGGCTATGGCAGGAGATCACTGGATGTGGCTGGGTTGCATTGGGGAGTGACCTGTTCAGTCATGTCCCACAATGTCATATGTGGGTCAGGATCCCAATTGGCATACATTGACTGATCAGGCTCCAAAACCAGTGAATTATTAAAATCTCCGAGCAGTGGGTAAGAGAATGGCCTGCACCCCTATGGGCTAAAGCCCAATAATTCTGATACCAGGGAACAGCAATAATTAACCTCAACTAGTTGTTATGTTCCACATATGGCAAGGTGATTCGAAGAATGGGCTAATGAAGATCAGGCCTTCCCACTGGCTTCTAGTGGGAGTGCATCAACCCTAATTTAGGGATATATTTAGGGAGGGGAATTTCAGGTACTTGTTATGGAGCTGCAACAAGTTATCAATTTGTTTAATGATCCATGTCAGTGGGGATTTGGGGATGTTTAGACAACAAACACCATTCCTTGTTGCATCACCAGACACGAAATAACAATTGTCTGAGAGTCCAAAATTTACCACCCGAGCAAACACACAAGTTAGATATCCAAATTCAAGGCCCTGCAGGCAGCTGAACTAGACTAGACAGAAAAGGAAGATCCCAACAAGTCAGCTGATCCCAAAAAGTTGCCATTTCCAGGACATCAAGATGGTATTGTGCACTCAGAGAGACGGGTAAACTAGCCACTGATGCTAAGCTTATAATCCAGGCTGTGATGGCACATAAATCAAATGGTGAATTCACACTCACCATCGTGACTCATGACAAGTACAATGGCCACTCTAGCAAACAAAGTCCAGGGTGAGTTGCAGACAAGATGTGGAAATGAGTTGAATTGCCTGGGAGCATTGAGTTTTTGATGACCTGCCAACTTGATTCAGCTCACACATGTATTTCAATGCCAGTAGGTAAAACTGAATAATTTATTCCCCTGCAGCAAGTTTGGAAAATACAAATTGGGAACAAGAGTAGACTGTTCCGGCCATTGAGCCAGGACACTCTCCTATTTGTTGCATGTGCTCAGTCTTGTGTGGGCCACACTACTGGGCAGGTTTCATTACCTTTCAGTGAGGTCAGGCTATTGGACAGGGTGCCATGCAGGGGTGAAGTGGTCCATGCATGGGATGGAGGGAGGAGAAGGAAAAGGGTAAAAATGGATGGTGCCTGGGCTCACCCTGTGCCTCCAGCTGGCTGGTCACTGAGGTGCGCTGAAGATGGCGCCTGGGACGTCCACGGCCAGGACCATCCCACCCTCCTGGCGGGGGGAGGACGTTTGATGGCGGGCGTTCTGCAAGGGGACAAGAACAGTCAGAAATAAAATGGAGAGGAAATAAAACACAAGGAGTGGATTTTGCTCACCTCCCACTTCCCTCACTCAGTGTCATGTCCCCTCTGGGGTCCAGAATCAGTGGCATCAGCTGCCTGTATACCTCTCCACCTCTCCTTGTGCCCCTTCCCTGCATCAACTCCTCAGTACTTTGCCCAAGTGACTGTGCGCATATGAGCATGCCTGGAAGTGGATCATAGAAAACTATTCCACTTCAAGAAGCATCATGGGTGAGCCCAGAATCTATCTACAGCTGATGTAGCAGGACCCATGACAATAGGGAGATGGTAGCACAGTGATAGGAGCAATGTAACTGGACTAGTAATCACGCGGTCCCTGACAATGTTCTGAGATCAGGTTCGTAGTGGGATTTGAATCCATGTGGAAGCAGATGCCAGAATTATAGAAAGAGTGAGGGGCAGGAAACAAAAGTGCAGTTGGAAATATTACAGGCAAACCAGTCAGAAGGAGCATGGTGGGAGTGAAACTAGGAGCACATAAAGAGAACAATGATCATAAAGCACAACAATGATGTACAGAAAACCCATGATCACAAAATAAATCATGACAAGGCGACAGAGCTGCTGATTGCTGGATCAACAGCCAGCACTTTGGCAAGGGCTCAAGTTTAAGGAAGGAGGGGTTGGATACAATGCAGTAGATCTGCCCTGGTAGTTATGATGGATCTATGGGGGCTAGGAAGCAATGGTCAGTCTGGTTGTACCATTGGCTGCAGACTTTGATGGATAACTTTAAAGAGTGTTGTGTGGGGGGGGAAGCAGAAATCAGAATTACGATTGAATTTGAATGCTCACCATGTGACACTTCTTTCTGTAGTTTCTTTCACCAATCTGAGACCCCAGAGTGGGAGGTCCAGTGGAATGATTTGTTGAGGAAATGGGTTCCACAAAACCAATTCACAACTTGTTCAGTGTCTTATTCCTTGCACATCACATGGTTAGGCCAGTGTGTTCTTCACACAGTGAACAGCTGCACCAGTCACAGGTCTCATGGTGCAGTAGACAATCCCTGGCCTTTCAACAGAAGCTTCAGTTTCGAGTCCCACTCCAGGATTGGAAACAGATAAAAGTGCATGCTTTGTCTGCCTCATGAGCTACTAGACGCAGGGAAGCTTCCAGGTGTAAGCACCTCTGCACACTCCAAAGCTCTCCAAAGTTGCTGAAACTGATGAGTTTTCTCCACCTTGGAGACTTAAGGCAGATTACAGGTCCAAAGACATTTCCCAAAAATTGACAATATAAACATAGAAAATGAGATACCAACTGCAATACACTCATCGCATCTGATTACGCATTTATCAGACAAGTCTCTAAGCCTTGTATCAGTTACAGTCTCATGTCAAAGTCAGAGCATTAAGGATTCAAGTCCTGCTTCAAGGAATTGATGACACATTCATATTTGATCATTCAGCAGAGTACTGAGGAAGTGCTGCACTGTCAAGAGGTTTTTTTTTATTCATTCATTGGATGAGGATGTTGCTAGCTGGACAGCATTTATTGCCCATCCCTAATTATCCAGAGGGCAGTTTCGAGTCGACCACGTTGCTGTGGGACTGGAGTTACATGTAGACCAGAGCAGCTAAGTACGGCAGTTTCCTTTCCTCAAGAATTTAGTGCATGCACTTATGGAGGTAAGGTGGTAGGAAGTGGAGAAACTATCACCTCCTTCCTTGTCTCCCATTTCAATTCAACCCAGGACAGGAAGGGTTAAGGACAGTCATCCTACTCAAAGGACAACTGAAGTCCTGAAAGACCTCATCCCACCTCTGCTGATACTTTATCCTGGTGTGTATGTCTATGGGTCCAGTTAGGGGAGTATCCAACAGAGGGACCCATAAGATATAGAAGAAGAATTAGGCCATTCAGTCCATCAGATATGCTCCACTATTTGATCGTGGCTATTATGATTCTCAACCTCATTCTCCTGCCTTTTCCCTGTAACCCTTGGTCCACTTACTAATAAAGAACTTATCTATCTCTGCCTCAAATCCACTGTGACCCATGGAAAATCAACCCCCATCCTTGACATGACACTAGTACCAACTCCACTCCCACTGTCCCCTTGAAATCCCACCCTTCATTGGGGTAACCCTGACTGCCATCCTTGCTTTGGTCCAAGGGCTCCTGCAACTATCCCTCATGACGGCCCCACAGAAGCAGTGGCAGAGGCTACCGCTTCAACTGGTAATGTTGGCACTGCAAAGCTGCCTGCCTCTGACTGACTGGCAGTCGTTTTACCAGGAAAGTCTGGGGCAGCCAGCAAGACTCCTATGTGAGACTTAATCCCACCGAGCCCCAGAAGTGGCAGCAGTGAGGTTACCAGCTCTCCAGCTGGTGAACAGCATTGCGGCCATGATCATTAAAACGTGCCCACTGCTTTTCAGCCGACGTGTTAATCTGAGGTCTTGTCGGCCTCTTTAACCTGGTATAAATGATCCAATGGATCCATAAAAAGAGCAGGGGAATTCTCCTGTGTATGGAGTAATATTTATCTTCCTACTGTCAGCACCAAATCAGATTAACTGGTTGTTATCAAATTGTTTTTCCAGGAATGTACACTCAATCATGATTACACTACAACCACTTTTATAATATCAATTACCTCTCCACTTCCAATAAAATCCATCTGCTAACAAAGCCCTCATCTTTGCTTGTCACCTCCAGACTCAAGAAACGCAAAGCTCCCCAGGACCAGCTTCCATAATTTCATCCAAACATCTGCTGTCATTATGCTAACCAAGTCCTATCAGTCCTGTCCTTACAGATGCCTCATTTCCTTAACACCATAAATTTAACATTCTCACCATCAACCGAGATGGACTGACCTACTGAAGCAAGATTCTTCATACTTGGTTTCATGGTACTATATGACCCATGCTTTAGATTATATTGCCATGACCAAATACAACTTAGACTTTTTAGAACCACAGCCAGTTGGATCTTTAATGCTAAGGGGCTACAAATCCTTTAGTTCCAAACCATACTTCGCAACAGAGGAAATGTTACAGGTCAGAATTTCAACTGCACATTGTAGATCACAGCGAATGAACCATGAACATGGAAGCCCATAAATATATTATCATTCACATTACTGTCTTACAGAAGGCACTTATGTTCCAAATAACATTGTATTACCTAGTGATGTCATCAAACACACCATAGCCCATTTTTTTGTCCTGTGCCCATTGTCCGATGAACATGCTGGGGGAAGACGATGTCAATTTGCCACTGCGGAGTAAGCCGTGACCATGGCGCATGTTGTCTTGGAAACAGCCTTCATACACCTCTCCTGTGGCATATCTGTCGAGGAGGGGAGACAGAAAAGGAGATTAGTCAGTCTTATTGTATCATATAACATGTAGCCAGTTGATCAGAAGGTGGCTTTAGGCCCCTGTTGTACTCTTCATTGAGTATAAAGGATTATTACAGAATTTAATGGACACCAAGCTATTGGTTTGCAGCTCTGACATTTTTAAAGTTTATTATAAAGTGTGTTCCTAATTTTTGTGCATCAAGCTAACCAGAGTAGGAAATACTCTTCACTGTGGCTCAGTTAGCACCACTGTCACCTCAGACTCTTAGTTCTGGGTACCAGTCGCACTCTGGGGCTTCAGTACAAAAGTCAAGACTGATACTCCAATGCAATACTGAGGGACAGCTGCACCACCAGAGGTGCTGTTCTTTGGATGAGATGCTTAATCTAAGAGGCAGATGGGATTTATAAAAAAGTTCCCATCTGCCACTACTTGAGGAAGAGCTGGGGAGCTATCCTTAATGTACTGATCAATATTGATTCCTTAATCAACACTAGGACAACATTCTCTGACCATTATGACACTGCCAGTAGGACATTGCTGTGGGGAGCACACTACAACAATGGTTACACTTCAAAAGTACTTCACTGGCTGGTGGTTGTGAAAAGTGTGATATAAACCCTAGACAACCCGGGAACGCAGAAGCAGGAGGTGGTTATTCAGCCCCTCCGGTTTATTCTGCTATTCAATTAGATCATGACTGATATTTAACGCAACTTCATTTACCGACCTTTGTCCTATGTTCTCAGATACCCATTAAAGCGATCAAACTCAAGTCTTAACGTTTCAATAACCCAGCATCCATAGCCTCTGGGGAAGAGAGTTCCAAATTTCACATATTCTACATATAAGAAATCACTTCCTAATGTTCTGAAACAAAGTATAATTGTAGAATTCAAACTCTTTGTTCTGGGTTCTCCTACGAGTGGAAATAGTTTCTTGATATGTACTCCATTAAATTCCTTTACCACCTTGCTTTGATCACTGCGCCATCTCCTGAATCAGGGACAATCCATTATTGTCGAACATACTCACAAACTATGGTCAGTGGTGGTGTTGAAGTGAGATGCAACTGTATAATTGGGAGGGTGGGGGGGGGGGGGGGGGGGGGAGGCGGCACTCAAAGAACAACACTTCATTTTCCACTTGGGGATTCTGTTTACTCTCTGCTCATTCCTGAAGAAGGGCCTGTGCCCGAAACGTCGAATCTCCTGTTCCCTGGATGCTGCCTGACCTGCTGTGCTGTTCCAGCAATAAAGTTTCAACTTTGATCTCCAGCATCTGCAGACCTCACTTTCTCCACAAAAAAGCTGTCCATCAGAATGGCTCTACCATGAAATCAGCTAATGGGCATAAATCAGGAGCACAGAGCCTCACAAAAGCAACAAGCAGACCACATCAGGACAGCAAACCACCTTCTCAAAATCAGCAAATTTTGAGATTCCAAAAGGCAACAGATAGCTGAAGTGAGACCTGACCGTACTTGTAGATTCCATGGCCTTGCATCTTGCCTTCTCTCCAGTGGCCTTGATAGTGATCGTTTTTCTTCATCGCTTTGTTGGGTAAGATGTACTCTCCATACCTGTGAAGGAGAAATTAAAACCTTTAACAGCCCACATACACGTCTACCAGAAGGTGTTTGTCCTCCAAAGAAGAAATAAACCACAACTCGATGAAGTAATCAGAACACAGATAAAAACTGTTCCATTCACAAGGGCTGACTCATGACAGCAAAGTAACAGTGTCTTCTTTCTTCTGTGGGGCTAAGCTCTGCTTTCCTGGTATTTGATGTTTGCCAAATTGATATTTTAAAATATTTTGGGCAATCATATCTGAATTATCAGGCTTGAACCCAGCTTATATTCAAGACATATCCATAACATTTTGCCCAAACTACAAGGGAGTTGAGGGTTAATAGGGAATACAAATAATTTCAGACGTGATCTTACTGAATGTCGGAGCAGGCTTGAGGGGCTGTGTGGCCTACTCTGCTCTTATTTCTTACGTTCAAGGGAACACAAGGCTCAGGTCTACAGTATCATTACCCAGTGACAGTGGTCACTTGGAACAAATCCACGTTACCTGTGAAACAAGATACCCTGAATTGCACCAGCCGATTGGACACTGCTGTCTTCTCACAAAGACATGTGAGGCTCCACGGGTTCCAGCCCCTCGTGTTCCCTCACCCAAAGCAAAAGGAGGTAGGACTTGAATTGCTATAGTGCCTTTTGCATCCATGGAGACTTCCAGAGCTCTTCCTGGCCAATAAACTATTGTCACAGATGCAATGTAGGCAACACAGTTGTCAATCTACCCAAAACAAGGTCAAATAGACAGCAATGAGAAGAGCCACCAGATACGTTCCAGTTACGTTGATTGAATGGTAGTTATCGGCAAGGATATCAAGGAAGGTCCCTTGTTGCTCTTAAAATTTCACCATGAGACCCGTAGCATCTTCCTGTTACAGTAGAAGGTTTTATCCAAAGATGACACCCCCTTTAGTGGCGTGTTCCCTCAGAACTGGACTGAAATCGCAAACCTGGGTTACAGACTTGAGTCACTGGAACATGCTGCCACTGGTCAGAACTGATACCCGTATGGCCACTTGTCATGGATAAAAGAAGAACCAGGGTATTGACAGGATATTTAAGTGCAGACAAGTCTGTTCTGACCCATTATCCACAGGGGTATGCTTTTCCCACAGGAGGCGCTAGAGATAGTCAGCAAAAGCAGCTCCAGCCGATTTTCACCTCCTTCCACCTCTCAGCCATATTTCTCATCCTAGGGAAAGTCAACCAACCCAGTGGAGCTCAGATCAGAGATTTCTATTTTGACTCAACTTCGATACTTACCCATCCTCTAACCCATTTCTGAAGTCACCAGTGTACATTCTCCCATCAGGCCACTGCAGCACACCCCTAGGATTGGGAAACACAGGTCAGAAGATACTGAGAATCAAGTTGAAAGTATGAGACCCACCATCTTCACAACAGATGTTACAATTCCTACCCTCATCCAAACAACTGCTATGTCCACCTTACCATACCCAATGTGTTCACACCTTTCCACATTTCTATGCAGGTCTGTGTGTACTCACCCACATCCTACCCAGTGTTCATCGGTCTCATTTTGCCCACACCCATCAATCCATCCTGCCAAATCATACAGTGATCATCACTCTACACCCCTTCTACATACCACCACCCCCCCATAACCCGCTCTTTCCCTTACCACACGCTGCACCCCCCAATAAAAACCCTCTCTTGCCTCTACTCCCCAGGGGCACATCGTACTTGCAGGTTTCCCCATTGGCCTTCATTTGATTTCGAACAATCAGTCCGTCTGACAGTTCCTGGGCCCCAACCATTGGCTAACCTCCTTTCCAGAGGGTGCTAAATCTTTGAGCATTGTGTCCATTGACACTTTCACCTTCCAGCTCCTTGTCAATTGATAAGAGTATTCCAGGTTTAAGAAGCATCACAAAAGTGATTTCCTCCCACGGGGTTTCTGGCAGGGCATGCCTGCAGCATTAGCATTACTCTTGGATGTGTGGAGCTTAGAGGGGTACACTGTTGGCATGATACAGAGATTTCAAAAATGTTGAAGGAGGAGTCACCATGGAAACAGGAGTGACCATACTCAAAACCTGCCTTTTATTTCTGCTGATTAAACACTGATGCCTTCATGACTCTGTGTACACATGTCCAACTTCAGCCAACTGGTCGTGTGTGTAATGCCGATCCCTGCCAACTGGTCACGTGTGCGCGCATGTGAAATCCTCATCCTCTCAGTGTGTTCAACCTTCACTGTTTGTACAAAATAAACACTCACTTGCCGTGTGGTTTTCCAGCCAACCAGCGACCCTCGTAAATTGCCTCCTTCAGTCGTGGGTCCTTGTAGAAGGTGTAACTGGCCGTACGCGAGACTGGGGGTTCTGATCGTGTGGCATTCCCTGGTCCAGGGGGCAGGTAGTCCTCAGCACCACTCAGTGCCTGGTCCACAGCTTGGTTAATTGCTCTTAACCATTTGGTCTGAAATGGGATCACAGCGAGACAGTCAGCACTTCATAATGCACGAGGACTAGAGGAGACCTTGTCTAGCAGGTCTGTAGGACGTCACTGCTGGACCCTAGCAATCATTTGGTCAGATCTATAATATAGAGGAAGGGATTCAGAGATATTGCAAAATGCATTGTACAGATTAACTGCGGGACAGCAATAAGACTCATTGTCTGAAGAAAGAATCATTTCAATCACTGAGTTTTAAACATCAACAAATGATGCCTATGTACTTTATAACTCCTGCCCATGAAGATATGAGATATACCGATCACCTATTGCTCTCTGCCACAAATGGGTGCAGCTGTATCCTACTTGAAATACAGCGGTTGAGAGGCAGCGCTGCTCCTGTGACGGGGACTAAGCAGTTCTTAGAACAGTGGCATTGACAGAAGGACAGCTATGACACTAGATTTGACTGCCATTCTTTAACGAACATACTGGCATTAAATCAAGCTCAGAATGAAGGGCTCAAAACTTAATTTGTGTTTTAAATTGAAATGACAGCATTACAGAAATCAAGAGGATTTGAGTATCAGAGTAAGGATGTCTTGCTGCAGTTATACAGGGCCTTGGTGAGGCCACACCCTGTGTATTGTGTGCAGTTTTGGTCTCCTAGTCGGAGGAACAACATTCTTGCTACCGAGGGAATCCAGCAAAGGTTCCCCACGTTGATTCCTGGGATGGCAGGACTGATATGAGGCAGGACTGGATGGACGGTGCTTGTATTTGTTGGAATTTAGAAGAATGAGGGAAGGGGATCTCAAAAACATAAAATCCTGATAGGACTGGACAGGCTGGATGCAGGAATAATGTTCCCAATGTTGGGGAAGTCTAGAAACTAGAAGTCACAGTCTAAGAATAGGGGGTAAGCCATTCAGGACTGAGATGAGGAGGGATTTCTTCACTCAGTTGTGAACCTGTGGAATTCTGTCCCACAGGAAGCTGTTGGGCCAGTTTGTTGGATATATTCAAGAGGGAGCTGCACATAGCCCTTGCAGCTAAGGGATCAAGAGGTATTGGAGAGAAAGTGGTAATGGGAAACATGAAATTGCATGTTGGACCATGATCATACTGAATGGTGGCGTAGGCTCGAAGGATTGAGTGGCCTACTCCTGCACTTATGTTTCCAGCAAGTTTACCCTTCCCTCCCAGCTGGTCTCCACATTTGGAGCAAAAAGCTGGTTTGTCCACTGTTGTTCTATGACTCAAATGCACATCAAGGTTGACTATCAGTGTTGTCTCAGAGCCAACAGACTGTTCACTCTCAGAATCATGGGCAGAAAAAGTGGAGTCAGCTAACTGCTGCCCAAAGTCACCACGGCCCTGACTACAACATCTGCCTCCCTTGAACAACAATGAGCTCCAATGTATTTGCCAGCCACTGACCCTACCTTCTCCTGAGGTGACACCGCAGTGAGGATGAACTGTTCTTCAGCTGTGGTTATTTTCAGGGAATTCCTGCAGGAGACAGAGAGTAGACATGTGAGAGAGGCAGGGGCAGGGGGCACACAGGTGTGTGACAACTGCAGAGAGACAAGAGTAAGGTCAGAAATGGAATACAATCACACAATGGAGGCAGAGACAGACAGACAGAGGAACTGAAAAAGGCACAGGCAGATAGTTACTAAACAAAATGTTATTAAACAAAGAGACCTTGGAGCGCAGGTTCATAGCTCCTTGAAAGTAGAGTCGCAGGTCGATAGGATAATGAAGGTGGTGTTTGGTATGCTTTCCTTTACTGAGTATAGGAGTTGGAAGGTCATGTTGCAGCTGTACAGGACATTGGTAGGCGACATTTGGAATATTGCGTGCAGTTCTGGTTATCTTCCCATCGGAAAGATGTTGCAAAACTTGAAAGGGTTCAGAAAAGATTTACAAGGACGTTGCTAGGATTGGGAGATTGGAGCTATAGGGGGAGGTTGAACAGGCTGGGGCTGTTTTCCTTGCAGTGTCGGAGGCTGAGGGGTGACCTTACAAATGTTTGTAAAATTACGAAGAGCATGGATAGGATAAATAGACAAAGTCTTTTCCCTGGAGTGGGGGAGTCTACAACTAGAGGACATAGATTTAGAGTGAGAGGGAAAAGATATAAAAGGGGCCTAAGGGGCAACTTTTCCCATGCAGAGGGTGGTGTATGTATGGAATGAGCAACCAGAGGAAGTGAAGGAGGCTGGTACAATTGCAATATTTAAAAACCATCTGGATGGGTATATCAATAGGAAGGTTTTAGAAGGATATAGGCCAGGTGCTGGCAATTGGAACGAGATTGGGTTGGGATATCCGTTCGGCATGGATGAGTTAAACTGAAGGGTCTGTTTCTGTGCTATACATCTCTATGACTCTATGAGATAGACCAGGCATGGAAAACAGAGAGAAATAAAAAGATCAGAGGCACCAGTGAAAGAAAACAAAGTATCTCACAGGCTACCACCAGCAGCCATTCTAAGAGTGATCACCTGCACCTAGTCACTCTCTAGCGCATCAAAGTGCTGTACCACTGATGAGCAGGACCAGTAGTTTTCCCAAAATAACAGGGTGTAAAGTAGTTACTGAAGTGATAGTCCACTTCTCCATTTCCTGGTCTTGATGGAGGCCAAGGGACTGGAGTCTCTCTCTCTCAGTCTCTCTCTCAGTCTCTCTCTCTCTCTCTAGCATTAGAGGGGCTACAGTGTGACCAGAAGTCTTGTAATACAGTGGATAGGTCTCAACCTCCGCGCCGGCAGCTTTGGGCTTGATCATCATCAAGGACTTCACGCCCAAGGAGGGTTTGCTTGTAATGTGTCCAAACAAGTTGATGAGCAACCTGGGAATCCCTCACATGTCAAAGGCAGGCAGTGAGAGAGAGATTCCTGGTCAGTTATGTGACATGTAAAAGGTTCAATTCTCTACCATCACTATTCATGGATCCAGACTGTAGCATGTTTGTTGCCACAGGAGCCCAAACACCCAAGTGAAATGCAGCACTGTATCCAGAACTAGCTTCAGATTTTCAAAAAAAGGGTTAGAATTCAATTTCTATTTTTTTTTTCACAAGTGAGTTTCAAATATTTCAGTCCTTCCAACCCAATCAATTTTGGAGCAGGTGAAAGATGTGCCAACAGTAAAAGTCTACCCTTCCCTCAGTCCTTGTGCTGCAAAATAGGAGATGAGTGCTTCAAGAGATCAGCAAGAGAAACAGCACTTCTCCCCAAGGTGGTCAGCATTATAACTAACCTTCCACTCGTGGTGAACAAATCACTTCTGATACTCACGGGTTGCTGCCTTCTTCAATGTGAGGCTCTACCCAAAGTGTCACGAGAGGAAATATGTGGTGCGTCGAAAACTGGAGAAAGAGAATGGGAGAAATGAAAATTTGGACAAGAAATGAATGATTTCACACAGGAATCTTCAACTTTGAACACACTGATAAGTTAGTAGCAGAAAACAGCTAGTAGCTGTGGAGGGAATAATAGACGAGCATGTCCAGGTACAATGCAACAGAGCAATAGTTTCACTTGAAAGACTTTGTGGGAGGGTTGCTTAGTTTAATGTACTCAGCTGGTCTTACTGCCAGTCCATCACTTAGGTTAAATATTGAAATGCAACATTGCCTGTTAAAATAAAAATAATCTAATTCACCCAATTGGCAAAAAGGTCACCGGAACAAACAGCTTTGCAGGTGACATTTTTAGTGGAGGATCTTTCTGTAAAATCTTTGTCGATATATTTTAAATTTGAGAGTGCTCACAGATTCCAAACTGTCTGTGAGGCATTGAGTTGAAGAGCGGTAAATTCATTAATAAATGAGCCAGAGATTGAAACTTGCATTCTCAGTTTGCGCAGAGGCACTGTTACAGATTCAAGAAAGTGCTTTTATTTTTAGGATTCATTCACAGGAAGCTGACGTCACTGGCAAGGCCAGTACTTACAGCTCAACCTGAAATAGTTGGATACAGTATTGCTTTATTGAAAAATCATTATGATCGCAGGTGCACAATTGTGACAAAGATACAAAGAAACCAAGCAAATACAAGCATGTCATGAATTATTCATTTATATTCCAACAAAATAAAATATGAACAATCAAACTGCATAGTTATGAACATTTTATTTACAAATCATCACGATATCTCAAAAAGTGAATATGAATTTAGAGAATAAAAATGAAAAGGTTGATTGGTCTCTGCACCGGTTTGCCTGTTGAGACCAAGGCTAAGATTATTATAATCTTTCACAGGATGTGGGTGTCTCTAGCAAGGCTGGTGTTTGTTGCTGATCCCTAATTGCCCTTGACATATTGGTGTTCGTGATCCTTACAGGGGTGAGCCAAGAGAATATCCATCCAAAGCTCACCCAATCATGGGGAGTACTGCAGGCCAGTACAAATACACATTCCACACTTTGATTAATGACAGAGTGAAACTGGGGAGGTAGGAATTAATTATTTAGTTCTAAAATAGCAAGAAGCCACAAACAGAAAAAGTACATAATATTCCTTGGAGTAAAAAGGAACCAAAGAAAACCATTAGAACATAATTTGATGGTGATCAAGCTAGAAATTGGGGTCCCTTTAAAGCAGCATTTCCTGCGTATCATGTGATCTTCTGCAACTCCTGTTGTAGTGAATACTTGCCTTCCCCCAAGCATAAACAATTTCTAATAGACAAAAGTAGGTGACACTAAATATCACTGAGGTCATTATGTTTCATAAATTGACAAAGAATTATCAGGCATTATGTTCAGGAAAATAAAAGTGTTCAGGAAAATAAAAGTTTTGTTTTCACAAACAAGAGACGAAAATAACCTTCTGATGAAGGTAGGTAAGAGGACAGTTGTTACTCTGAAGTCATGAATAGCTTTCTGGAACTCGGTTAAAAGGATTCAGCAAGTGATTGGTACACTGTTGATTGCAAGCCCCAATAATCAGACAATACAATCAATGCAGGGTGTGACAGGGCAGTCCTGTTTAGAGATACAGTGCTCGCCATTCAACTGCCTCCCTCAGTTTGAAGGTGAGTGAGGAGAAGAGGAAGATGACCCAAGCAGTCTTTGAACTAAAGAAAAGGATGCTGTTTCTACTTCAATCCATTATGGCTCATATACATTTCTGCCTGATCATATTTAAAATTTTTGTTTCTTAAACTTAATAAACTGTCTGAAAACTCCTTATGTATGGTCAACTCTCTATTTTTGGTAACTATTGTCACAAATCCCTAAAACCTAACGGGGTTAGTGACCAATCTGCCCTCTTCCGTATCCCATCATTTGGACTCACCTGAGCGTGGACTAGTGCATCATTGAAGAGGATAAACCAATTAATGGAGAATCTGCCAGCATGTTGCAGTGTGAGTGCCCTGTTGCTGCTCTCACATATGAGGCGTCGCTCTGGCTTCCTCAGTGAATCCTTGGTGGAAAGAGAACAAACTGATGTAACTGCAATCAGGGTTAACACCAGCAGTAAACCTAGCCCTGCCCCAGAGATGGACTGACACCATCACTCACCAAGGTGCTTTTGCCCGAAATGTCGATTTCGAAGCTCCTTGGATGCTGCCTGAACTGCTGTGCTCTTCCAGCACCACTAATCCAGAACCATCACTCACCAATACAGATCAACACTGTCTCCTGTGACTTCCCAACGAAACTGAACTATATCAGTGGTCATAAATCTACCTTCAAGCCATCCCAACATCATTTAGTGTTATTATCCATCTTGCTCCCAAGCACCAGGATCAAATGAAATCGAGTGTCTCCATAAGCACACTGTCTTGGTTAGAGTTGGTAATTCAGAATGTGAATCTAGTTAAAAAAGACATGCTGCCAAAGCTTTTCATTGTCATCAGAACAAATGCAAGGCGGCCAAATTTAAATCAGTCACAACCATAGACAATACAAGTGAAAAAGGCTACTGATTGGTTGGCAGGCAGACTTTGCCTGGCAGAGGCATTGCCATACAGAAAACAGTGGGGAACCACAGACTCTTCCAGCCTCTGGTTAATTCAAATGGGGCAAAAGGCTTGAACATACTCCTGTTTTTAAGGAACAGGTGCTTGCATATGAATGTGTCACTTTGAGCAAGCATGAGAGCCAGATTACAAGCTCAACAATTGATTGTAAATTTATAGTAGCATCACATGTGAAAATAGACTATTAATATTCAAAATGGGAGGAGTAGGCCCTGTGGCTTGTCAAACATTCCCCTTCATCTCATAAGATCATGTGCTCTGATTATAGCTTCAACTCTACAGTCTTTACCCAAATCCCACTGACTCCCTTGTTAGTCAAGAACCTAACTCTGCCTCCATTTGGAAAGGGAATTCTACAGACTCCGGACCCTCAGAAAACTATTTCTCATCTGCATTCCAGGAGGAAACAAAAATCCTCATCTTTTTCTTAAATGGGAAGCCCCTAATTTGTAAACTGTCCCCAGGACTAGCTTCTCTCACAAGGAGATGCATCAAGTCACCAAAATCTTATATTTTTCAGTAAGATCACCTCTCATTCTTTAAACGCCAATGGGTAAAGGCCCAACCTTTTCTCATAAGATAACTCTTTCAACCTACGAATCAGCTGAGACCATCTTCTCTGAACTGCTTCTAATACAATTATTTCTTAAATACGGAGCCCAAAATTGTACATAGTTCTCACAATGCGGTCAGACCAATACCCAATACAACTAGCACAACTTCTCTCCTTCTACTTTACATTCCCTTTACAACAAACACCCCAGTATTCCATTTCCCTTCTTAATCACCTACTGTACCTGCAGATTAAACTTTTGTAATCCACAAACCAGGACACCCTTTACTACAGGGGGAATGCAATCATTCTCCATTTAAATTATATATGCTTCTTTTTCATTCTTACTGTCAAAGTAGACAAGTTCATATTCTATTATATTATACTTTGCCAAACATTTGACCACTTGCTTAACCTATCAAGATTTCTTTATAGATGCTCCATAGCTTACATTCCCCATCTACCATCATGATTAGCAAAATCATAATGTTTAGTCTCTTCATTCAAGCCACTGATAGTTTGTAAGTAGTTGAGGGCCCAGCCCCAATTCCCATAGCAGTCCACTCTTCACATCTTGTCAACCTGAAAATGACCAATTTATGCCTTTTTTCCTCTATTTATCTAATCAATTTTCCATCCTTGCTCACACTCGTCCCTAGACCTTATCAAATGCCTTCTGAAAATCCATGTACACTACATTGTAAAGACTATAACGGTTTAATGTCTCTTTATTTTTTATTACGCACTGAAATGGGAAAAGGATTGTTTTAAGAGTAAGGATTACTACATTTTCTTTAAAGAAAGTTATTGACAGTGTAAGCGTTCTTTTCACAGCTGTTGGTTCAAACACTGGGGTGAGCTGCCCCCAGGGGCTGTTAATGAATGGAACTTCGACTAGAAGCAAGTAACTGATTGGTCTGTGGACAAGTGACCAGTTCTGATGACAAAAGCCCCATGCCTGCCAATAACTATATGATTAGTTTCCAAGTAGCTGAACAGCCCAGAGTGTGAATGTTTCGGGTAAAAGCCATTGTAACTCTGGAATGAAAGGAGCTTGTTTGCTCTGCATTAAAAGCATCTCAAGCCCGAACACAGCCAGTTTACTTCCCCTCATCAATTACTCTAAGCTGTGGCTTTTTATTTAAAAAGCTAGAGACCCTTATAAGTGTGAACCAGTCACTGGAACGTCTTGGAAAAAAAATTGAAGTACGTGGAGAAGGAAGGTCAAGTAGTAGTGTTCTGATCAGCTAAAGGATCAGGTCAGCAAACCCTGTGGATTGGGACCAGGAACTGCCTTCCCAATGTCGCTCTGTCTACAACGTGCGTGAGTAAGAGAATGTAGAAGGGGAGTTTATAATTGGCTAACAGTTTGAACTAGCGGGGAGATCGATCAATGATTGTTTATCTTTATTTATAATCCAAATAATGCTTCATGTTAAGTACAGAAACCTGGCCTTCTGTGGTCCTGGATGTAAAATAAAAATAAATGCGAGCATCCTACTTTAAAACTCTTTGAATTCCGCAATAACTCCAGAAATAGCAGTGCTTGATTTTCAGTGCCACCTCACTGACACATAACAACAACAATAACAACATCTACAGATTCCCTCTATCTACATTATTTGATACTTCCTTAAAGAACTTAAATTAATCAAACATTACTTCTGTATCACAAAACCACAATGACTCTGCCGGATGGCATTTAGAAAATCTCAAAGCATTATTATAAGTAACTTAAGAGATTCCAGCATTTTCCTGATGACAGATGTTACACACATTGGCCTGTAGCTTTGTGCGTTCCATCACCCTCCTTTCCCAAAGGGAGAAGTTACAGTCACTATGTTCCTATCCGAAAAGATTCTACCTGGATCTGAATTCTAGGAACCTAACACTAATGGAGTTGAGGGGGTGCATGTTATGGGGGGAGGGGGAGTGGGGTAGAAAGAGTGTTCGGGATTGTTCAGTAACTGTCCCTTGGTGAATTTACAATTCCATGCCTTTTCCTCCATGGCAATTCCTCAGTCAACTTTCCAACAATTCAGCACCTCTTTTCTCTTGTATATTGTTGTGAACCTTTGAAAAAAATGGGCATTCTGCATTGTCCTACTAACAGTAAGACAAAAAAGGTTTTAGCAACATGTATCCCTTTTTAACAAAAACATCTTTAAACTCATTCACGCGATAGGTGATGGGACCAATGAATTACACCGGTTTCATTTTACTAAACAGCTACCGAGAAAGTTGACTCTCATCCTGGTGTGTATTTGAGAGGATCAGCTCCTAACCAGTGTATCTGGATCAACAGATCAAGATAAATGATCAAGATTGATTAGTTATCACGCTACCCAGATAGTGGAAAGCAGCCCATAGCCTTTTTTCATCCAATAACTCATGTTCAACAATCAGAAACGCATAATTATAAACTTAAACAGCAAACCCAGCATACACTACATGGTAAATTTCACAAATTCGTTCAGAAATGCAAACCCCAGTTCATCTTTTACTCAATAATTGTTTAAATAAAAACTTTGATTTCACAAAAATCCTTTCACTTGCATTTTCCAAACACAATGGCAGCAGTAGTGTACAGTTAACCCTTATCTCTCAATTCAGAATAAAACTGATTCTCTCCTGTCAAAAAAAACCTTCAACACAGAAGATTTCTGACATATATTAATCTATTTGTGGTTTACAAATTCACAACTAGAACAGAAAATTAACTATTTAGTTGTTATTGCTGAGTAAACTATGGATACTCATAATAAATTACAACTCCTGCACTGAAACTTTGCAAACTATGATCTAGCTGATTAATTTAAACTTTCATGCCTGTTCTAACACTACCTGCATGGACACTACCTGACTGGAGAATTCACTCTGCATGCATACTAACTCACACTTGTACAGACAGTGTTTGCACATATTGACACAATGTACACTCTCGCACGTACATAAAGATGCTTATACTATCTTTCCCAAGCCTGCAATACTGCAGTCTAATCTATAAGAGGAAATGCAGAAAGATAAGTATCACAAATGCCACAGAAGGCTTTCCTTTCCACAGTGTTCTGCTGTGGTTTAAAACTTGGCTGGCAATTTAGCTCTGCATCTGATTGAAATCATTACTGCAATTAGGAAATAAAAGTATATAACTACACATCATTAAAATTAAACATTTTGGTGAGCTATGTCTTTTAGACTTCTAAAGAATTGTCAGCTGATAGAACTCAGCAGACTTAACCATAGTTGCCCTGGAGTCTAATGCTATTTCTGCATCACTCCATTCTGGACAGAGGAACATTCTAGAGGGTGACATGGGATTGTTGGGTATTAGATTTGGAGGAGGTAGGGTGGACTAGGACCATAAAGGGAGTTTGGCAGTATACTAGTGAAGAGAGAAATGAGAGCATAATTTAAAATAGAGGAGTTTGGGAAGACAAGCTATGACGTGGGCAGACAGAATGGTGTGCTAACGGCATAAATACAATTGTCAGGTGTCTGATGGCAGAGAGGAGGGAGTAAGAAAGGGAAATAGTATTTCCTATGAATAGGGATACAAGTCTTGGAGAGATCGCAGAGAGAAGGGGCAAGTCCATGAAATATTATGAAAAGGAGGTATGAAACTCTGATTCAATTTGTGAGTGCAGTTAATAAAGCCTGCAGTATCCTAGGTTTAATAATAAATTACAGAACCAACAAGCTAACATTAACTTGCATAAAACACCAGCTTGGTTTCCAACAGGAATATTGTATTCAGCTCTGAGCACAATATTAAAAACATGAAAGAATTGAAGACAGTACAGAATGGATTCATGAAATGGTCACAGATGTGAGGAACTTCAATTACATGGATAGTTTGGAGAATTTGGGACTTTTTTTTGAAGAGAAGGTTGAAAGGATATTTGACTGAGGTATTCAAAAATCACAAGGGGTCTGGACAAAATAGATAGGGAGAAACCAAACTTGTGAAAGAATCAAGAACGAGAGGACACAGATTTAGACTAATTAGCAAACAGCAGCAATGGCAACAGAAAGAGAACCATTTTCAAAGAGTGAGTAGGTTGGGTCTGAAATGCACTTCCTGAGTGTGAACTGGAAGCAGGTTCAACCAAGGCATTCAAGAGAGGGAATTGGACCTTTTGGAATGTAATAATGTGCAGGGTTATGGGGAGAAGGCAAGGGAATGGCAATAAGGTGTACTATTCTTTTGGAGAGCTGGATGGAAATGACAGGCCAAATAGCATTCTTTTGTATCCCAAGCATGAAATTCTCTGGAACCCAGCAAGATCAAGAGTGATTGAGGTGGGGATGGCTACGCAGTGGCAAGTAGGGAACAGCACAGGTAAACATTGTGAGAAATGTGTAATTGCTGAACGATAGAAAAATGGGGGAGCTGCAGACTAGCTGAGATTGAGAAACAACGAATGCTCTTTCAAGATGAAGAACTAATCTTCAAAATGTCTAAGCAAAGAAAAATGTATAAAGGTACAGTAGTTCCTTTTATCCTGTGCTCTGACTTCTCTGCCAGAGACAACGGAGGCATTTTGTGGAGTAACTGTCCATGACACATCAGAAGGACAACTTCAAAAAAACTTCTGGAAATAACTAAGGGTTAGAAGAATTTATGTATTCTGCAAGTCAAGTATTAACTACTGGTCCTGCTGCATCCTTAAATTAATTACAAATTGATCTGTTTTATGACCACCTGCTTTTTGAGTGAGTGGCGCACAATTGCGGTCTTAAGGAATGTTAATGCTATGCCATTCATGGCTGCCTAACAAAATTAAGTTTTGATGTACAGGAGGCCACACATATTTGCAAGAAAAGTCCTTTACAGTGAGCACAGATTCAAGTTCAATACACTGTGTGGATGGCAGGGGGTAGCCCAACTTTTATTATTCAATAGTTTTCAAAATACAGAGGAACCTTGATTATCCAAAATTTCAGATAATCTGAAGATGATTTTAAGGTTCCACAAAAATGTTACATCAAAGAGGTAAGTGTATTTGATCTACCTGTACAGAAGAACATGTGAAAACTCTGGCAAAAACAGAGAAACACAAGCAGCTCAAGCATCAGCGACTGGATTTTTTTTGTAAGGGTTGTTACACAGCCCTTTACAAAAGTAAGTGTCTTACAGTATCCCTGTGATTTTACCAGGCTGTTCATTAAAAAAAAACTGGCCGAGAACGTAAACGCACGTGCGAGGCAGTGCTTCTGTCTTTCTATCATGAGACTGGTTTCCCGGAATCTGACAAATACTCTTGCAATCGTAGAAGCTGTTCGGGACCTTGCTTAATGCTGGGGTTTGATGTACAACATGTGTGTGATGGTAAGCCCTTCTCATTTTAACCTTGATGTGGAAGTGCCAGTGTTGGACGGGGTGTACAAAGTTTAAAATCACAACACCAGGTTATAGTCCAACTGACAGTTACATCACACTGTAAACTGTTGCTATAAATTCTGTGTCTTACAATCTTATAGTCCACAACCATCTGATGAGGAGCAGCATTCCGAAAGCTAGTGCTTCCAAATAAACCTGTTGGACTATAACCTGGTGTTGTGCAATTTTTAACATCATTTTAACCTGTAATTTTCAGACAGCAAGAATTAGATTGCTTAAATGGCAGACTCATTAAAATTATAGATTTAAACAAATTCTCTGGTAGAGCACAGCGTTAGATCAGTATGGCTTCTCTTGTTCAAGGTAAAATCGATTCTTCGAATAATCGATTATCCGAATGAAATAGTGCCCACCCATCTCGTTCAGATAATTGAGGTTCCTCTGTAATGGTCAAACACTGACACTATTAATCAATAGAAACATGCAGGGGTGTTTGTAATTCTCTCTTTCCTTCCCTTACTGAAAGCTTATAATCAGATACACATCAGCCACTGGTACATGAAAAACCGGTCATTAAAAGAACCCTGAACAAGTCAGGAAGTCATTCAACCACAGGTGATCTTCTTTATTTCAGAATCCTTTCGAGCATCCACTCTCTATTGCAGAAGTTGTGCAATTCAACACCAATGTCTATTCCACACTGCGCTCCTCAGAGTACGATGCTCATCCCTGGTGAGTGATTCTAGGTTGCCTACCTATTCCTGTACATCAGACTATTCCCCAGGCTTTCAGAGAGGTCAGTACCAGAGAATCAGATTTTTTCCACCTGTTGCACAGTATCAGCACTCCATTATACACAACCTAAATTGCTAGCAATCAATGAAATTTCATGCATAATTCCTGTTGAACACTCACTCTCAAGATCGCCAATCATTATCTTGCTTCCTGTTTTAATAGTTAGTAATTTTCAGAGGCTGACTGACACTAGGTAATGCTGAGGTACTTGAGAAACAGTCTGACCAATAAGTTCTGTGGCCAATAGGGAAAGAAGAATTTAACCTAACACACTTAACTGAGCTTGACCTGAGTCCAGAAATCAAAGTAACTCCTGCTTCAGCCCCTTCTCCCATTTCCACCTCTGTTGTGACATTATAACCTTGTTTCCATGCAGTAACATTTAATGGAAGTCAGCGGGAAGGCAGGCTATTTAATAGCAGCTTCAACAGAGCATTGTGTTCAATATTAAATCACAGCAAAAGCAGGCTGAGACAACCTGAAAGCACACGTCAAAATGTTAAGAAGCTGTCAAACACAAGGGATGGAAAGGGACAGGAATGGAATGTAACTTATCTGGTTGGAATCAGTACACGTAGGATCTCCTCCATGGAAATATTAACACAAGAAACTAATTCTAGAGAGGGAATGCTGCATTCTCAATAAGTGCATCTTTCATCATAGGCCACACATGAGATGTTTCCATACATATTTATACTCACAGTGGAAAAATGTCTCGTCAGAAAAGCCTAAAAAAGTTAAACTCATATTAACCCTTGCATTATTAAACAAGGAAATACATATGTTTCACAGACAACAACAAAGGCAAAACTTGAAGGGCAAATGCTGCCTTTACAGTGTGGGCTCAATTCATAGCAAGTGGAAAGATTGAAAATTCATGGTCATGTGCTGCTAGGTGCTCGGTGCCAGAAAACATGGCATGCACCAAGTAAACAGGAGAATCCTCTGCCGTGGTGCCCTGATGTAGGAGCCAGTACAAGTTTCTCAATCTTACCTTTAATGTATAATTACACACTTCAAATAACCCACAGATAAAGAAACTAAACGTGATGCATGTCACACACTGATTTTTCTCAGTCTGTGCTTTAAGTTAGGCAGGCATTTGAATAAAACATTGAATTTAAGCTGGAAGCAGATATAACACATTTTAAAGTCCAAAACAAGATACAAATGACCAAGGCTCAATGCTGGGAATGCTCCAACAGCGGATGCCCTCTTACACCTGGTAACATAGATAAAGGGTTTCAACTCCTTTAGTCTGTTCTGCTATTCAGTGAGAGCACAGTTGATTTGTGAGCATTCCATACATTGACATTTGTCCATTTCCTAAAAAGTGTTTATGAACAGTAACCCATTACTCTCAAAGTTAAAATCGATAATTGGCCCAACATCAGTTGCCATTTGCATGTGCTAAACTTCTAACATCCTGTATGTGTAGAATTGCGTCCTAATTTTACTTCTGAAAGGTCTGGTTTTAATTTCTAGACTAGCCCCCCGGTCCTAGGCCGGCCAGAAGTTGTTTATCTCTGTCTATCATTAGCTTGCCTTAATTTTGTCAAAATTCTGAATACACTTTGTATGATCTCTCCTCACAATTTAGCTCTTGGACTCTGGAGGCATTAAATGTTGCTGGTCCCCAACAGCCGAGTCATGGGAATCTCTGCAAGAAGACATAGGAAAGGGACTCAAGGACAAGAACAAAAGACAAAAAGGGGAATGAGAAAAGTGATAGGCAGAGGAATCAAATGCTCGGATCAAACAAGACCACAGTGTAAAATAATGACAACGGGACAAGTAATGTTAAAAAGACAAAACTCGAGGCTTCGTGCCTTATTCCACAGAACATATGCAATAATGTGGATGTATTAATTGCACAGATAGATGAAAATGATATAGTCAGCACACATAAACATTCCTACTGCAAGGTCAGCATAGATGGGAAATGAATATCCAGGGGTATACAGTATTTAGGAAGGTCAGACAAAAAGAAAAAAAGCAGTGGAGTCTCATTGCTGATTTAAGAGGAAATAAGGAAGGATATTAACTCCAAGAATGTGAAATCTTCAAGGGTAGAGCTGTAAAACATTGTTGGAAAATGGGGTGGTGGTGATGTTGGAAATGGCATTAAACAGGAAATTAGATATGCATGCAAGAGAAGAACGTGGCTAATTATGGGTGCCTTTAATCTGCATGTAGATTGGGCAAATTAAATCGTAACAATACAATAGAAAAGAAATTCTTGGAGAGTTTATGGGATGGTTTACTGGACTCATGCATTGAGGAACCAACTAGAGAACAGGCCATCATAGACTGGGTATTGTGCAATGAGAAAGGAATAATGGTAATCCAATTGTGTAAGTCCCCTTAGTAATGAACAACTATAACATGATCAAATGCTTCATCATAACAGAGAATGTTGTAGTTAATTCTGAGACTAGGGTCCGGAGTCTAAATAGAGAAAACTATGATTGTTATGAACTGGCTATGGTGGATTATGGGAATGTTACTCAAAAGGGATGATGGTGGAAGAACAATGGAAAATATTGAAACAGCACATAGTGAACTGCAACAATTGTTCATTCCTGTCTGGTGCAAAAGTAAAACAGTTAAGGTGCCCAAACTGTGGCTAACAAGGGAAATTTGAGATAATATCTGATCCTAGCAAGAGGCATACAAGTTGACGAGAAAAATAGACAGATCTGAAGTGGGAGCCATTTAGAATTCAGCAAAGGAGGACAAAGGGAAAATACAGAGTACAAGAGTAGGCTTTCTGATGGGATTGAAGCCTAATAAATCCCCAGGATCCGATAATCTACATCCCTGAGGACTTAAGGAAGAAACAATAGATGTATTGCTGGTCATTTTTCAAGATTCTCTAGACTCAGGAACAATTCTTACAGATTGGAGAGTAGCTTATGTAATACCTATATTTAAAAACAGAGTGGATAGTGGGGAAAATGTGAGAGTCCATTTAAAAATATTGTTTTACAAGTGTTCTGGTATAAAATGGCAGGATCGCACACATTCATCATAGATTTCTGAAAGGGAAATCCTGCTCAACAAATCGACTGGAATTCCTTTGAGAATGTAACTCAGTTGATGAGCTGGAACCAATGGAAATGGTTTACTTGGACTTTCAGAAGGCTTTTAAGAAAGTCTCACATAAGAGATTAATGTGTAAAATTAAAGTGCATGGGATTGGGGGTAGTGTATTGAGATGGACAGAAAACTGATCAGCAGAAAGAAAACAAAGACTAGGAATAAATGGTCCCCGTCCCCCCCAAGAGATAGATAGTGACCAGTGGGGTACAGCAGGGATCAGTGCTTGGACTTGATCTATTCATGATATATAATGATGATTAATGCAATATCTCCAAACTTACAGAAGACGCAAAACTTTGTGGTGGAGGGATTGAATACTTACTGATGTGATGTCAACTAAAGGCATTTTTAAATTCAATATCAGGCTAGTTCCCAGCAACGTTCCGTTATTTTCAACGGAAACAAAGGACAGCTAGTGAATGTGATCTATTTGGATTTCCAGAAGACCTTTGACAAGGTACCGCACAGGAGGCTGCTGAATACGATTACAGCTCCCCGTGTTAGGGGCATGGTTCTTGTAGGAAAAGAGGATTGACTGACTGGCAGAAGCAGACTGTAGAGATAAAGATGTCTTTTTCAGCCAGTGACTAGTGGAGTTCTGCAGGGGTTGGTGTTGGGACTACAACTATTCACATTATACATTAACGATCTGGACAAAGGAAATAAGGGCATTGTTGTTAAGTTTGCAGATGACACAAAGATGGGTGGAAGGAGGTAGTATTGAGGCAACAGGGAGGCTGCAGAAGGACTTGGACAGGCTGCGAGAGTAGGCAAAGAAGTGGCAAATGGAATACAATGTGGAAAAGATTATGCATTTTGGTAAAAACAATAGAGGCATAGACTATTTTCTAATCTGGGAATAGCTTCGAAAATCTGTAGCACAAAAAGAACTTGGGAGTCCTAGTTCAGGATTCTCTTAACGTTAACACAGATTCAATTTGTAGTTAGGAAGGCAAATGCAATGTTAGCATTTCTAGAAGGCAGGAATGTACTGCTGATGCTGTACAAGGTTCTGACCAGAGCACGTTGTAATACTGTGAGCAGTTTTGGGCCGTGTATCTAATGACAGATGTGCTGGCATTTGAGAGGGTCCAGAGGAGGTTTACAAGATGAAGGGCTTGCCACATGAGGTTCTGGACTCTGGGTTTGCATTCTGAGTTGAGAAGGATCGGCGGGGGGTGGGGGTTCTCATTGAAACTTACAGAATACTGAGAGTACTGGATAGAACGGACATGGAGATGTTTCCACTAGGAGGAGAGACTAGGACGCAAGGGCATAATTTCAGAATGAAGTGACGACCCTTTAGAACTGAAACGAGGAGGAATTTCTTCAGCCATAAGGTAGAAGAACTCTGTAGAACCCATTGCCACAGAGGCCTGTGGAAGCCAAGTTATTGAGTGTATTTAAGTCAGAGATAAGTTCTTGATGAGTAAGGGAATGAAGGTTTACAGGAAGACAACAGGAACTTATAGAAATATATCAGCCAAGATCAAACAGTGAAGCTGAGTCAATGGGCCAAATGCCTAACTCTGCTCCCAAACCTTATGGATCCCACTCTCCATCCCAACCCAAGTCCAGCAGTAAAACACGATTCACAGCAGCAGATGCATGCAAAAGCGAGTGAGACACACATGCAGATAGTGAGCCAGTCAGTGAGGGGGTAAGCAGAAAACAGCAAATGAGAGAGCAAGTACAGGAGCAGCAGAAATAGGCAACAAGGCAGAGATAGGTAAATAGTGTGCAAACATGTGCTTGTCTGGGTGAGACCCCAAAGGATTAACATAACCAATGAGATCGCATCAAACAGACAATCTACAAGGGTTAAGGTCTGTACTATTGAAGGAATCAGTAGAATTTGTACCGTCATTTTCCCTGGAAATGTTTTCCAGAAATTGTAGGTGTATTCTGCTTCTTTGCGCTTTTTCTTTAAGTACAGGCCAAGGGCTTCACACTGACAGCTGACTTCCTGCAGCTTGTAGTATTCTTTGGAGACCTGCAACAGGATACAAAGCAGGATAGTGTTAACTCATTCAATTCCATAGCTACCCATCCAATGTAATGGTTTTAAAGAGAGATGCAGTATACACCAGCAACTCTTGTAGTGGTTCACCCGAGTAGCCATTGTTCAAGTGCAGACAGAGAGTAATCTGAATAAAGACGTCAGGTTAGGGGAGAAGAGGAGAAAAAGCCAGGTTGATCTCCCCCTCTAAGTTCTAGTAGAGACGCGATTTCTAAGCCTCTCAAAGCTGAGGATACAGAATAACTTGCCTCAAACCCATCCCCATGTCCCATTCTAATCCATTCCCACACTGCCCTGCACTGTCCACCTCATGCTCTCTTTTACTTACACATGGACCAACATCTTCACATTATTTTTGTAAAGACCATGCCTTTTTATCTTTATGTTTTTTAAAATTTATGGACTGAAGTGAGAAAGAACTGTTTTAAAACCAATGTTTTGCAAAGATTGTCATATGTTTTGAAGCAGGTTAGCTGAAACTCATGGCAAATATCATTTGAACAAACAGTAAATTAAATGGTCACAGATGAACTGGAGATGATGGGTTCTGTATTCACATGGAGCTCTGGTTCACAACGAGAAGTTGATTGGTCTATGGACTAGTGACCTCTCATCAATGACAAAGGCCTTTTGCCTGCCAACAAACACTTAATTGATTCTCAGATAGCTGAACAGTTTGAGCTGGGAACAAGAATCAAACAAAGTGATCAATTATCCACCGGCTCAGGAGTCGTCTCTCTGCTCTTTGCAGTTAAAAGCAACTTTAAACTGGAAGAAAACCAGTTCATCTTCCCTTCAGCAGTGGCTAAATTTTGACTTGTTAAATTTAGGTATCAGGGAAATTATATAGGCGAACCAGCCACCCTGTGCCTCTGAAAATTGTGGAAGCATTCAGAAAAGGAAGGTTGAAAAGAAACCTTCTGATTAGCAAGAATCAATTCAATAGAAACTTACAAAATACATGCATGTGGGTGTGGGGGGATTGTGTATGTGTATGTAGGGGAGGTGTGTGCGCATGGGTGGGTGCACGTGTG